>NC_056746.1:675842534-676057534 GCF_019279795.1 Protopterus annectens
GACTGGCCTACTTTAGGCCTACTCTGGCCCAGAAATTGTAGTTTATTGGCCGTTTGGGCAGTTTTTCCATCTCTTTCAACTTTCTGGTTTAAAAGCCTGTGTTTGCACTTTTCCCGCCTTTTCTGTAACTAGTCTAGTTCAGATACAGATTTGCTATATCCAGGACTGTATGTAAGCTTCTGAGCCTCCCCACGCCTTTCTGTGTTGGAGGAAAGCCTTCTAGTGTATCAGTGGGAGTGGTAAGCACTAGATAGCCTATTTACCACAAGAGGAGTTGTTTCTGGTCCAGAAATTGTAGTTTATTGGCCATTTGGGCAGTTTTTCCATCTCTTTCAATTTCTTCTTTAAAAGCCTAGATTTTCGCTTGTTTCCCGCCTTTCCTGTAACTAGTCTAGTCCAGATACAGGCTTGCTGTATCCAGGACTGTTTGTAAGCTTCTAAGCAGTGCCAAAGTCTGCTCTTCAATTTTTCCCCTAGATCTGCTAGTTCTCTCCTCTCCTGCACTTTTACTAGCTTATTAGTCTCGCACTTTTCCAGACTTCTTGTAGCAATTATTGTAGCACACAAAAGTGCTACCAGCACTAAACGTTCTACAAGGAAACAGCTCCGGCACTTATTATTAATGCCCACCCCTCCAGGTATGTCTAAAGGTCAGTTTCCTGTGCTTTCTCCTATTAACCTGGTGAACTTGGACATCCTGAGGCAATGTAGCAACTGCCTCATGTACACTGACAACCCTTTCCTCTTACCTCCCAACACTCAGACCTGCAAGAGATGCACTTATATATACAAACTGGAAGCCACGCACTCTCCAGCCAAGACCAGAATAGCTGGTCAAGAGGAGAAGGTCAACAATTGCACCACACCACATGGAACACATAGCCATTCAGAACACACATCCAGCACTGCCGTCACATAAAAACACAAACTGCACACCCACTTTCACGGAGGCTCTCAATAAAAATCTACCCAAACAGCAGAGACCTCCATGGCAGAAATGCACTCGACCACCACAACACAACACTAATCACGAGATACATAACTCTCCTAAACAGCGTGCCACTCAACCAAAGCCCCTAAGGCAAAACAGCATGCCCAACACACTAGTCATTGATGACTCGATAGTGAGGCACACTGATGTCCCACTCACTAGGTTGAATAAGGAGAAAGTAACAGCTGCCTGTCAGGTGCCAGGATCCATGACATAATGCACGCACTCAGGTCTCTCAACAACAGGTACAAATATGACTCTGTCATTGTATGTGTGGGTGTGAATGACCTGAGACGTACCTCCCTGGACTATATGAAAAGAGATATGGAAGAGCTCTCGGATTATGTAGCCCAGGTGGGTATGACCCTAGTCCTGAGCAGCATCCTGCCATCACCCAGAATGATACCACAGTACAAGTAGAAAATGATTGATTTCAACAATTGGCTGCATTTCTGGTGTCATGCTAAGGGGATCCAGTATCTGTCTGCCTCAGATGACATGATTGACAGACCTTGATGCTTTGCCAGAGATTGCCTGCACCTGTCACTCCTGGGCTTCTGGATACTGGCCAAGGCTCTTTCCACCCATATAGTGCCTTTTTTTAGGCAGTGTTCCAAAGACCAAATTACCACTGTAACAGCTACAAACAATGCTGCTCAATGCTAGAAGTCTAAATCTCAAAATGCACTCGCTCGAAGTACTCCTTAAAATGTAAAACATTGACATTTGTCCTGTAACAGAGACCTGGTTCAAGGCAGTAGAAAACACCCCTGCACTACCAGGCTATAACTCATTCCACACCTTTTGGCCCCAGAACTTGGACCAAAGCTCCAAAGGCGGTGGTGTTTCCATATTCATAAAGGCTACGCACACCTCCAGACTGGTAGCCCAACATAACACATCATAGATACTTCAGGTGCAGCTAAGATTGGGTAAGACAGCAATTCAGGTCATAGCCTGCTATAGGTCCCCAACCATGTCCCAAGACTGACACTCCACGTTCCTAAGCACCCTGGAGAATATTAGGGTCCAACCTAACACTCATACTGGGTGTCTTCAACTGACCCTCCATTAACTAGGAAAACTACTCATGTACCAATACACTTGCCCAACGTTTCCTGGAATTCATTAATTCCAATGTCCTGGATGAGCTTGTTGTTACCCCCACTAGAGGTAGCAACATCCTTGACCTGGTCATTACTAACATGGGCAACCATTGCTCTACACCAATAGTCAACTCCTCCCTGGTTAGATCCGACCACAAACTAATCACCTTGGAAATCCACATCCTCCCACCCACAAAGGTAACCACCATGAAAAACTTCTCCAAAGCTAACTTTGGGATCCTAAACACAGAGGTAGCTAACTTCACGGCACCCATGCAAATGGAGAATAGTTGCATGACAGCTGAATCATATACCAATGCACTGCATGAACACATACACAAATGCATGGATCTCGCCATACCCAATAGAACCAAGATGGTATCCTCCAAAAAAAAAAGAAAACAACCTGGTGGTTCCCTGCCATAAACAAACTCTACAACAGAAGAAGGAAACTGATGCAGAATAAGGTGAAGTCCCAAGACTGGAAAAACTCCCTTATTAGGCTCAATAAAAAGTTGAGATCCTTCATCAAATCCTCTAAAGCTAGCTATGAAAACAGAATTGCAGCAGATAGTAAGGACAACCACAAGGCCTTCTATAGTTATTTAAGGAATCTCCACAGCAATACCCAGATTTGCTCTGAGCTATTGCACAATGGTACCTCCAATACCAAGCCAACAGATATTGCCAATATACTGGTCAACAGATTCAGTGCCAACTTTACTTCCCCCCCAAACAAAAAGACTAATCACAATACCAGTAGATTGCCAGGCACCCAGTATTACTGCTGCACAAGTTAAAACAGCACTGTCCAAGGCCAAGAATACAGCTTCTATGGGACCTGACAATATCCTTGGCTGTGTTCTACATGAACTACAGAGTGAACTGGCACCTTACCTGTGTGCCCTGTTCAATCACAGCCTCACCTCAGGCTTTGTCCCTACCGAATTGTGCACTGTTACAGTCATCCCTCTCCACAAAGGAGGAGAGACTACAGACCCTGGGAACTATCACCCCATTAGTCTGATGAGTCTGATATGGAAATCTATGGAATGCATTATCATGGACCTAATAAACAAGGATATATGGAATCTCCAAACTCTGGATCCCAAACAGTTTGGTTTTGTGAAAGGTAGATCATGCCTGCTCAACTTGGTCGACTTCTTTGAGTCAGTCACCAGAGCTGTGGATGAAGGCAAGGTGATTCATACAGCCTACCTTGATCTGGCCAAGGCATTTGATACCATTCCCCACTCAGGAATCATAGAAAAATTCACTAAAAGCTAGTCATCAACCCCTATATCAGTAGGTGGGTTGCAAACTCGCTCACAGATAGCACCCACAGTGTGAAAGTAGCTGACTCCAAGTCAGACTGCCGACTAGTCATGAGTGAAGTCCCACAGGGTTCGGTCCTGGGTCCTCTCCTGTTTGGTATTTACTTCTCTGAAGTCCAGGCCAACACAAAGGGACTCTGACTGACAACATTTGCAGATGATTGCAAGTTGGGAGTATTATTAACTCCCCAAGTGATGTTGACATCCTACAGAATGGCCCCACTGAGACCAACAACTGGTGTCAGAACCATGGCCTTAATCTGAATGCCGAAAAATGTGTCGTCATCCCCTTTGGGAAAAACCTGGTTCCCATGAATTACCAAATCGGTGGTAGTCCACTGAACACAGAAGTTGTTATAAGAGATCTGGGAACACAGGTTGACAGCAACCTCTCTTCTGATCACCACATTGCCACTGTGGTCAGAAAGTCCTTCTATATGGCACATCTCATTACTAAAGGTTTTGCATCCAGGAAGAAAGAGGTTATTGTCCCCCTCTGCTCTTCCCTCATTAGGCCATTCTTCGAGTACAATGTCCTATTTGACATGTACCTCACTAGACACCTACAACAAATGGAGAGGCTGCTTTACCTCACAAAGAGGATCCTAGGCCTTAAACACTTATCCTATATGGACAGATTCAAAAAACTACAACTATTCTCTGTCTCATATCGCCTACTTAGAGGCGATCTCTGTTTGACTTACAAAGCCATGTCTAACCCAGCTCTGTTAGAAATGCTACATCTAAAGAAATCCCAGTCCCTCCGCACCACATGCTCCAGGGACCTCAACCTCATTACCACAATCAACAGAACGTACTGGAGGGACAGGTTCCTAACCCAGAGACTGCTCATGCTATGGAATAGACTTCCCATGCATGTCAAGCAGAGCACCTCGCGACCCTCTTCAAGAGAAATTTCTGAGTAGATGGGAAATAGAAGATTCACCCTGGGGATAACTCCAGTTTTTCTACTCGACAGAGGCACTGGGAACTAAGGTCGGGTGGCACGATGGCAGATTATCCTATGGCTAGGCTTGTAAAGGCCCCAGGGCCATTAGCCTAGTACACACCTATGAACCTATAAACCTATAAACTCTATGTGAAGCCCTCAGCTCACTAGTAAGTCTGCCCCCTTGTGTTGACAGCTCTGTGTGTATCAAAGCAATTTTACTTTGCTTGCAATGCCAATGTTTCTGAATTTAAATAGAGCCCACTTATCTCCTTTCTAAAATATACTACACACTTGGGCTCCTTTGTAGTATATAAAGGCTTTTAATGAGGTTTTATTTTCTCTGGGGAATACATACCAAGTCTATATGAAGACAGACCCACTTTCTTAACTGGTTCTATTGAATAAGAACTTATGAATCAATAGGTGATAGTTTCTGCATGAATGGGCATAGCTGGAGAAAGTTTCTTTTAATTCTTTGCCTTCATGTGAATTTCTAAACTAAGGTACTTTTCATCAATTTTCATGTAACATCACAAACTATTCTTTATGTTTTCCTGGCATACCTCTCAACTTTCCAGATTTTTGCCTCATAATTTTGTTCTGTTCACTATAAAGTTGTGTTTTTTTGGCAAACCGTTGATGACTGAAATAATTAAATAATCACATAATCTCAGTTTACAACTTCATACCCTTCAAAAATGCATGCTAACACAAAACCTGTTATTCTAACAAGAAGAAGAGCAACACTTTGAATCTCTCTTTCTGATTTTGGGCTTTTGCCCCCCATTATTTTTGGCTTTGTCCAAATTTCTTTCATTTACAGGCTGAGAGATATGTTTTGACACCTTGTGTAGAGTGGCACAAATTATAATTTGAGTCTATAAATATAAAGAGATATGAGTAAATCCCACAAGTCATTGCTTTATTTTCATGATTCATAATCAAAGCAGGAGCTTTTCAAACCCCTATACCAGATGACATTAAATAAAAATAATGTATTTTTTTTGTCATTAAAATTAGGGTAATGACATTTTCAAAAAAAATCTTATTCTTTATTTCCCTTTAATTCATCTTACCAAGCATCTTTTGGGCCCATTTGTTTGTCTTCCCAGTTTCCCTGGAGCTTGGGACATTATATCTTGCAAGATTTTTAATCATTCCTGACTATCTGATTGTGGGTTTCATAGATATATTTACAGTATATTATGCCTTGAAAATTTCCAATGGAAGGCAACCAGGGAGCATTGTAACTAGGTGCCTATACCACATCAGTTCATTTCCGTCAATCAAGAAGTGCCTTGATTCCACTCTGAGGTCCTCCAGCACTGCCACATTTCTCCCTCATTGACTATAATTCAAGTTACCCTGCAAAGCCGCCTTATACACCTGCCACCTCTCCCACGTGTATCCACAATTTCATCCTGTTAGTCACTACCTAAAGCTTTTGATCATAGGTGAAAATAGGGACATAGACTAACCTGCAATGGAGAGCTTCATCTTATGATTCAGTTCTTGCTTGACTGCCATAGTAGTCCAATCAAACAAGTGCAGTATTGCTGTGACATCCAGAGGTACATTTCCTGATACTGTCTACTTTTACCTTTGAACAAAACCCCAAAAATACCTAAACTCTTCGACTTGAAGTAACTTGCCCCTCACTAGCTAAAAAGTAAGCACTGTCTTTAGGGAAAGATCCATGGCTTCTTATTTGGAAGTTTCATCTGAAATATGTAATATTTAACAATGTCCCACAAGTCATTGCACAGACACAAACACACACACACACACACACACACACACACACACACACACACACACACACACACACACACACACACACACACACACAATGATAACCAAACATAACCAATCAGAAATAAGCTTATTGCTCCTCCCTCTTCCTTTGTGGAAACCTATATATAAGAGCAAGGCTTAAGCTACTTTTTTCATAAATTTATTGGATCTGATGAAGTCTACAAGATGAAAGTGCTAATCCAAATAAACATACTTTGAAGAAAACTGACTAAAGGTGAATTTTTTTTCTAAAATTTATTAAAGCTTCTACTGATATAAGAATTTTTGGAAGGGATCAATATATTTTAATATAGAGCTTCTAGCAAGAATTTAGGGTTAATTTCCAACAGAAACCTGGCACTGCTCTTGAACTAATACCGTTGGCTTCTGTCTTCACGGTATACCACAGATTGCAGTCAATTCAGGCTAAGATTACATCATCTGCAAACAGCAAAGGTACTACCCTCTTGTCCTCAAATGATGCTTTCCAGATATTAGTATGTCTTCATTATCATCATCAGCTCCCTTTTTCCCATTTTTCTACATGGGGTTGGAGTGTCATGTTAACTGTCACCATCCTTCTCGATTCAATGCCACTCTCCTACCTTCTTCAACACTCATGCCTGACTTTTGCATGTCTTCTAACACACACTCGATACACCCCTTTGCTGGATGCCCTCATTTCCTCTTACCTTCTTCCTGTCTGTCTGGAATCATCTTCACCAGATTGTCTTCTGCTTTTCTGCACATGTGCCTGAACCACCATAATCTGATCTCTTTGAACTTTTCTGCAATTGGAGCTACTGTGTAGCTCCAGTTAACATGCCTTATTATCCTGTTAATGGAAATCATGAGCTGGAAGGGAGGCAGGACACATCACTGGCAGAGCTCTATACACACTTCAGACATATTCAGCTTAAAAATGAGGGCGTTAGCACAAGTACCATTCCTCAAAAACAGGTACTGAATGTAGGCTGCAACAATTTTATGGCCCTTTATTCTTGTAATACCTCTTCCAAGGCATTCTTGGTACATGGTAATATGCTATATGTAAAATGAAAAACACATGTAGTTGTTATGGACAAACTTCCCCTCAAATATCTGAAAAAGAACAGAGAGATGACTCGCTGCTTTATTGTCAAATTGACTCTGCATTAATCTTCCAGTGGCTTGATGACCGGATATCATCTCCTTTCCAGCAATAGGCTTCCTAGGGAAGCTGAAGGGTATGTTCTCTCTCTAAATGGAACACACCACATTGAACTCCTGTTTGAAAATATGAATCGGCATTAGGGTTTACCCATCTGCTCCCAAGTGCTGTCCCTGTCCATGATAACCCAATAGTGTCTGGAATTTTCCCATAAAACTAAACTGTCAGTAGGTGGCCAACTGCCAATTACACCATTAAAAGCCTTTAAGTAAGCTGAATGCACAGATTATGTACTAGCTGCATACTCCCAAACACATTTTTTATTCTTTTTTGCAACTCATAGGTTACATTGATATGAAAAGAACATCTATTCTTGCTCAAACTCCAACTATGTAGCATATACCCAGGAGGATGTAAATATCCACACTATCCTGGGTATTTCCTGAGGGTCAGTGCCACAATACAAAGTGGTTTACCCCACTCTAAAAGCTTAGATTCAGAACTAGTGCTGAGTGTACAGGGAAGAAAACTATATTTCTACTCATTTTATTCAAAACACATCTTTCATGTTAACCAAAGACCAAGCAAATCTAGCTGGTACTTTTCAACTTCATGCAAATGCTGTGGCTCTTTCCCGGACACTGAGGTGACTGTTTAAGTTCAAAAAGTAATTTTCTTTGCCATGATTTGGGCCATCTTAATCTATTCAACTCTTGCCTGCAGTTTAACTTACAATTTACTTCTTCTCACACATGGACACACAAGGTGAGAGCCCACATGGTGGTTACACACAGTTTTTTTCATGCTGAGCCTGATTGGAATTAACATATCATCTGGCTACCAGACTGTCACTGATAGATGACACCTCTTAAGCATAGGTATTCCTGTTCAGAGTGAGGCTGTCTTATTCTTTGATTAAACCATTCTGGGTTTTCACTCATTGATCAGTTGTTGTCTGTCCCTTGATTTCTGACTGATTTGTTATGTGTGAGCCCAGCAGTGTTTACAGTTACATAGAGCATTGCTTCTGGATCATAGGGACACTGAAACACATTCAACACAGAAATGCCACAGTCTCTTGGGAATGGTCCTTAACCTGCATCTTTAGATCTTAAGTAATGAGATTCACCTTCATTTGTTCTATGCTACATTTGAAGATCCCAAGCTAAATTCTATCACTCTAGTGCTAAGCTTTCTTAATGCTGCATTATTATACTTAATTTATTTCATTATAGACAACAGCAGTGAATTGAAATGGTATGCTTTATTAAATTAAATACATATTCAGCAGTTCAGATAGCATTGTTATTTAATACATACACATTTGCTGGCTTGCTTACAAGCTTACTAACATAAACCACATAATAACATATAAATATTTAGCATAATGATAATTGTAAAAATTTTGGTGGGATTTGTAGCCTTAAGTGACTCATTACTTTTCTTAAGTTTTAACAAAATGTGAAGTTCCTATATTATCCCTATTTTTTCTGCAATTATTTTCCTAGCCCAGTACAGTTTCATTATAATTCATCCCACTATATTAGTCCCTTCATCTCTATTTGATCAGTACATATACTACCCTTTGTATAAAAAAATACAGCCATGCTAATTAATATTTTACTTGTCAGCATTATGTTGTTTTCTAGACTTTCACAATATTAAAAAACACTAGCTTTCTCAGTATGTCATCCATAACATAAGACATTTGATATTCCTTCTGACTTCATATAAATAGAGGCCCTATTAATTAAGCAAACACAATTCAATTTGGGGCATGCAGAAAATATTAAGAAATTTGCTAAATTGTATTAAATTTCAAAACACAGGCTTTCTCTCTCAGGGTAATGAAGTCAATGCCTACGCCATAATCTTATAAAACACTTGTGCACTACCTCAGACCCCACTAGAAATTTAAAATCACTGGAATAACTATATTTTACATTGGGCCTTCCTGTAATCTTTATTATTAGATCTAGGCTATATGGTGAGGTAGAATTGGAATTTAGTGTAAGTGGAATCACAGGTGTGAATAACGGAAAATGTAATTTCCAGGTGGTGGGCTCATCCTAACCAATGTTCTTTTCAAAGATAGTGTCTCAGACTGTTATCAGGAAATACATAGTGCCACCTTCTGATGAAAACCGATAATGCAGCATGAAGTTTTACAAGTATAGAGGCCTCTACCCCTCTTCATGTTTTAATTATTGCCTTTGAGATAAATGCACCTCATTTTCTTGTGTCTAGCAGGAAGCAAGCAAATGACAAAGTACATCCATAAACAGATCCTGGGTTATACACATTTTGCTGAAAATATTTATATAAATAAACTACTGGAATCAAATCTGGATTTTTCTTCCTGTAAAATCATTTTTTTCAATAGATGTCATGCATATTAATATGATTATTGCATACACACATAATCTACATTGTTGGTTTTATTTTACCTGCAATAAATATTATATTCTTTATGAAAATTCTATTTGCACAGGTCTATGGAGAGAAAATGTTCTTTTGTAAATTGAACATAGCAAATAATGGAATGTTGGTCTAAATTATTAGAGTCATTGGCTGACGATTTAGCCCATTTATTCAGCAGGTGCATTTCTATCAGATAAACATGTTAGTTTTTATGCAATCTCATGTTTCATAAGCCAAGGCTGCACTCAACACAGTGTTATGTATACATAAAATTCTCAACTGTAAAATATGATAGGAATAGAACCACACTGGAAATCAAATGCTTCATATTACCTGGAATGTAAAGTGGGTTTTAACAACAGAGGTTAATTAAATATGCACAATTTAAATATAGAGTAAAATGCACCAAAGGCTATATCAATGTTATTATATAGGGTAGGTCATATAGAATCACCACCTTGCCTTACTTTTGCATTGGGCTTTGCTAAAATGTACTAAAAAGTGCATTTAGAAAGAAAAGACTCTTGAATGCAAGATACTGTTTATCTTTTGTAGTCACAACCTCTGTCAGTTGGTTTCTATTCTAAAATTCAAGGCACATGTCACATTATGTATACAACTAAGTTAGCAAAGCTGGAATTAATTTAGTTTTAGAATATTACTTGCATATTACATTCACACAAAAAAATGAGGTCAATGTTGCACAAATACCACTTTTACTCTCTTTTTAACAGCAGCCTAGAAAGCATATTATATGTGCCAGTAAGATATGTGTTTTTAGCGAAGAGGATGGTACAATTAAAAGCCAAAACAAATAAACATTTATCCCTGAAAACTGAATATTTGAATGGTCAGTGTCACATATAATTTATGCTCTATTTTTAGGTATTTCTTTATCATTAAAAGAAATTAGAACATGGTTGTTTCAGCATATATTTTATTTTGCATCTTGGTCTATATGAAAATGTACTCATCTGACATCTGTTCAGTGATACTGTCAAGACTGTTTCACCCTATTAAATGCTGTAGAACTTTTTTACAAATGTACACATCTGCATTATATCTATGTACATATATGTCTATATGAATGTTTGAATTTTGTATACAGGTATGTATGTATGTACGCACTAATCTATGTATACACCTTTTTTGCATCTGTCTTGTGAATTGCTTGGTGTTTGGCTGAAATTTAGACTGCATTGTTACTATAAAAAAGCAAAGACTTGTCCCTTTTTACAGAAAGGAAAGAAAGAAAGAAATTCTACCACATCCCAGTTAAACTTAAACTCCTAGGGGAATAAAAGAGTGCCACATGTGGAGCTCTTTTAGTTAACATTATGATGTTTAGTCTTGCTCTGTCAGCAGTTTTTGAACCTATTCCAGAAAAGCTTTTAAGCTCAATAAATCCCGAAGCTCTTATACTGAGAATGAATCTGTGGCTTAGACTGCCATGCTCCGCTTAGATTGTCACTGTGTATTAAATAAACTTAAAATACCTTCTCATTATAGCACTGCGAAAATAAGTGTTAACAGGTAAAAAAAAGTTGATAGATACATTGTAAATAGTCTTTAAATTCGTATTTTGTTTTTTCTTACTACATAGTTCTGAACCAATAATGTTTTTGCTTATTGCCAAGCTTATTAACATTTCAAAGATGTCAGAGGATATTTGTGGTAACTATAGACCAAAATGAAACAACAATAAAGTCCATTGATTTAAACTTCAAAATGAGAATGTTTATATCTACAGAATATATTGTCAATTAGACTGGACAGTTGTCTTATTTAGTAACATTATGTTACAAAAACACTATCTCTACCCTTACCACTACACAAGACCAAAGCACACAACACTAAGCATGCAAAACAGAAAATCTTTCAAGTTGCCTAAGCCTTATATTACATAGCCCGAAAACACTCACCCATACTCACTGATGACTATAACCTTTTCAAACATTCATTTTCCTGCAAGCTTCTACTTACAAACATTATAAAAATGAACATTCACTCATTTGAGCATTTAGCCAAATGTGCTTTCGATATTTTGTGTTTATAGTGTTTTTGCCCCTCAAAAACTTTTCAGTGATATGTGGTTTTGATATTTTGATCTGTAACCATGCATTTATATATAAACACACACACACAGACACACACACACACACACACACACACACACACACACATATATATATATATATATATATATAGATATATATATACATACATACAAATATTCATATGTATATGCATGTATATAAACATACATACACAATAAGGCATGAAGGGGTGTGTATGGTATAGCTGTTACTGCACTCCCACTGGTGTAGTAAGACATGACCCTGAAGATACTGTGATAGACATATGGTTCATTCCTGACACAGTGATGGCATGGATAGCATTTTTAGGGACAATGCTTTCCTCATCCTTAGATACTTCTCTTGTCTGGTCTTCTTGTTGGGGCAAGACTACCTCCACTACTTTTTGACTGTTGAAAGGAAAAGACTTGTTGCAGCCAGCGGTGATGCGCTCTTCCACTAGGGTCAGGTATTTGAATAGGCTTCTGGTAATTCGTCCCCTGCACTGGTCATTGTTTTTTTTTTATTTTCCTAGAGGTTGAACATCTGGGGATTCTATCCAGCTTAAGAACCATCAGCGAGGGGCCTTAATGTTAGATATAACTGATATGTAGTTCTTCAAGGTGAATTTCCTGGCATTCATGTCTCAAACACATAATAAGCCAGTGTGTTTATATCATGTTATCAAAAGATGAAAATAGTGAACGCTATTTCATCAAACTTAAAATATCTAAACCACATAATATCGAACATTCAGAACAGCAAATTTTTTCCTTGGGAAAAAATTCGCTATTTTGAAACACATACACGCAACACAAGCACACCTAAAAACATCAATACACACGCATACACTTATAATCCTACAACTAACCCTACACTAAACTATACAGACACTACTATCTATCCACTTACCTTAACCTAAACCCTAACCCTAAGGTCCATCACTATTGCACACTCACCTAACCCACACCCTAACCCTAACTCACTTAACCTGCCCCTAACCCTAATTCACCTAACCTGCGCCCTAACCCTAACTCACTTAACCCGCCCCAACCCTAACTCACCTAACCCGCGCCCTAATCCTAACAACCACACAATTGCACACTTACCTGAACCTGAACCGTAAATTTCCATCACAGCGCTGAAAATAGCGAAAGCACAGAACCGGCCAACCAAATTCTTTACGTAGGAAAGAATTCGGTGTTCTGCAGCTTCGCTATTTTTAGCGTTCGCTCAAAACTGGTTGATATTAGAACATTCAAAGTTTTAAAACTTCGATGTTCTGATATAGACCCAAGCCAGTTATGATCGGAGACCCAATTTTATTCCTCTGTGTTCTTACTGTATAAGTAACTCTATAAAGATCCTCCTTGATTGTCAGGGATACCTTCCCTCTAAACCCCTCTAGACCCCTGCAGATGGGCAGTACTCTCCCAAACCGGCTCAGATTTGTTTTTATTGTGAGACAATAAAATACCCACTTAAACTAATATTCGGCTTAGTGGCAGTATGGAAGCAAACCCTTATTGCTCTTTTCTAATTTGTAGGAAGAGTTTTGTTATTGGTCAGGGGTGACTTGGTGGACATAGGAGTTGAGCAATCTTATGTAGATGATGTGCCACTGTGTGCACTGTCATAAGGACTGATGAACCTCAGTGCAAGAACTTCTGAAAAATTGTGACACAAATGATGGTTGTTACTGGTCTTACATTTGGACATGTACCATTGATTGCTTTATTGTTGTGTTAACATTTGACTGCAGTGGTGGCAGACAGCCTTCCACATGGCATGTCATTCATGGTAACTGATTACTATAGCACTGTGCATTTTTAGCATGAGCTATACATTTGCTTTATGTAAAATTTAATGACCTATTCCAACATGCAGTGCAGTGTTGATACCCATTGTCACAGGATAAGCATGTACATGATGTCATGACATCATGTTTCATCTGAAAGGCCCCCAGTGTCAGTCAGTTGGCCATCATGGCATCATGTTTCATCTGTAAGACCCCCAGTGTCAGTCAGTTGGCCAAATATACTTTATTACAGCCTACAGTCTTCATGCATATACTTCAAGTAGACATTTTACAAAGGATGCAATGGTGAACAGTGATGCAAAACATCTTTTTGTTTGTTTAGTAAATATGTTTACTGCTACCTTATATGAGTATCACATAGATGATAGATATACATGAGTAACATACCTCGGGATTCATCCATATGTGTTCATGCAAACTATCAAGTTGTAATACTGATGTGATGTAATGGTACATCTGTGATGCAGTACGGTCACACTATAACTGGAATTCAGGCTGTACATCACCTCCAAATAAAGCCTTGAGTATGAATCACTTGCGACACAGTGGAACTTTTAATACAGTCATATAACTTGCCTATTCCACATCATTACATCAGTTGTACATCATATGCCTATATGTTTAGGAATGAAAATATGTGGGAGAGGGCTCTTGCATTATATATGTGCACACTTCACAACTGAGATGAAACTAGTTCATGCAGAACAGTTACTAACACAAATGCTGACAGTCGCACAATACTTCTGGGGAACACATGTATAATCCTTGTGAATAGCAACACAATAGTGCATACAATGAATTTGGCAAGGTTGCAAGTGAATCTCAAAATGTCACATGCTTGTATATATAACAGCAATACAGCATGTTGATAAACCCAGCAGTATGTGATGATGTAATCAGTATTACATAATATTGCTATATGTCAGATAACATTTCCAGATGCTAAGTATACACATGCACACCTGTGCCATACTGCATCTGTCACTGTGATGGTTGAATGAGAACTGTGTATAATGTAGATATGCTCCACTATCAGAACACATGCCTTAGTAAGGCAACAATATACATAGCATCACCCCATGTTTCCAGTCCCCAGGAGTCATATTACTACAGCTGCTGTCAGATGAACATGTAACCAAATGGCAGCAGTGGGCATCAATCCAGTAACTCAGATCCCACATTGGAATACACTGTTGTAGGGCTACAGTACATCCACACCTCAACATAGCACATATGAATGACAACAACATTGATACATGCAATGCTTGTAGGGTCATGAGTTTACTAGGCTAATGGCCAAGATCCCATACAAGCCTAGCCATTATTATCTCATTTAAATCCAAATCACTATCTCTAGTTGAGGGAAGATAGTAGGAGTATGTGCATATGTGTTTGATTTTATTACAGACTGCCTCTGTCCATATAGGACATGGGCACCACTCCATGAGTGAATCAGCTATCACAAATCCAGTGTTCTGGGAATGCCTTGTAAAGTTCATGGTGGGGGTTCTGCTTCACAAAGATTGCATGTATCTTTTTGTTGATGGCATCTTCAGTGTTCTGCAGAAAGGATGTTATGTGGACAGAAGGAAAGGGAGATGTTGAATTCAGGGGGCTATGTAAAAGGTTCTCATGAGTAGGAGTCAAATGATAACAGACTCAAAACACCATGCAGTAACCATAATGTACCACCAACTTACACACAAGATGACGGACATCAGATTGGAACACCATACCAGTACAGGTATACAAGAATGATTTCATACAATGTAAAACTATTGACACCACAGAAGTCTAGTTTACATTCTGTCAAAGCATTTTATAGAGGATGACATCATCAGTGTATGCTGAGAAGAAACTGTTGGGAGGAGTGTCTGACATAGCTGTTGAGTCATATCCATCCATCCATTCATCCATCCATCCATCCATCCATCCATCCATCCATCCATCCTCAACCCCTTTTCCCATTTTGCATATGGGGTTGAGGTGTCACTTCACCAGTGACAATCATCTTGAGTCAAGGTTTACACCACCAGGTGGCTAGCCTTGCTGTAATGCTGTTGAGTCATATCCTGGTGTAAAATTGTCTCCATACTGATAAATAAAGGAAGACAGCAGAAGAGAGGTTTATGCTGACATAAATCTGCATGCACACACACACACACACACACACACACACACACACACACACACACACACACACACACACACACACACACACACACACATGCATTGACTGCTGTGAGATTAGAATACCTATCTACCTAGTTTCACAAGATAGAAAGCATAGTACTTAATGCTAGTGCCACTGCAGAAGTCTGAATCTGCCAATATCAGAGTGCACTTTATAGAAGATGATATAATTAGTGTATATAGAGAATATATTGGGAGGAGTGGCTGACATAGCTGTGGATTCACATCCTGGTGTAAAATTGTCTGCTGATGGACATTGAAAGAGACAGTAAAGGGAAGGGTTATGTTGACATGATTCGACACACACACCAGTTGACTTCTCTGAGATTAGAACCCCTACCTATTCAGCTAGGCAAGCTAGAGAACGCAGTCTTTAATGCTAGCACCATCACGGAAGTCTGAATTTTTTAGTGTCAGATCATGCACACACATGCACACACACACACACACACACACACACACACACACACACACACACACACTTGGAAAACAAACACCAGTGATGGAGTTATGTGTCTTCATATTTGGATGAAGGTATGCCCATATTAATGCAAGTTACTGACAAGGTCAGTTGGTTATGATCATGCCTGAACAATATCCACTGTCACTATAGACTCATACCAAATGTAAAAAATTGGAGTTAGGGTATGTAGTTCTGGAGTCTGTTAGACAATGGCCTATCTACTAATATATCTTCTGCAAGTGCATTGTTGCAGGGCCCACATGAATATCAGAAAGTATGTGTTCAGTCAAGGACATGTCAGTGCCTTCCTTTTGTGTTTATGAAAGCATTTCCATCTAATGGAGAATTACAACCTATTAACCAGAGTTTGACATGCTATATACCTCTTCACAAAGCACATCGACTGATTTGTGTGCATGATGGCAAACTATTTGCGCATGCGTGGTTTGAATTTCAGGAAGTCAACTTTGTCTTGTGAAGAAGTAATGTCCACTGGTGATCATTGCCAAACTATGTGCAAATAGAGGCATACAGTAACTGACTTGATTGGGGTTAACTGCAATATACATCCATTTGTTGATAATGTTTCATGTGTCAGGCTTGCTAGATATGTTATGGGAGAAATTGTTGGCAGCTAGTATGATGTGCATGCTCTGGTCTTTCTTTCAAATGTTGGGGTCAACATTTTATTGCATAAATTACTGTTGGCTTTTGCCTTTCCCATTTGCACAAAGTTAAGCACCAAGCAAATGAGATTCTCTGTTTAAAGAAAACAGTGAAAATTTTAATGTAGCATTGCTTCCTTCACACAAGTAGTGCTGTACTCTGCTTTACTTCTGTAGTCCTCTAGCACAGTAGGTTTAAGCAGTATTACGTGGAGACAACCAGACTAGTGCAGCTGATGACAAAAACACACCGGGTTTTGCCATATGATGTGAACAGCCATTCACCTCCACTTGGCATTGGTACTCAATGTAACACCACGCAAATGCAGAGGTCAAATAGCTACAGGAGAAAGTATGCATGCTTGTTGTTAAAGTTAAGGTATGTATGCTGAAGCTGTTACTGCACCTCCCTATTCTCTGCGATTTCCTCTGCAGCTGTAAAATACAGAGTGAGAGAAGAAGAGATATGAAAGTATTCTGCTTATTAGTCTTGGCTATGTACACCATTCCATATCATTTCATGCTGCTTAATCTGTATACTTACACAGCTGGGGTGTGTTAGCAGTTCTAAACCACCCAGCTAGTGGTCAAGTTGTGACTGCTTGTACCTCTTAAGGTCACTGTAGTGATGTCTACATTGCTCTCCAGTGTGTGGTATGCCAGTTGCACTGGAGACAGCATTTACTAGGCTTTTCCAAGCCTTATTCTTGTACTGAGACACAGTTTAGTTCCACTTCAGCACCTCCAGATGCAGTGCTTGAGAAGTGCAACAAAGGTTTTGGGCTCCTCCACATCCTATTCTTGCGTGAATTTGGCATCATCATCTCCATCACCTGCCATGTCTACAAAGGTACTCCAACAACAGTAGCAATAGTTTATTGCCAAATTGTGATCTCATATTTTAAGACCAGTGTGCAAATACCCACAACCATGCCAGCTGCATTTGGATGATGGTAAGCAAAGATAGACATTGCCAAACAAAGAGGAAGGGAGTTTATGAAATAGCAATGAGCATGTGAAACTTGGCAGTGATGTCTGGCATCTGTGATGCTATACATGGTCATTCATGCTTGTTCAATAGTTAACACTAAAATGTTCAATGGCTTGGATTTTAAGCCCTGGCTTTGAAGGGGTCAATGGGATGGCTTGCTTCATATTTTGTTGAGACTTACACAACATTAAAAGTAACTTGTACAAGGTGGGATTCAAACCTATGTAAAAGAGAATGTGCAAATTTCCATAAAGGTGATTATGCCTCATTGCCATAGAAGAAGGGTTTGCCAATTACTATCATTAAAGTCACACAGCTTAAAGAGTGACTGGTGTTATACTTCAATTGGGCTTGTATGTGTGTAACATTACAAGGTCCAGGCTCATACATTCTTAGCTGTGATGCAGGACTAATGATCGACAATATATTGGAAATGAATAGACTTGTAAGACTTTAGTAATAGTGTTTGGAGTTATGATACATACATCATAATACATTCTGTTTAATAGTTATAATTGGGTTATGGGAGGGCTCTAGATAATTATCAGTAAACTATTGTGACTATGAGAAATATGCAACTGCACTTTTTATTATATAATCATCATTGCCATGCTAAACCAGTTACACACATAATCAACTATGGTTCATATCTCATTAATGAGATATGATGCCTGCAAAAGTATGTATATGCAAGCAGTAATGATACCTTTCTGTCAATCAACCCACCATGCATTGCTATTGGTATGTAGTATTACTTTTATAATCAAGTTCTTGGAGTAATGATAGTGTGACACCCTTACTAAAATGTTAAGTCTGTTCGATTTGATATCTGGTTTACTTGGGTTCAGACCATAAACTCACTGCATTTACTTCTGGTACCAAAGGGAAAGCTAAGTAGTAAGTGTATTTTCTCCAGTCAGTAATGCCCAGATTCCTGACAGTCACACATTATTGCTGAGTCTGTTTGCATGGAGGAAAGCACACAACATTACATTTTTCACTTTTTTCCATAAGCAGTCAGCTGTGTTTGCACTTGGCTAGACAATGGGCAAATGGAAAAGGCAATGGTAAACACATATTACTTGTACTCATTATGACATCCCTCACTAAAAATATCTGCTGAGGACTCAAATCCTGCTTTATCTCTGCTCTGTCTTTTTTAGCTCATCATATTTATACCTTGTGCCATGGAGACAGCAACCTCTCAAGTGGAATTCCTGCAGTCATCACCATTCATGGTGCTGGCCACTGAGAAATCCCAGTAAGAGTGTTTGCATTCTAAAAGACGGTTGAAATGAAATTTTTCATTCTTTCCTTGAGCAGTGAACTGTATTTGTGCTGTTAAGCCATGTGCTATGAACATGGCAAAGGCAAAAAAGAAAAAATAAATAAATAAAAAAAGATAAAAAGGGAAACACAGGGTAAACCATGTAGCTAGGAAATTCAAGGTGAGGAAATTGTTTTGAGATAGAGAATATTGTGACTGCTATTTCTTGGAAGGAGATTTTTTTGGAAAGAAGCACATATCTTGCTTAAGTATGTTTCTCTTATACAAGTACATTTATATTCTAACATTAGAAATATATTTATATAGGCAGTAGAAAAATAAAGGTTGATCTGTATGCAATTCCTATACTTCACTGTTGGCATAGGCAGTTCTTGCAGTGCTTTACATTTGTGAGATGGGAAGCTTATGCTAAAACACAGAATGTTGTTACCATTTGCTTTTGCAATTTTACCTGCTATTGGAGACAATTATATTGCTTTTTTCATCCTATGAAAGGGGTTGTATATATGGCTAACAGTGGTGATAGGCTTCTCGGAAGTCCCAGGGCAACCTCCACAACAGTGTTGGGTACAGTAGAAATTGACTGGCATTTTACTTTGCATTCTTGACTATTTAACAACGATAACTGCCATCCAGTAATCAATGACAGAACTGCAGTCTTGGGTATAGGAATGTTGACAGAATGGGTGTTTGTTCAGACACTTTTGTTTGTGTTGGAAGTTTAGGGGCAGCAACCTACTATTCTGTTGTAAATGAGAAGTGTGTTTCAAGGGCTTTATGTTGACAATGGGTACACAGCCTGATTATATTTTGGAAAACACACATTACTATGTGCTATTTATGGGTTTGTCCAATTTGTGTTGGAAGGTCATGGTGCGGGCAACCTACCATTCTGTTGTCCTAAATGGGAAGTATGTTTCAAGTGCTTTATGTTGTCATTGGATACACAGCCTGATTTTTTTGATAACATATATTTCTATGTGCTATTCATCACTTTGTCCAAACCTTTTCATTTGTGTTAGAAAATGGGGTGTGGTGAGAGGCTAGCAACCATTCTGTTCTAAACGGAAAGGTATTTCAAGTGCTTTATGTTGAGAATGGGTACACAGCAGGATTATGTATTTATTTTTTTGAGAACATACATTTCTATGTGCTATTATTGGATTTTGTCTTTCTGTTTTATGTCACATTTGGAAGGCATACAAACATACACTCACAACAACTGGGGTGGGGGTCCCTCTCTGACTCCTCACTTGCATGTGGATGTGGTGACCCTGCCAGTGGTGGTGGAATGTGTGCATTTACACCACAAAGTTCTTCTGCAGCTGTTTTTGCAAGATGATATTGTGTAGTATAGCACAGACTATAATAATTTCAGAAAACGTACTGGGATCATACAGCAAGGTCCTGCCCCATGTATCTAATCATTATGACTTCATCAGCCCAAGCACATGCTCTATGATCTTTCTTGTTTGAGCATGTTCTTCATGATAGTGTTCCTCCATGGGTGGGTGTGCATTTCTGATGGGTGTCATCAGCCATAGTTTCAATGCATCCCCTGCATTCTCCAGTAAAAAGCCTTATGGGACATCACCACTAGAAAACTTCTGGTAGAGCTGTGTGCCAGACATGGGAGTCATGGTAACTGCTTGTGTTGCCAGCAAGCACATTCAGGGTGATTCCCATAGCATTACACACAATCTGGCAGTTAATAGAATGGAAGCTCTTTCTGTTGATGTAGACCCTTCCCTGCTCCCTGAATGGTGACTTGATCTCAATGTGGTGCTGTCCGTCATACGCGAGGCTTCAGGGAAGTGTGCTCCTACATAGTTCTAGCTCTTTCCTTGAGGGTATGGGGGAAATATATATAATAATCACTGGCATGCTGTAGCATAGCACTCAGGAATTAGTGTAGAATCCTGGATGCTGATGCCCTCCCAGAATTTCCCCTATGGGTATCTGAAAGGATCCTTCAGCTAACAGCTTAAGTGCTACACATATCTTGGCCTCCACAGGTACTGGTTCCTCCTTGGTTTGCCGTTGGTCTCAGGTAAGAACAACAGAAGTTACAGAGTTCCTGGAGTGTGCCTTTAAATGGTGTGATCATTATGTTTTTTACTGCATTAGTGTGCACAATATGGTCTGGATTAAATAAACCCTACATGGCTCACTGAAACTGTGTTCGTATCATGGTATAAAGTGCACACTATAGCGCGTCAGTTTGCATTCAGCAAATGGTTCTACACTTAGAGCTGCATAACCAGCTAAACATTGTGGCACGCTATTTAGTGTATAAGCAGCTGAATTATATGATAATCAACCAATCCAAGATGGTAGAGCTATTCAGCAAGTTATAAGCAAATGTGTAGCTATTTGCTTGTATTCCAAAACCTATTTACTACTAATGCAGTAAAAATATAATGATTACTTTTCATACATAGCACTTATATCTTTCTATTATTATGTGCAGAGCTGTACATTTGGTACTTATGCTTCCATAGAGACAAGCTGATTATAGGGGGAAACAATACAAGCTATAACACTTTTTTAAGACTAAAGGTTACTGTTTTCTGAAAGCATATATGCTGTTTTTACATCTGGGAGGGGGGTGAAGATAAAACAAGAACAGATATAAATTTGTGTAAGCAGGAACACAGGCTCTAACATGTGTTTTAGCATGGATAACCTTCATGTTAGGTTAAGTTATGCCTGCGTGTACAGCTGTTGATTTAGGACAATTGTTTCTGTCAGGAGGGTTTAACTTAATTATTTGTAGATTACATGGTTTTCTGTGTTTGTTTTAAGTTAATAGGTTTGGGGGATGCTCTGGGGTGTGTTTGCTTTTTGTTCTTTTTGTATGGGTGTTTAAATTATAACAAAAAGTCTTGTAAAATGTGACATAGGTTCAAATGGAGATGACAAAAAAGAACTGTATAAGAGATCAACCTGTCAAACATTAGTGGAGGCATGTAACTGTCCAAGGAGTTGCAATATCTGTCAGCCTGGGAAGACATGGTTAACAGGCCATGCTGCTTTGCCATAGATGATCAACACCTGTCTCCTCTAGGTTTTCAGATACTGACAAGGGCATTAGCCACCCCCATTTTACTTTTTTCATGCAGTGTCAAAATAACAAACCTCCTAACATAACAAAATCCTCTCTGTATAAACCCAAAGTAGTTTAGCTTAATGCTATGAGTCTAAAGAATGCTTAAGAATTTTTCCAAGACAGAGTCACTGGAAGCACTCCTCACCCTAGAAGATGCTGACATCTGTGCAGTCACCGAGACATGTTTTAAAGCCACAGAAAACACCCCAGTTTTGCAGGGCTATTACAGCTTCCATACATGCAGACCACAAAAATGACCATGAAAGGACCAAAGGAGGAGGGTGGGTATATCCACCTTCATTAAGGATAAGTACACCTCGAGACTGGTCCAACAATATGACTCTCTTGAGCTACTCCATGTCTAATTAACTATAGGCAAAACCCCCTATCATATCATAGCTAGCTATAGGTGGTCTCCGACCATGAATCAGGGAAAGCATACCACATACCTGGACTTACTGGAGTTATTTGCCATACAGCCCAACACTTTACTCATGGATGATTTTAATTATCCTACCACCAACTGGGAGACATACATGACCACAAACATGCTGGTTCAGAGGTTCTTGGACTTTGTCAAAGCAAATGCTTTGGAACAGCTAGTCAGCACACCCACAAGTGGCTCAAATGTCTTATACATAGTACTCACTAACATGGGATTGCACCCCCCGTGTGATGTCCTTCCTGATAAGATCAGTTTCGTTTGATGCAATTATAAGGCCAGATTCCCCATCAAGCTCAAAAATGCTTAAGAATTTTTCCAAGACAAATTACCTCCTACTAAGTGATGGCATAAGAATTTTCAAAGCCCCCTTGAACACAGATAACACAAACTCCTATGAAGAGGTGTACACCAACACCCTGTATAACCACTTAAGCAGTTGTACAGAATCGGCTGTACCTGACTGGATCAAAACCAGGTCTTGCCAAAAAATGAATAAAAAATAAACCATCCTGATGGACCTCTAGTATAAACAGCCTATACAACAAAATAAAGAAACTAATATCTAAGAAAAAGAGGGGACTAGCTTAGCAAATGAAGAAATCTCTCTCTAGCTTAAACAAACACATTACAGATCTTGTCAAGTCCTTCAAAGCTAATTATGAAGCAAAAATAGCTTCTCTGGCTAAGGATAATCACAAAACACTTTTTAACTATGTCCAAAATCTAAAAGGGAATACCCAGCTATGCACCGAACTGATTGTGAATGGCACAAACCATACTCAGCAGGAGGTTATAGCCAACCAGATAGCTGACAGATTTGAAGCAAACTTCACCCCCCTGTCCCCACTGATCATTCCCGAAAATATAGCTGCCACCATTTGTCAGCCTATTATCTAAAGAGAGCAGGTCATCTCTGAGCTCTCCAAGGCTAAAACCATTACATCAATAAGACCAGACATCATCCCAGATTGCCTTTTAAACAACATAATACATAACCTAGCAGATCTACTCGGACCTCTGTTTAACTACAGCCTGTGAACTGGCTATGTTCCAGTGGAATGGAGGACAGCAACAGTAATTCCTTTGCACAAAGGGGGACCATTGACTGATGCTGGGATTTATAGACCCATAAGCTTGACTAGCCTCATCTGTAAGGTCATGGGAAGAATCATTAGGGACCTTATCAACAAGGACATAGGTAATCCCCAAACTATGCACCCAACCCAGCTTGAGTTTGTTAAGGGTAGATTATGCCTGTTAAACCTGGCTGACTTCTTCAAGAAAGTCAATAAGGCCCTGGACAAGGGAAAGGTATGCATACCACCTACCTTAACCTAGCAAAGGCATTTGACACAAAACCTCATATTAAGTATTATATAGAAACTCTCCCAGTTGGGATTTAACCTCAACTCACCAGATGACTAGCCAACTGGCACACCAATAGGACACATACCATCAAAGTTGGTGACTTCATCTCTCGCAAAAGACCAGTCACCAGTGGCATACCACAGGTTTCTGTGCTGGGCCTTTTCCTGTTTAGAATTTATTTCTCAGAAGTCCAGGCAAATTTAGATAGCCTGTGGCTGACCACGTTTGCTGATGATTGAAAATTGGGAGCAATCACCGAGTTCCCCCAAAAATGTTAATATACTGCAGAAAGGGTTAACACAGACAAATGACTGATGCCAAAGTCAGGGAGTAATGCTAAATGCAAAAACATGCACTATTATTCTCTTTAGGAAAGCTGACATTCCTGTTAATTACATTATAGACAGCACCCCCTCTAAGTGTAGACCCAGTGGTACGTGATCTGGGTACTCAGGTTGATAGCAAACTGAATTTCGACCACCATGTGTGCACAGTGGTAAGGAAATCCTTCTGTGTGGCACATCTCATAAGTAAAGGTATCATATCTAGCTCTAAGGATGTTATAACTCCATTATACTCTGTCCCTGTCAGACCAGAAATTGAGAACAATGCTCCCTTTTGCATGTATCTCACCAGATACCTGCAACAACTGGAGAGACCAAAGAGGTTTCTCAACAATAAAATATAGAGTACACAAAACGAGTCCTATGTGGAAAGACTGAAAGCATGTCACTGTATTCTGTCTCCTACAGGGTGACCTGTGCCTGGCTTACTGGGCAGTCTCTGACCCAGCCCTGATGGAAATGCTACACATTTGTAAATCAAACTGCACAAGGGTAACTCACTCCAGGATCTTAACCTAACCTGTGACATTAACAAATCATGCTGGCAAGATACATACATCTCTCAGAGATTGCCACTTTTCTGGAGCAAGCTTCCCATTCATGTGAAACAGTTTCCCTCCCTAAGCCTCTTCAAATGCAACCAGGTCAATGGATGGGTTACTGCAAAGTTACTCCTGGGCTGCTGCCCATATCTCTGAATGACAGAGGCAGCCGATATTATTTACCATAGATTCTACCTCTGCAAACTTAATTTACCTAATCACTGACAACTGGGGAAACTCAGGACAAATATGACTAGGTCTGTAGGGTCTCTAGGGCCATTAGCCTAGTAACCTCCTATGAACCTATGAATGTATAACACAAAAGCTGAGAATAGACATTTTAAAAAGCTGGCCTATATAATGGGTGGGAAGAATAATTTTTTATCATAATGGCTACACAAAACATATTATTTTGAAATGTGAATAACCTTACAGGTATAGACAAGAAGGTTAGAGTATTAAATTATGCTAAGAAGAACAGATGGCAAACAACAATGCTACAGGAGACACATTTGGAAAGGAATGAACATGTGAATTTGATAAAAGAACAGGATTTCAGGATGAATATTCAGGAGAATATCAAGGACAAAGTAAAAAGAGAGTACTTACACTAATTGCTAGAGGAGCACTAATAGTGATAAAAGAGGAAAAAAGATAATAATGGTAGATTTATTGTTGTAAGAGGCTACTGGCAAAGGAGGACGATTATGCTGACGTATTTTGCCTAAAACTGTTGTTATGAAGCTTAAGAAAATTTTGGGAGAAATAATCAGCTTTCAGGGAATATTACTTATAGGTGGGACTGGAAACTTGATTTGCAGCAGTGAGGATGTATCAGGGGATCTAGAAGGCAAAATATAACAAAAGCAGGAAGATTTCTAAAGAAATAAAAGAACATTTTTTAAATGGAAGTCATGAATTCAGTAGTAGGAACTTGGCAAGAATATATGTGATTCTCAGAGGTGCAATAACTAGGTAAGAGTAGACAGAAATTATGCGTTCAAGGAATGTGTGCATTTAATTGAAAGGTTTGACACACATCCAATAGCTATTTCAGATCATGCACCAGTAACAACTGAGATAAAAATTCAGGGTAATGAAGTAAAAATAAGACACTGGTGCTTTCTCGCCTACCTGTTAAAAAGAGATTAATTTAAGGAATGGGGAGTGGAAATTATTAGGAAAGACAGACATTTCTTCAGAAATTGTAGGTAGTGAGTGGGTTTAAATGAAAGTGGAGTTTAAAAACAAGGTAGAAATAAAAAATATATATGGCTAAGGAGTAACAAGAATTATTTAGAGGGGCTGATAGCAGTTAAAATATTGCATAATAAAGGGAGTCTCACAGAACAAGAAGATCAACTGCAGAATGCATGAGTTTAGAAAGATTGCTGTTAAGTAACTGTTTTTTGATAATAATTCCAGAGCACAAAAGCTATTACCACAATGACTTAGGCAAAAGAATGTATAAAGGGTTTTTACCAAACTTATGGATTTTATAACAAGAAAAATAACCAGAGATCCTGCACAGGTATTAGAAATATTTTGGGAATTTTATGAAAATTTGTATAAATCAGAGGAATGTGAAAATCAAGAAAAAGTACAAATGGAAATATTTATGGAAGCCTTATGTATGCCAAGGTAAGTGGTAAATGACACTCAACAAATTAACAGTTAAGATAGGAGGAGATGAGGTAAAAAGTGTGACATTTATAATCAATCTGCAAGAAAGTCTCCAGGAAAAGATATAATTCTTGTGGAAGTTTGGAAGCTAGGAGGGAAGAAAATGATAAAGATCAGCAAGGTTTTGTTTAACAGTATTATAAAAGGACAGGAAGCAAAAACATTCTGCAAGAAAGCTGTGATGGCTGCAATACCTACAATTGGTAAAAATCCATCTGATCTAACTTCATATTTGCCTATTTCAGTGTTAAACCACGATTATAAACTGCTTTGTGTCTATAACAGCCTAAAAGAATGGCAAAGGTGTTGCCAAATTGATAGATATGAAACAATATGGTTTTGTGGAGAGGAGGCAAACATTTCACAACATTAATAGAACAATGATGATCATCCAGAGGGAAGCAGAATGTAAGAAAATATAACTGTTATTGGTAGGTCTTGCTGCAGAGAAAGCATTTGCCAGAGTATGCTGTGATTTTGTGAGTAAAGCAATGGGAGCATTTGCATTTCCTGATACAATAATATGGCTAATTATGAGGATATATGAGGGACTGGAGGCAAAAATTTAAATGAGAGCTTTCTTCTCTGATAAGTTGTATCTGAACTGAGGAACAAGGCAGGGGTGTCCTCTTTCCCTTTATTTAAATCATATTTAGAACAATTTGCAAGAAAAATAAGGAAATGAAAATTCAAAGATATAATTGGCATGGTAATTAAGAAAAGTTGGCTTTATTTGCAAATGACATTATTTTGTACCTGATAGAACCAGAAAACGACATTTCAGTATTGTGCAACATTTTGAGACACGTTCAAGTTTTTCGGGATATAAAATTAATGCAGATAATTCAAAGGCTATAGCTGTAAATTATGCACCCACACATGAATTGTTTCTTCAATACCCATCTTTATGGGGGCATGATAAAGTTAAGTATTTAGAAGTATGAGTTCAAAATAATTATGGTATGACAGCTAAAGATATGTGGGAAAAGATGAAACAAAAGATAGTGCAAAAAAGGAGAAACTGGAAGCTCTTGTTTATTGATATGGATAGCAGGATGCAGGCAACGAAGATATTTTAGTTCTTTTAGTTTTATATACAGATCAGACATATTTTATCAATTGATGGAGAAGTTATACACAGTAATGAATAGAGAGATCAAGGATTTCAGCTGGGAAGGGAAGAGGACAAAAGTCAAATGGGATAAGGTGATCCTTCCATTAGAACAAGGTGGTTTAGGATTGCCTGATTTGAAGAAATATTTTGGAGCTATGCAGTTAAGGATCATTTACATAACATAAGCAGAACGCTGTAATTCAAAATGGAAAGATATGATGATGAAGCAGTGGGGAAATTCAAGAAATGAATAGAGAATGGGATTTTAGATGCATATCCTTAAAGAGATGAGAAACAGCCATACAATATATTATATTCATAAAGTAGGAAAAAGTATACTAAAACCTTAGCCATAGAAGAATGGAGAAAGGAGATTCTGCGAATATGGATGATTGCAATTAGGGGTACGGAGACTAGGCAAGAGGTGGTTAGAATTTACTGGACAAAAATGGCAAAGGAAACAAGATATTGGGAGAAAATAACTTGAGAGGGAAAGGAAATAGAATTGAAGAGGCCAAGAAGACATTTGGACTGCAGGCCAGAACTGCTTTCCCTACCAGAGACTGATATCAGAGTATAAGCAAAGAGAAAGGGATACAGGAATCCTAAGTGAAAGACCTGCTCTGGTAGAGTTTTTAGCTGAATCTAGAGCAGAAGCTGCGGTTAAAAAGGGATAATTAGTTGGACATATAAAATATTGCACAATATCTATAGCAATCAATTAGAGGAGATTGAGAAAAATTGGAAAGTGAGACTGGATAAGCAATTCACAAGACAATGATGGGAGGACATATGTATGGCTCCCAAATAAGCAATAAGGCTCAAAGATTTAAGATTTATGCTTGGAACTGTTTGCATAAGTATTTTTATACCTCAAGCAGACTCAAATAATTTTTTCCACAGGTAGATGTCAAATGTTGGAGGTGTGATGGGGACGAAAGAGGTAACTGGGAACATATGGTTTGGGAATGTAATGATTTGGCATACTTTAAAAATTCACTAAAGAGTACTTTGTCAGAAATGTTGGGTGAGCAAATGGATGTAACTAAGGAAATGCTTTTTTTTTGTTTTTTATTTTAGATGGTATACAGGATCTGAATTGCCTAGGCATAGTAAGGCCTTGTTAAGTTTAATTCTGGTGGCTGTCAAAAAAACAATTACTAGAAAACAGAAACCAAAGTCCAAACCAACTATGCTTGAAGTAGTGAATATTGTGACAGAGGTAAAAGACCTGGTAGTGGGATCTTCAGAAAAGGGTAGGAGCAAACTATGAAGAAAAATAGAAATTGTGGGAACAATACAGGCATAATAATGTTTTGGAGGAGGAGTGAGATTTAAGTGAAGCTTGGAATTTAGCAATTTATGTAATGTTGGATTGATGATAATTATATAAAAGCATTTATAGGCTATATAAAGTTTTTAACTGTGAGCATGTTTAACATGGTTTGTTTTTGTTTATATAAATGTATGTTTGCCTGTGTTTTAAGTGATAATTCCATAAAGGTGTTAAAAGATAGTAATGTTTGTTTGTGATTTATAATGATTGCACCCTCACAAACCACTGGCACAGGTCATAAGTGTGCCATATGTAGGGCTGTGATAACTGCCTGGGTGGCCTGCATGTACACATTGTAGGTAATACTATGTGCATTATCATAGGATCATAGGAGGTTACTAAGCTAATGGCCCTGGGGCCCTTACAAGCCCAGCCAAGAGTTTATCCACAAAAAAGAAACCTCAGTCAGCACCTGTCAACCTTGTCAATGAGGGACACAGGAGGAACCCCTGAGACAAATTTCTGGTTTCTCATCCACTCATGAAGGTTACACCTGAAGAGCATCAGTGAGATAATCTGTTTGATGTGTATGGGAAGTCTATTCCAGAGACTGGGTAGCCTCTGGGAGACAAACCTGTCTCTCCAGCAGGTTTTGTTGATGTCGCATATTAGATTCAGGCCTTTTGAGTCGATAATGCATGAGAGGTTACACTTGCAGATATGGAGCATCTCTAGTAGGGCAGGTTCCAAGATTGCCATGTAGGCGAGACACAGATCACCCCTAAGCAATCTGTACGATACCAAGCAGAGGGATAGTGATTTGAGCCTGTCCACATAGGACAGGTGTTGGAGCCTATGGATTCTCTTTGTGAGGTATTTCTGTGGCCTTTCCTGTTGATGCAGATGTTTGAAGAGGTACATACTGAACGGGGCATTATACTCAATTATTGGTCTAATGAGGGAGGCGTATAGAGAGGTAATAACCTCCTTTTTTCTGGATGCAGTCCCTTTACTTATGAGATGAACCAAGTAAAAGGCTTTTCTGACAACTGCTGATGGTCGAATGTGAGATTGTTGTCAACCTGAGCATCCAGATCTCTCACCACAAGTTATGTACTTAGGAAGTTGCCACTGATGTGATAATCAGTAAGGGCCGTGTTTTCGCCGAATGGTATGATGATACATTTTTTTTGCATTTAACTTGAGGCCATGACTTTGGCGCCAGTCATTAGTTGCTGTGAGACCCTCTTGCAGTATGTTAATATCATTTGGGGAGTCAATGACAGCACTCAACTTAAAGTCATCCGCAAACCTGGACAGCCACAGGCCTTTTGCCTATTACATTACAGACAACTTGGCATCTGATCGAGTGACAACCTTTGCAGTTCATCTACCTCCTTCCCAGTTCACCAGGTGGGGTCTTTATTTCAATGTGGGTACTATCTATGGCCCTCAGTACCTCAGGGAATTGGGCTATAACACATAAATCCCACATTGTGTTGGCTCTCTCCTCTGGAGTGCATGGGCACCACACATGCCCCCCCCCCACATGCTGAAGCATAGCATCAATAAACTGATAGCGTATTCTTGAGGTGGATGCCTGAGAGAATTTCACTATGGCCTCAGTAGGTCATTGAAAGGTCTTGGTACCTGATATACATAAAGCCATCCACAGACACACATTGGCATCTACTGGGATAGGTATTCCTTGACTGCTATGGGGCTGCAGGCATAGCTGACATATTTCCAGTTTCTTGGATGGTGCCCTAGCTACACAGTGCCAGTCCACAATGTTAGTGTTGAAATGAAATGAAATGTTAGGTGCAATCAGATGACCCAGCGCCTCCTACGGCAATGTCAGACACCATTAGGTAAATCAATGGTTACAAGAGCCTCTTACAGATGCACATTTACTAATGCTGCAGCAGCCTTTAATATTAGTTAGCTATTCCTTTATTCCGAACATGGCAGACTTTGCAAAAACTGGAAGCTCTTGTTTATTGATATGGATAGCATAGACAGCCTAGTTCAAATTTACTATGGGCTCAGCTCCATTGTGATGCATGTACACATAAATTCCTAGGTGTGTACTAGGCTAATGGCCCTGGAGCCTTTGCAAGCCTAGCCAGTAGGATTACCCTGGCATTGTGCCACTAAACCTTAGTTTCCAGTGCCTCTGTCAAGTAGAGCCACTGGAGTGATCCCCGGGGTGAATTTGCTATTTCCCGTCCACTCATCAAGATTTCTCTTGAAGAGGGCCAGTGAGGTGCTCTGTTTGACATGTATGGGAAGTCTGTTCCATAGCATGGGCAGTCTCTGGGTTATGAACCTGTCCCTCCAACATGTTCTGTTGATTATGGTAATGAGGTTGAAGTCTCTGGAGTGTGTGGTGTGGAGGGATTGGGATTTCTTTAGATGTAACATTTCTAACAGAGCTGGGTCAGACATGGCTTTGTAAGTCAAGCAGAGATCGCCTCTAAGTAGGTGATATGAGACAGAGAATAGTTGGAATTTTTTAAGTTGTCCATATAGGAGAAGTGTTTAAGGCCTAGGATCCTCTTTGTGAGGTACTTTTGCAGCCTCTCCAGTTGTTGCAGGTGTCTAGAGAGGTATATGCCAAATGGGGCATTGTACTCGATGAATGGCCTAATGAGGGAAGAGTAGAGGGAGACAATGATCTCTTTCTTCTTGGATGCAGAACCCTTAGCAATGAGATATGCCACATAGAAGCACTTTCTGACCGCAGTGGCAATGTGGTGGTCAAAAGAGAGGCTGCTGTCAACCTGTGTTCCCAGATTTCTTATAATGCCTTCTATGTTCAGTGGACTACCATCGATCTGGTAATTCACAGGAACCGGGTTTTCCCAAAGGGGATAACAACACATTTTTTTGGCATTGAGCTTAAGGCCATGGTTCTGACACCAGTCGTTGGTCTCAGTGAGGCCTTTCTGTAGGATGTCAACATTACTTGGGGAGTTAATAATAGCTCTCAACTTGCAATCGTCTGTAAACTTTGTCAGCCAGAGTCCCTTCATGTTGGCCTGGCCTTCAGAGAAGTAGATACCAAACAGGAGAGGACCCAGGGCCAAACCCTGTGGTACTCCACTGGTGAATGGTCATCAGTCTGACTTGGAGTCAGCTACTTTCACACTGTGGGTTCTATCTGTGGGCCAGTTTGCAACCCACCTAGTGATGTAGGGGTTGATGCCTAGCTTAGTGAGTTTTTCTATGATTCCTGAGTGGGAATGGTATCAAAGGCCTTGGCCAGATCAAGGTAGGCTATATGAACCACCTTGCCTTTATCCAAAGCTCTGGTGACTGACTTAAAGAAGTTGACTAAGTTGAGCAGGCATGATCTACAAAACCAAACTGTGTGGGATCCATAGTTTGGAGATTCCCTATATCCTTGTTTATTAGGTCCATGATGATGCATTCCATAGCTTTGCATATCAGACATTAGGCTAATGGTGTGATAGTTCCCAGGGTCTGTAGTCGCACCTCCTTTGTGAAGAGGGATGACAGTAGCAGTGCGCCATTTGGTAGGGACAAAGCCTGAGGTGAGGCTGTGATCGAACAGGGCACACAGGTGAGGTGCCAGTTCACTTTGTAGTTCATGTAGAACACAGCCAGGGATATTGTCAGGTCCCATAGAAGCTGTATTCTTGGCCCTGGACAGTGCTGTTTTAACCTGTGCAGCAGTAACACTGGGTGGCTGGCAATCTACTGGTATTGTGATTGGTCCTTTGAGGGGGGAGAGGAGTAAGGTTGGCACTGAATCTGTTGGCCAGTATATTGGCAATATCTGTTGGCTCAGTATAGGAGGTACCATTGTGCAGTAGCTCAGAGCAAATCTGGGTATTGCTGTGGAGATTCTTTACATAACTATTAATGCCTTGTGGCTGTCTTTACTATCTGCTGCAATTTTGTTTTCATAGCTAGCTTTAGAGGATTTCATGAGTGATCTCAACTTTTTGCTGAGGCTGATAAGGGAGTTTTTCCAGTCTTGGCACTTCACCTTATTCCACATCAGTTTCCTCCTTCAGTTGTAGAGTTTGTTTATGGCAGGGGAGATTGGCTACCTTTTTTTGGAGGAGAGTGTCTTGGTTCTATTGGGTATGGCAAGATCCATGCATTTGTGTACGCGTTCGTACAGTGCATTGGTGTATGATTCGGCGATCATGCAACTATTCTCCATTTGCATGGGTGCCTTAAAGTTAGCCACCTCTGCTTTTAGGAGCCCAAAGTTAGCTTTGGAGAAGATTTTCATGATAGTTACCTGTGTGTGTGCATGTGTGTGTGGGGGTGGGGGGGTGGGGGGTGGGGGGATGGGCACTTCACTTCAGGCACCATCTTGTTTTGCCTAATTAGCATACATGGAGAGGCTTATTTTAATAATGTTGCTCATTACCATGTCTTTATACAGCCATTAGTATATAGTTCACCCAAATGTGTTGCCTTTCCTGTGTGTGCTGCGAAGCCTGTTTTTCTGAATTGCACACATGCTGCATGTAGTTGATTGTCTTGCAAATTTGCTTAGCACAATGTGGTAAAGTTTTCTGAGTCCCATTGTTTCTATTTATGCCACATTAATGGCATTCATATTGATATCATTAGATGTCATGGTGATATCATCGGATGTTATAGTGATATTATTAGATGTTGTGGTGATATTATTAAATGTCATGGTGATATCATTAGATGTTTTAGTGATTCAAGGCACTATTCAGTGATATAGGGCAGTTTCAGGTGTAATCTCCAGTCCAACTGGTGAATCTGGACATTTGGAGGAAATGTTAGAACTACCTCATGTACACAAACAACCCCGTTCTCCTACCACCAAACACTAATACATATGAGAGATGCAGTTATAAAGCCAAACTAGAGGCTAAGCTCTCTCAACCCAGGACTGGATCAGATAGTCAAGAGGAGAAGGGAAATACTTGCATCACACCACCAGTCTTACATAGACCCATTAAACCAGCACCGGCAAAAAACACACATAAATACATGAAAACATACTCGGAGGCTCTAAATAAAAATCTGCAAAACCAACAGAGACCTCCAAAGCAAACATCCAAGCAACCTCCACCCCCCCAACACAAACCATGAAACACATACTTCACAAAACCAGTCTGCCGTGCAATCACAGCCCTTAAGGCAAAATAACATACCCAACATACTAATAATAGGTGACTCTATAGTCAGGCACACTGACGTCCCACTCACTAGGCTGAATAAGAAGAAGGTTACTGTTAGCTGCCTGTTGGGTGCCAGGATCCGCCACATAACACAAGCACTCAGGTCACTCCAGAACAAGTACAAATATGACTCTGTCATTGTCCATGTTGGTGTGAATGACCTGAGCCAAACCTCCCTGGACTACATGGAGAGAGACATGGAACAGCTCTCTGATCATGTAGCCCAGGCCGGTATGACCCTGACTCTGAGTAGCATCCTGCCCTCACCAAGAATGATACCACGGTATAAAGAAAAAATTCTCGATTTCAACATTTGGCTAAGTTTCTGGTGTCATTCAAAGGGGATCCAGTGTCTGTCCACCTGAGATGACATGCTCAACAAGCCACGCTGCTTCACTAGAAATGGCTTGCACCTGTCACCCTTAGGCTTTCGAATACTGGCCAAGGCTCTTGCCACCACCATAGTGCCTTTTTAGGCAAGGCTCAAAAGACAAACCCACTGCCGTAAATAGCACAAGTAACAAAAAACTGAGGGTAATGCTACTCAATGCCAGAAGTCTAAACCTCAAAATGCACACAATCAAGGCACTCCTCAGTATGGAGAAAATCGATATATGTGCAGCAACAGAAACCTAGTTTAAGGCTCCAGAGAGTACCCCAGCACTACCAGGCTACACTTCATACCATACATTTCGGCCACAGAACCCAAACCGAAATACAAAAGGCGGGGGCGTATCCATATTCATCAAGGATACCCACACCTCCAGGTTAGTGGCACAGCACGATGCTTCAGAGATCATCCACGTGCAACTAACAATGGGCAAAACTGCAATTCAAATTGTAGCTTGCTACAGATCACCCACCATGTCCCAGGACCTCCATTCCACATTTCTGGAAACACTGGGAAACATAAAGGTCCTACCAAACACCCTAATATTGGGTGATTTCAATTACCCAAACATTAACTGGGAGAACTACTCAAGTACTAACTCCCTTGCCCAACTTTTCCTATATATATATATATATATATATATATATATATATATATATATATTAAAATGATTTATCATATTGCATGGTGTACAAAAACATTCTTGTATGTGTTAAAGTGTATTAGTTACCTAATAACTTATATACTTTAACACATGCAAGAATGTTTTTGTACACCATGCAATATGGTAATTCATTTTAATATATATATACATGCAGTTGTTTAGTATGAATTATACTTATTTATTTTTATCAGATTTGTTTTAACTAGTGTAGTGTGGTATATTGATGTTTGGGACAACCTTTTCTATGTGGGTGAGTCAGGATTGACATTTTATACATGGTATATATTTTAGTCATTGTATTTTAATTATTTTAACCAGTTTAGATACTGATTTATAGGTAAATGAGCTGATTGGTTAATTTAAGGCAGATTTGATGCCTTTTTTGGTTTAAAACTTCGTATAGTGTTCTATGTATTTGTCTGAAGAAGTCTACCTATTTGGGTAGACGAAAAGCGCTTAACATTAATGGTTTGTTGGTGTTTTAAGAGTGTTCAGTGGCCGTATCATCATCTTTTAACTGTTGGTATATGACATCCAAGTTTTGTGCTTGGCCTTCCAGCAAGCTGAATTGTGATGGAGTGACATGATCCGAATATATAATACTAATTACTATCAGATTTGATGGGTGTGTTTAAGTACATTAGTCAGTGACTGCCAACTTTGTGTATTAACATTACATTAACATGCCTACTTTACTGCTCTTTGATAAGCTGAATGAAACCTGCAACTGTCTTTCAGCAAAACATACAAAAACCGTGTTAAGCTGAAATTAAGGTATTTTTTCATAAGAATTGTGGTCTTGTTTTAAATAAATAAGAGGGCAGGAAAAACATAAAAAATGTAAAAAAGGAGAACCGTCCAGAATATGTAATTGCTTTCGGTGGAAATGTAGCAGAGGTGCTAAAAAGTTAAACTGGCTTCTTGGAAGTGCACATATTTGCATACCCAGTGCAAATATTTGCATATCCAGTGCATATATTTACATACCCAGTGTACATATTTGCATACGTAGCACACATAATTGCATACCCAGTGCTCAGTATCCCTTGAAATGCTCCTCCAGTTCAAAGGATGCATTAGATTATTTGGACTATGCTTCGTCTAGAGCTATGGTGCTGTGGAGGAAGAGAAAACCTTGCATTCAAAAGAAAGTCAAAAAGGATATACAAAGTATGGGACTCTTTTAAGAGAAACTAACTGTTATGTTAACTCTGCCTTATTTTTGAAGTGTGCACAGTGGACTTTAGCTCTAAGACAGAAACTCAAGCCCAAAATTCCTTACCTGTGTGACTGTGGAGCTGTTATTTAACTTACAAGTGAGAGGGTGATATAATTCAGTAAAATCTTTACCTTTTGGTAAGAAGATCATGAAAGCTTCAAGACAGAGTTCTCTTATGTGTCATCTATGAGTTATAACCCATTTATTTTGCATTTCATTGTGCTAGTGTACATGAATTTGTAGATTTAATTTTGCAAATGATCTTAATATTTTTAATTTCAGTATTTTGTGGTGTGTGATTTACTTATTAGTAAACGATCATGCATGTAACTCTGGTGACACTGCAACTATTAGCATCTGTCTTTGTGAAGAGTGATTGCTTAAAGATGCTGTCACCATTCAAATATTTAATAGCTGGCTTGTTTAAGGGTAAGCAGTAATTGCTCTCTTGGGATGCCAGATTGTTCTGGCTAGTGACAGCATGTTCCATGAAAAGGGGGGAAAGGTTTTGGTACTGGAGAGATGTGGTTAACACATCCTGAAAAACACTCTACATGTATGTGCATGTGCATATTTGTGTGTGTGTGTGTGTGTGTGTGTGTGTGTGTGTGTGTTTTGTAAAGTAATCTTGTACAAGTTTTGGTTACTCAGTTACTGTTGGCTAGATAACACTGGAAGACACTGGGCTGTGAACAAGAAGGGCAAGATCCTGGTAAGCTAGTGATTATGATTGTTATTTATAGCTGGTCCTTGTAAAGATTATTTGGGTTTGCCAGGTGCTGGCTATTGACCAGGGCAACAGTGTTCATGTAGCATGTGCTCTTAAGGCCCACTTCATATAATTTGTTGGTGGCTGTGCAGACTACAAGACCACAGCACTTGTCTACCATTTAAAAATTGGTGGCACTGGGTGCAGATTTATAATCCCATGCATCACAGTCCCAAACTCATATGTGTGCATACATTTTTTGTTCTGCTGATGTATATGTAAGTATCTATGTAACTCAGAAAGAATGTCTGTTTATATCCATGTCTATATCTATATCGATGTCTATAGCTGTCTCTATATCTATAGTGTGTGTGTGTGTGTGTGTGTGTGTGTGTGTGTGTGTGTGTGTGTGTGCGTGTGTGTGTGTATGTATGTGTGTGTGAGCTGTATTTCCTCCCAAGACTCCACTGAAATGCGACCTCCCAGCTGAATATGAACTAAATGTAAGTAAATAAATAAATAAATAATGCATTTTTAATGGATTTAATGCCACTCTTTTCAATTTTTGAACTTTCTGTTTGGTGTACATTCTGCCCCTGCATTAAAATATCATTTGGCACTCCTGAGATAAAACATACACATCATTGGCAATTATTATAAATGCATATTTTATTATATGTCAATGCAGGCATTATGTGCCTTCAGCAATGTTGGGAGTTAGCCATTTGATTGTGTTTATATAACACATTATGCATCTTCAGGGGTTATATATGATTCATTTATCTTTTGATGGGGAGAGAGAGATAGACAGAGAAAGAGCAGTCTTTCATGATTTTCTTAACATAATCTGAAATGCTAAAGTTAAAAAAAACACATGAATCACATCCACTTTAGCTGAAGAAGGGGGCTGTCCAGCTATTAAAACTATGGTGATATTACACGAGAGAAATAAACAAGTAATAATGCCTAACATGGTAGTTGCTAGAAGAAACAATGGACCTCACATGAGTGTTGTAAGGTGCAGAGGGCCTTTAAACACTGGAAGGTCTGTTATTTCCCTGTAACACACACCATACACTGGAGGGTATTAGAGTGCTTAAAGAATGGTCTATCTGTATATAATATTTGCCTTTTTTACTAGTATATACATTTATTTATTTGTTTGTTTAATTGCGTGTGTGTGTGTGTGTGTGTGTGTGTGTGTGTGTGTGTGTGTGTGTGTGTGTGTGTGAAATGTTTTAACAGTTTAAAAATAGGTTCAGTGACAACATTTTATATGAGTATATTAAGTGACAATAGTTATACAGTTCTATAACATTCTAACAGTGCATTCACATTGTTGAACACGATTTAGTTAGGAAATTGTAGTAGTTGTAGCTAATATCAAGGATATGAGGTAGATGAATCAGGGTTGAGCAGTACAGTATGAACAGACAGAACAGAGGACAGAAAGTGGGTAGTGTTTTAACAGTGGGTGGAGAAAAGAGTTATACTTAGGAAATGGGTGTTTGCAAGTACTAGGATACATGCAGTGGTTATATAGGTGGAGAAAGAAAGAGAATACAGAATGGAGAGGTTTGAGTTCAGGCAATGGAAAATATTGAGGGAAGACTAGGCTAGTGAGCAGGGTGAGCAGAGTCAGGAATAGTTTGGATGCTGTTTGAGCAAATTTTGAAAGTGTTTGAAACTATTTTATATTTTTATGTAAAATTGCTCTTCAGCTTAGTCATTAACGATGTTATGGCTTAATAGAAATTAATTTGCCTTGGAAAAATTCTTTACGGTTTTAGGTGTTGACTGGGATTCTACCACAACATTTATTTCAAAGGTGAGCAAATTATGATCTGATCTTACCAATGAGGACATTATGCTGGGGGTGCAATACCCATCCATGTTTGTGAGTACTATTTCAAGGATATTTGAGCCCTAATGGGAGTGCAGACGAGCTGTTCCAGAGTATTTGCATTTATAAAGTCTAGAAATCTCTGAGCTTGCATGTTAGTGGTTATATATGTTTCCCAGTTAATGGAAGGGTAATTAAAATCAGCCATGAGTAGTGTATTGGGCTGAATGGTAAGTGAGTCTAGTAACCTCAGGCATGCAGAGTGGTTTTCATGGTCCATTGTTGAGGACCTTTAGCTAGAGATGATATGGAGAGAGAGTTTGCCTATGGTCAACTGGACATGGAGTAGCTCAAGTTAGTTATCCTGGTTGACCAAACTAGAGGTGTGATTGTTTTTTATGTAAATGGAAACACCTGCTCCTTTCATTGTTTACTTTTCAGAAGGTGGCCTGAATGTGTCTTATGCATTGTAGCTTTGTACTGCTGGGTGTTCTTTCCGCAGCCTTGAACCACATATCTGTAACTGCCAGATGTCAGCATTCTCCAGGGTGAGGAGAACTTCCAGGGAGTGCAGTAACTTGTTAAGACTCCTAACACTGGCCAGTAGTACATTCAGCTTGGCATTAGAAGGATTTGTTACATTGGTAGGTCTGTTGGTTGGGCACTTCCAAAAAAAAAAGAACTATGGGGGTGGCTAATGCCTTGGTCAGCATTTGAATGCATAGTGGCTACAGGTGAAGACCATCTCTTACAAAGCAACATGGTCTGTTGATTATATCATCCCAGGCTTTCAAATGCTGGATCCCCTTGAAATGACACTAGTAGCTAAGCCATTTATTGAAGTCAATCATTTTCTGTTTGTATTGTGGTATCATTCTTGGTAAGGGTAGACTGCTGCTCAATGTGAGGCTCATACCAGCCTGTGACAGTGACATGTATTCAGAGAGGTCAATCATGTATCTCTTCAAATAGTCCAGGGAAGTACATCTCAGGTCATTCACACCCACATGGATTATGACTGAGTTATATTGGTACTTGTGATTGAGTGACCTATTGTGCTGCTGGAAAACAAATATGACAGTACATTAATATTTGTGCATTAAAGATCCTTAATAAGGTAAACCAAGCAAAGGCAACCCAAAAGGTGAAGCAATAAAGCTCTTGGACAGCTCACTTAGAAGACTCACAAAATTTATTTACAAAACCACAGTAAAAAATAAAAACTCCATTAACGTCTACAATGCGTTTTCTTTTCTGTTCTTCATCAGATGTGGGCTGGTGAATGCAATATCCGTTTTATACTGCTGTTTCTTCATTGGTCAGCCTTATTTACTTTCCAGGAAAATAGTGGTTTATGAACACATTCCTTTGCAATGTCATTGCTTTCTGAAAGTTAAGTCCACAGAAACAAGTATCACAGCTTGACTGTCCCAGTCAGATTCAACTTATGAAATAAATGTGGACCAAAAAAAATCACCTCTTTTTACCATTAATGTTCTATGCACTTGTAGTTCTAGGCCCATGACCAATGAAATTCTGTAAAGGTATAAACATTTTAACATTTTTAGAAGTACACTGACTTTCTTTTAGCTACACTTAATAAAATGCAAAGGCAGTCTCTCACTAGTGTTATTTAACAACTTAGCTCAACACTTAACACTTTCCACTTTCCAATTTCAAACAAGAACTTCAGAACTGCTGCATGTCCTTAATAAGGTAGTGTACATGCTGCAATGTTTCGGAAAGTATGACTTACATGTATATCCTGGAACACATGCTTTAATACCGCCACTCGGTATACAATGATCACAACTGATGGCCTGATGTAATGACTGCAGCATCATGGTCTCATCCAGGGGAGTCAATGCTGGCCCACTCCAGTGGCATTCTTTGCCCTGTCATAGTGATGTATTCTCTTAGTTGCATGGAAGATCATGTCAGAGCAATGTTGCTGACAGGCTACCCTGGATTTGTTGTGACTACCTACATTATTGATCATATTGATCAGGTCTGGCCAAACTTCATTCCTCCACACAGTATTTCCTGTCCATCCAAAAAGGCTGTAGCCATGCTGATGCAGAGCCTCAGTTATACTCAATTATAGTTTCATTTTCTCTGTGAGAATAATTGTCTCCCCTACTTTAGTTTGACATCTGGAAAACAGTGTGATGTGCATGTTATAGGTTCATAGGTTCATAGGTAGGTACTAGGCTATCGGCCCTAGGGCCCATACAAGCCTAGCCAAAAAATGTACCCTGGCTTTCGCCACCCAAGAAAATTATTTTCCTGTGCCCCTGTCAAGCAGCGCCACAGACGTGATCCCCGGGATGAATTTCCCATTTCCCATCCAGTCATCAAGATTTTTCTTGAAGTGTGCTAATGAAGAGCTCTGTTTGACATAGATAGGTAGTCTGTTCCAGAGTATGGGAAGTCTTTGGGACAGGAATCTATCCCTCCAGCATGTTCTGTTTATTGTGGTGACAAGGTTAAGGTCCCTAGAGCATGTAGCTTGGAGGCATTGGGATTTCTTTAAGTGGAGCATGTCCAACAGCTCTGGGTTTGACATAGCTTTGTATGTTAGGCAGAGATCGCCCCTGAGTAAGCGATATGCGATGGAGTAAAGCTGTAGCTTTTTGAGACGGTCTGCATAGGGCATCTGTTTGAGGCCAGTAATCGTCTTTGTGAGGTATTTCTGTGGTCTTTCCAGTTGTTGTAGCTGTCTTGTGAGGTACATACCAAAAGGGGTGTTGTACTCTATAATGGGTCTAATGAGTGATGAGTAGAGGGGAACAATGACCTCTTTTTTTCTGGATGAGAATCCTTTTGTGATGAGATGAGCCACGTAGAAGGATTTCCTGACCACTGTGGCGATGTGATTATCAAAGGAGAGACTACTGTCCACCTGTGTCCCAAGGTCTCTTGTCACATTTTTGGCATTAAGTAGATTACCAGCTATGTGGTAGTTCATGGGTACAGAGTTTTTACCAAAGGGGATGACAATACACTTTTTGGCATTGAGCTTCAGGCCATGGCTTTGACACCAGATATCTGTCTCAGTGCTGCCCTTTTGTAGTTTGTCCACATCGTTAGGAGTTTCAATTATGGCTCCTAGTTTGCAGTCATCTGCAAACTTTGTTAGCCAAAGACTTTCTGTGTTGGCCTGCACTTCAGAGAAGTAGATACCAAACAGGAGAGGACCCAGGACTGAACCCTGTGGTACTCCACTTGTCACTGGTCTGATGTCGGATTTGGAATCTGCTACTTTCACAGTGTGGGTTCTGTCCGTGAGCCAGTTGGCAACCCATCTTATGACATAGGGATTTATACCTAGTTTAGTGAGCTTATTGGGGGGGGGGTGGTGTCGAAAGCCTTGGCGAGATCTAGATAAGCTGTGTGAACCATTTTACCCTCATCTATGGCTTTGGTGACTGCTTCAAAGAAGTCAATCAGGTTTAGGAGACATGATCTGCCTTTTACAAATCCAAACTGAGTAGGGTCCAGAGTCTGGAGATTACCAATGTCTTTGTTTATGAGTTCCATGATGATACATTCCATGGCCTTGCAGACCAGGCTCGTCAGGCTAATGGGGCAGTAGTTCCTGGGGTCCATCGTGGCTCCCCCTTTGTGGAGTGGGATAACTGTCACGGTGCGCCATTCAGTGGGTACAAAGCCTGAGGTGAGGCTATGATTGAACATGGTGCTTAGGTAGGGTGCCAGTTCATTCTGTAGTTCATGTAGAACGCAGCCTGGGATATTGTCAGGTCCCATGGATGCTGTGTTCTTGGCTTTGGAGAGTGTGTTTTTTACCTGTGCAGCCATGATTATAGGAACTTTGCATTCTTCTGGTATAGAGATGAGCCCTCTAGGGGGTGAGAGGGGGGTAAAGTTAGCACTGAACCTATCTGCTAGGATGTTGGCAATATCAGTTGGTTCTGTATATTTAGTGCCATTATGCTGTAACTCAGAGCAGATCTGAGTGTTCCCATTTAGATTCTTGACATAGCTATAGAATGCTTTGTGGTTGTCTTTAGAGTCAGTGGCAATTTTGTTTTCGTAACTAGCTTTGGAGGATTTTATGAGGGATCTCAGCTTCTTACTGAGGTTGACCAGGGAGTTCCTCCAGTCATGGGATTTTACTCTTTTTTGCAACAGTTTCTTTCTTCTGTTGTAGAGTTTGTTTATGGCAGAGGACCACCAGATTGGCTTCCTTTTTTTGGAGGATAACATCTTGGTTTTATTAGGGATAGCATGATCCATGCACTCGTGTAAGTGCTTATAAAGTGCATTTGTGTAGGATTCGGCAGTCATACGTCTATTGTCCGTCTGCATGGGTGTCATGAAGTTTGCCACTTCTGTCTTAAGAAGTGTAAAGTTGGCTTTTGAGAAGTTTTTTACGATGGTTTCCCTAATTGGGGCTGGGGTTGGGATGTGGATGTCTAGGCTGATAAGCTTATGGTCGGATCTGACCAATGAGGAATTGACCTCTGGTGTGGAGCACTGGTTTCCCATGTTGGTAATGACCAGGTCTAGGATATTGCTGCCCCTGGTAGGGGTGTGAATAAGTTGATCCAAGGTGTTGGAATTTATGAATTCTAGAAAACGTTGAGCAAAAGAGTTGGTACATGAGTAGTTTTCCCAGTTAATGGTGGGGTAGTTGAAATCGCCCATTATTAGGGTGTTGGGTTGTACCCTAATACTTTCCAGTGTATCAAGAAATGAGGAGTGTGAATCCTGGGGCATGGTGGGGGGTCTGTAGCAAGCTACAATTTGGATTGCGGTCTTGCCCAGAGTTAGTTGCACTTGGATAATCTCGGATGTATTATGCTGTGCAACTAGCTTGGAGGTGTGGATATCCTTAATGAATATGGACAAGCCTCCGCCTTTAGTGCTTCTTTCTGGGTTACGTGGCCGAAAGGTGTGGTATGAATTGAAGCCTGATAATGCAGGGGTGCTCTCTGGAGCTTTGAACCAGGTCTCTGTCACTGCACAGATGTCAATGTTCTCCATTTTAAGGAGTGCCTCGAGTGAGTGCATTTTGAGGTTTAGACTTCTAGCATTGAGTAGCATTACCCTCAGATTTTGCTTGCTTGTACCTGTTACGGTGGTGAATTTGTCATTTGAACCTTGCCTAAAAAGGCACTATAGGGGTGGCAAGAGTCTTAGCCAGTATCCGGAATCCTAAGGGCGACAGGTGCAGGCCATCTCTGGCAAAGCATCGTGGACTGTCGATCATGTCGTCCCAGGCAGACAAATACTGGATCCCCTTAGAATGACACCAGAAGCTTAGCCAATTGTTGAAGTCAATCATTTTGTCCTTGTACTGTGGTATCATTCTGGGTGATGGCAGGATGCTACTCAGGGTTAGGGTCATACCTACCTGGGATACAAGATCGGAGAGCTCCTCCATGTCTCTTTTCATGTAGTCTAGGGAGGTACGTCTCAGGTCATTTACACCAACATGGACAATGACAGTGTCATATTTATACTTATTGTGGAGTGACCTGAGTGCATGCGTTATGTGGCGGATCCTGGCACCTGACAGGCAGCTGACAGTAACTTTCTTCTTGTTTAGTCTAGTGAGTGGAACATCAGTGTGCCTGACTATAGAGTCACCTATGACTAGAGTGTTGGGTACGTTGTTATGCCTTATGGGCTGCGGTTGAGTGGCACACTGAGTTTGTGGGCTATGTGTCATTTGAGTTGTGTTGGGGGGTGGAATTTGCTTGCGGTTATGCTTTGGATGTCCCTGATGCTTGGGCAGGTTTTTATTGAGAGCCTCCGTGAATGTAGGTGTGTGTTTTGTGTTTTTATGTGTGTGTTTTGGTGATGTAGGTTTTGAGGGACTATGTGTTGAGTGTGATGTGGTGCAAGTGTTTACCCTCTCCTCTTGACTGTCTAGTCCAGTCTTGGGTGAAGAGAGCTTTGCTTCCAGTTTGGCTATATAAGTGCATCTCTCACAGGTTGTAGTGTTGGGTGGTAGGAGGAGAGGGTTGTCTGTGTACATGAGGCAATTGCTGCATTGCCTCAAGATGCCCAGATTCATCAGGTAGACAGGAGAAATCACTGGGAGCTGACCCTTAAACATGCCTGGATAAGTGCTTATTTATTAAGTACTAAAAACTGCTTTCCACTAGACAAGTGAGGAAAGTTGAGTTCTGTAGTAATTTGCAGCTTATGTAGTGCTTACAATGAGTTCTGAACAAGTACTGAGTTCAAAGAAACAGATTTGAGTGCTGAAACTAGAAAACTGGCTAGATATAAGAAAAAAAACTAAGCTAGAAGGCTTCCCTCCAACACAGAAGGGCTTGGGGGCTCAGAAGCCTACAGTCTATACCACTTAACAGGAAAGGCAGGAAACAAGCTTAAATTTTTTTTTTCTTCTGTTTCCCAGATGCTCTCTTTGTACACAGTAGGAGTGCCTGAAATCAGAATATGATCTCACTGTACTCAGTTGAGTGAGCAAATGAGATGGGCCCAGAAGGAGTATCCAAACACAAATTTACAAGAGGGGTGGGCAGTTTCAAGGCCACTAAGATTAACACCAAAACAAAAACAGGGAGGATGGGTGGGACTAACTGAAGAGCAGAGTCAAAATGTCCAGTTCAGTTAATATTCTTGCAACACAGTTAAATCAATTTAAATACTGTATTCTTTGAAAAAAGTGCAGATAAAGGTACTTAAATTCTCTTATACGTCCAGTTGAATACAGCTAGATCTTAGCCGGCCAAAGCTGAGGTTTTTAAGCAGAAAATATTTCATACTGTACCTCTTAAATAGGCAAGGACAGGAAATCAAAGAATGTGGCTACCCCCACACTTGCAATTATTAACAGATAATAAAATTCAGTAAGCACTGACTAAATAGCAGAGTCAAAACTTCCAGTTCAGTTAATATTCCTGCAACACAGTTAAATCAATTTAAATACTGTATTCTTTGAAAAAAAAGTGCTTTATACTTTATATAGAGGCTCACAATTCACAGGATGATATTATAAGTATTTGTCAATTGATCTGATGTCCTCTCCTTTCCAATGCAAATGTATGCAAAATAATCCTTTTTCATGTATATTACCATTATGTATAAAAGAGCAGAATGGATATGAAAACAATGTCAGAATATGCAATACATGTAAAACATCATCACATGCAATAATTCATTACATCATCTGTGTAGGTTATATGTGGGATCTGAACCCATTGCCAGAGGATATTTTAACAACTAAAAGATAAGCACACAAACCTTGTGATACACACTCATTACTTTAGCATCACTCTTTTCATAGTTACTGGAACACAAACACATAATGAGCATGTGTACCTCAACAAATGTTGGATACCTGACATAGCACATTCATTGTAACACATCTTACAAATGTTTCTATCATTATATGTTATGCAACTCACATAATGGAAGTTATATAGAAATATTGGAGAAAATAGTCTCTCATATTACAGTGAACTGATATGCACTCCTGGCTACACATCAACACAGTTAACAGTGAGCAGTCAAAGCATCCTCATGTTGTCTCTATCAGACTGAATGTATTAACTACTACTACTATATTACTAAGCATTGGAGAGTATCCATAATGAACATACAACTTACGGAAACCCTCGGAACTCGTTGGTTTCCATAAGCATAACACAGACAGTACACCCCAATGAAATATGGATATCTTTTTTATTCCAGTTGTATGCATAGTACATGTATTAGTAAGCAGCAGAGACTATTTGTAAACTAATAGTGAACATACAACTTATGGAAACCCTCAGAAATCATCAGTTTGTGCAAGCATACCTAACACAGTACAGGTGAACCACAACTGACTATGGATATATTTTCATTCCATCTATATCCACCATTCACTGGGGCTGTTTTCTTTTAGCCATGCAAACACATATGTGGAACATATGCCCATCCATATTGTTCAGTCTTACAACCATCTATGGCTAACCAAGTTCACCGATGACTGCAAACTGGGAGCCATAATTGATTCTCTGGCTGACACGAACATCCTCCAAAAGGGCCTTACTGAGACAGACACCTAGTGTCAAAATCATGGCCTCAAGCTAAATGCCAGAAAATGCATAGTGATCCCATTTGGGAAAAACAAAACACCCACGAATTACCATATAGGTGGCAGCCTCCTTATTAAGAGATAATAAGAGATCTGGGAACCCAGGTCGATAGTAATCTCTCCTTTGACAATCATATTGCCAAAGCAGTTATGAAATCCTTCTATGTGGCCCATCTAATTACTAAAGGGTTCACATCTAGAAATAAAGAGGTTATAGTGCCCCTCTACTCGTCACTCATTAGACCCATCATAGAGTACAATGGGATGTACCTCACAAGACACTTCCAACAGCTGGAAAGACCACAAAAGAACCTCACCAAGAGGATTACTGGCCTCAAACATATGTCCTTATAGGTGTCACTGGTCTTTGGATGTGGTATAGCAGTTTTTGTTCCGAGAGTGGTTTCTATATGTCCTATGCAGCCTGACTGAAAAAACAACGGCTGTACTCAGTGACATATTGCTTACTCAGAGGTGATCTCTGCCTGACTTACAAAGCCATGTCCAACTCAGAATTGATGGACATGCTCTACCTAAAGAAATCCAAGTCACTGCAAGCCACGCGCTCTAGTGAGCTAAACCTCACCACAACAATAAATAGAACATGCTGGAGGGATAGATTCCTGTCACAGAGACTCCCCATGCTTTGGAACAAAATTCCAAATTACATCAGGCAGAGCCCCTCACTGACACTCTTCAAGAGAAACCTTGACGAGTGGATGGGTAACAGAAAATACACCCCTATGATCACTTCATTGGCTCTGCTTGACAGAGGATCAATTAATTAATCAATGGGGTGGCGAAAGCTGACGCACTCTGGCTAAGCTTATAAATCCCCTCGGGCAGATAGCCTAGTACCTACCTATGAACCTATGAACCAATATATTCAAGTGACACAATCCTTCTGTGGCAGTAATATGTCCTTTTTTCCTTTTTCCTTTTTGTAGGTGATGAAGATAGGGTCAACCTCAAGTGGATACGCAAGCTGGAGAAGCAGTGGAGGCAGAGAGGTATGTGTTATAACTGTAAACATTAATTTCCCTTTGAGGCATCAGGAATACTAATCTTAATGCAAGACTATCCATAATGCATTTTAAGGTAATTGCAATAAATATTGCTTTATTGTAAATAACATTATTGATTTAATTTGATATTTCTCATTTGAGTTATAAGTGGGAATATTTTTGTTTTTAGGTCACAACATAAATGAGAGACATCTCTGTGTAACTGTCATAGTGCTTTTACTTGGAATGCTTCCCATATAAGCTGATTATGCTATTACTGCCTTTTGAACAGTAGGTAGTAGTCCGAGGGTACGTTGTGCATAGCCTGACTGAATAGGTGTTTGCTGTATCAACATTTGGAATGAGGTTAGCAGACAATTTCTGATATGTGCTTCATTCAACATGTCTTGTACTTCTGTATAAAGTACCCATGATGGGTTGTTTAATACAAAATTGCAGTCCTTTTTATACAATTAGTGTCCATAAACCCAAATGTGTTCTTCTGTTACGTCTGCTTATTACATATTTACCGATCAACATTACAGTGTTTGAATTGAGCAGGTATATAGATAAGAATACCTACAAATGCAGGTAGTGACAGTGATATGTTACCTGATGAGCAGTGTGTGACATAACCTAAATTTGTATATATCACAAGATGTCACCGTGTTTATGATTGCCCAGTTGTTCTAATGTGTAGTACTACATTCCAATGCTCTTATGTTGTGATGTCAGCTGTTAACCATGTTGAATGCTCATCTCATTTGCATATAGCTTTTAAGTTTAGTACTGCTTGTTATTCTTTCTATATATTGTTAAGAGACATCTGTTATTCAGGGAATGTCCACATGACACTTCAGTTGCACATAAACCACAGATACAGTTGAAGGTAATTCTCCTATTGACACTTCAACATAATTGAATTATGAATAATGGAGGTAATGAGTTTTCCAGCAGATTGTCTGATTGCCAGTGTTTTAAGGTATATGTCAAGGATTTTATACATACCGCTCAACTGTCCAGATTTTTGCCTCATATTTTTGGTCTTTTACTCATAAAACTTGTGGGTTTCTAAGGATTAAAGTCACCAAATAATGACATGCATTCAAATTTCAGACGTCAAGTCCTTCAGAAAATGCATACTAATACAAATTCCACTCTTCTAGCACCTTTCTAAGTTTATAAGAGCAATATTTAAAATCTGTCCCTATTTTGGGGCCTTCTCTCCCTCATTACTTTAGGCTTTGTCCAGATTTGTTGCTCTAAGAGGTTGAGAGGTATGATTTTATGACACGGTGCCCATTAAAAATGCTATACTGTCAATGTCACTGTGAGATTTCAGCATAGCAAGTATTTTGGAATGTAAAAACATTTCAGTGTATTATACCGTACTTGTCTTGATATGTCATTATATATACATGAATAAGTGCTGCTTTTTCATGTTTGCTTTTCATGCATAATGATGGCTGGTTCATACTTGAACAAATAATACCAGCACTTTATCAGACAAACTGTGCATTGCATGCTATTTAAGGCAGTGTATGATGCCCATAGTGGCCCTCACATGGCCTTCTATTGATATCATCAATTCATATTGATACTATGACATTGGGAATATTTCATGATTATGATTGTACACCTGCTACACTCATTTATTTTTATTATAGAAAGTATTATGGGCCATATTGTCTGAAAATCATGTTTTAATGACACCTGTAATGTACTGTGATATCTTGAGCAAACATGTCACATTGACAGTCTTGTATGTTTTTATCATGTAAATGGCAAAACACATATTGTCTTTCACATTATTCAGGTGCCCATCGCATTGTTTTTTATGACAGAAATGTATTGCACATGACTGATGTGTGATAGAGGTTTTTTTTACATAGTTATGGATTGTGGATTTAAATCATGGCTTTCTTCACATATAGCATTACAGTTGCATAAGGTCATACGATACTGTAATGTGACATAACCAACGGTTTCCCACATAGATGATATAATTTTGTTTATGTTATGTACTCATACCTTTAAGTGAACATGTATTCTGTATTTCTTTTTTGTGTTTACCCTTGACAGAGTATGGGATATGGAAATCAGTGATGGTCCTCCTATTGGATGCCAGAGATGATAATGTGCCAGACTCCTGCAGTCAACTTGGAGTCCAAGAACCAGAAGGATGATGGAATTGATAATAAAGATGATGACAGACTAGGAGATGCATGTGCCATCATTCCTGCTGCTCACTGTAGGAGATGTCAACCACCTTCACATGGAGATGATTTATGGGACCAGATCTGGGAGTTAATGACAGATATCTTTCAGATGCAGATGCAGGACCTGATGAATAATTTTTTTTTAAGGAGATGCTGTGGGCCATGAGCAACTCCTTTCTGGGAGATTGCACATGAGATCATTTGCAATGTTCAACCCCATTAGGGTGACCCCTCAGGACTATAAGTATAGTTTGTGTAATCCAGTTATATAATGCATCCACCATGCTGCTTGCAATATCACAAAATATACTGTACAGGAACAAATGTGTGGATATAGCATAGTGCTGTCATGCTTATGTGATATACATCCATCTGTACACTGCAAATATCATGTGTTAGGTGGCATTATGTTGCACCTGCAGTATGATACACATTAACACATTACACATGTGGTATGCAATTAAATGTACATGATGTGTTATATTTAATGCATACATTGCTCCGTATGGATGGGGTGCAGTATAATATTGTTATGTACATTAAACTGTGGCCCTGTATGTGAAATGTATGACTGGTGTAGTTAACATAATGCAAGTGAAGCACAATTGTTTTGCTTATATTATTCCACTGTATACATGGGTGGGATGACAGAAACTCACAAACTATAGTATTAACATAGTTCACACATAACACAGTGAGATGGGACCATTTTGTTTATTTACACATGTTATCAGTGGGTATGCATTGCATCCCTTTCTCCCTTGGTTGTTGCTGTCTTAAGTCAGTTCAACAACTGACTGTTCCTTGGTACTGTGATTTGGGACCATTGTCATTCTGTCACACTGGCACAATGGCTTTGTGTGTGGCATGTAGTGGCATATATTGTGCCATGTTTTATCACATTAGTGTGACTAAAACTTATGGGCAAGTACCCTGCACATACTGCATAGATAGTCACTGTTCCATTAGTGTATATGTCATGGAGTTGATGCTTTATTTACAGTCGTTCCTGAAAGCCTCATTTGTCATTCTCTGTTATAGTACAACATGCATGAACATATCAGCATATGTGCCCATATTTATTTAATACTCAAAATTATAAGTGCTTTCATCCACTTATGCATGTAGACGTCATCAGATAAAGCAATTAAAATTAACAATTGTTTATATAATGAATTTAAGTGTGACATCACACAGTATTGTTTAATCAGAGCAGCTCAAACTATATGCTTTGGAATAAGCACATTTAAAAGTGTATGTGCCTATATGAAAAACATTTACACTTGCATTTGTGTAAAACTATGACCACATAAAAATCCCTACCACGTCTTCCTAATACAAATAAAATTCACATAAATATGTTTATATATAAATAAATATCATGTAACAATAATCTAAACAAAGTCTTAAAAATAACTTGTTAGTTATTATTCCCACCAGTAAAAAGTGAGCGTATTAAAAATAACTTGTTAGTTATTATTCCCACCAGTAAAAAGTGAACATATATATAAATCCTGTTATAAAAGTATAAATACATATATATGTATACATACACCTGATGTTACCCAAGTGGTTTCCTATCCACACACTAACCAAGCCCTACCTTACTTAGCTTCCAAAATCAAATAAGGTCAGATACATTAAAACTGGTACAACCATGATATAAAAACACTCAAAAAAATTAATTAAGGTGAAAAATGCCTTACGTTTTAATAAACATGTGATGGAAAGTATATTGTTTAAACCTGGCCAAGCACAAGAATTTAATTCTAGCTGCCAAAATAACTGCTTCTCCAAAATGAACATCCGCAGGCCCCCTGGTGTCCAATTCAACATTGTCAATGGCCATAAATTTAAAAGAATTTGTTCCGTAATCTATAATGTTTTGACCCAAGGCATTATTTGGATTCTTTCTCCTAATACCATATAGAGGTTTGTAGACTCTGTTCTTTAATCTACTTTCAGTCTTACTAATAGCATGGACAATTATTACACCTGGCTAAGTATACTAGGGCTTTTTATTTACAATTAAATTTTTTATATATTCCATATTCCCTGTTTCTTATAATAAACCTATCATTCTCACAAATAAATCCACAGTAATTACAAAAAACACATTTCTTCATCCCCACATTTTCTCTGTTGTACATGTTTGATGTATTTTCTAATATTGTTTTTAAATTCCTACCTCTATGATACACAAAAACTGGCATTTATTTTTTGTCTCAATTCACTGTCCTGTAATATTATCCAGTTTTTCTTAAAAATCCCTTCAATATCCTTACTATTCAAACTAAATGTGGTAATAAAAGCAACAATGTAATTAATTTCATCATCAAACCTAGATACTATTGCAGATGATAAACACATATCATCAGATGTATTCTCCATCATGCTACCAGTCAATGATCTTAAAATTGGTTTAAATAGCCAAATGTTCTTTTTTGCCTTACTTCAACAATTATTTCATGCACTAAAACCCTGGGTATCTTCTGTTTATAAACATATTATATAATAATTAACATTTGTTGTTGAAATCTGTGTCCTTAGTGACCATTCTTGCAGCCCTAACCAACTGTCCCTTTACAACTGATTTCTTTTGACTAAATTGGTGTGTGCTGGAAAAATGTAACAGGCTGTTTGAATAGGTCTCTTTTCTATGTATCCTAGATGTGTAACACTTATTTCGAAGTCCTTGCTCAAAAAGACATCCAAATAAGTTATACCGTTAAGGTTGTATTCCCAAGTAAATTTCAAAAAATCAGTTGAAATATTAATATAATGCAAAGAACTGTTCACATCTGTATAATTGCCTTCCCAAATGATAAAAATATCATCCAAAAATTGTATATAGTTTACAAAATTTACTCCAGTCACTAGAAAAAATGTATTTGTTTTCCAAATTGGCCATTACAAGGTTTGCGAATGTCTCCCCACAAGGAGAGCCCATGTCAACTCCAGAATTCTGTTTGTGATAATTACCATTAAGTAAAATAAAGTTGTTACTCAAAATTAATTCTAATTGTTCATCAATTAAATTTATATATATAAAGTTGTATTATGTTGGCATGACAGTGTATATGTATATATATATATATATATATATATATATATATATATATATATATATATATATATATGATACTGAATCTTATTTTGTGTATCGATGCATCTTGCTGTTTAACAACTGCACATTACTGTAATTATGTAATTTGTACACAGATATATTTAGAGCTGTCAGTAATGCAGTCTACCCATGTCACATACATTAATCATTTACTTCAATGTACCTTTAGTGATGTTCAACACCACTCGATGTGGTGAGCACATGCATGTGCAATGTGTCTCCTTAGCTAAGATTGTCTTTATTGTGTGCCTAATTTCCTTTACTTGCATTTCCATACTGATGTGGACCTCTGTTGTCTACTATCCTTCCCCATTTCTGCTTTCTCATATATGCTGCACATATACATGGCATGCATTTAGCTTACTCAACATTATCATTGTCGCCATGTAGTTTCACTGTTACAATAATACCTTGCCAACAATTGTAGGCATTATACACATGCAAGGCATAAGATGGCAAGGCATTAGCAAGTGCTTGCATTAATTAATTGTTCCTGTTATACTTGTGTGTGTTGAGTATTAAACAGGACTTTGATCTCTTCACTCCTGGGCACAAGCTGGCATCCCTTACCTAGCATTATTCATAACTTAATTACCAGTTATTATACCATATCATTGATGTGTATATGTGTACGACATTACTTTCTGATAGCATTATGTGAATCCACTGCAGGTCACACAGATACGACATCCCATCTGTGCTGCCTCTGACATGGCATATGCAGCCCATTTCATGCCTGTTCAGATTGTCTACTCATAATTGTGCATTGCATGGGCACATACTTGCTTTGCTGTGTGGTACTGCTGTTTGGCACTGTACTTGATTGTTTACCTTTCACATGCAGTGTTACAGCTTCTGGGCTATTCTCCTCTTGTCTTCTCCTGCATGTCCATGGCTTGGTTTGCTCATCTATGCTGTAGCTTGGCTTACACTTGCACTGCTGACAGACTTGACTGGAGTTCAGTATCATACCTACCATCAGTTATACAGCTTCAGGTATGACTGCCTCAGTTTTTAACATCTCAGCACTAAATAATGCATAGCTACACATGTATTTTTGCATTACACCATGGCTGGTATGCAATCCTTCAAGAAATTGCAACTTGAAAATGCATATCTTAATAAGAATTTAAAGAAGGGGCTGGTTCTGAAGGGATTGTGCCCGTGACATTTTCCCAATGGTGTGGAGAAAGACTGAATTTCATAAAGCCTTGATTAATGTTTTCATTAAAGCTGGGCTGGATATAATGTATTTAATTATACGTAATAATGATGTGCTGTTGGAGAAGCTTTCTAGAGATCTTGACGTCTTCAATAATAGTTTGTCAAATGATGGCCTGTTTGAGTATTATTCTACTAATTACAAACTGTTATTCAAACAACAAACCAGAAGAACAAGCTGGAACAAAGATAATCAGAAAGCCAGTAGTCCACTCAGCGATATGAATCTGAACGTACTTTTTATTATCCCAAAACAAGCTACAGCTCCTGCTATAGCTTCCTCAGAGTACTAAAACAAGTCTGTAACAATTTCTTTTTAAAGCAAAAAAGCGCGCCAAAAAGATTAAGCAGTGCCCCATTGTTAAAGGTACAGAAAATGTGACCGTACAATTCAGCAGTTAAAACAACTTTTCTTGTAAATAGAAATAAAACCAATCTGTTAAAAAACACACATTGCCAACGTAAACCATTATAATAATCAGTAACATGCAGCAAACGGCGCCTGACCGAACTGCTGTTTTCCTGGAATTCTGAATGAAAACGGCATATTTATCAAGCCGTGTATAAACGAACTTGTCAGAAAAAATGACAGTGAACCAAAAGGACATGGTATGTACATGCCCCTGTTGCAGTTACCTGACCTACAATGTAACCCTGATCGGGTACAACAACTCCTAATCATTTCAAGTATACAAAAATACAAAAATAAGCCGCAAAGCAGCGTTTTCCAATACCAGTAAAATCATATTACAAAGTATTAAATAACTAGTTTAGGATTATACAAGGTAGAAAATAAACCTTTCTTTGAATGCATATTGTGCAAGTTAACAAAAGACATACCTAAAAATATCCAACAAAGATTATTGCCGACAAGGTGTAGTGCCCTGGATTTTGCAGCAAAGTCTACTAAAATCCAATCCACCCCACCTATCCAATCAAACCTCCATGTGGAGTCAAGGAGGATAAGTCCCACCCCAAAAGGGTGTAACCATGCAATTCAACAGATCAACAACTTTTCTTATGAATAAAAATAAAACCAATCTGTTAAAAATCACACATTGCTATCGTGAAACATTAGTGATAACCAATGACATACAGCAGACGGCACTTGTCCGAGCTGCTGTTCATAGAGTTCTGAGTAGAAACGGCATATTTATCAAGCCGATGTAAACAAGCTGTCAGAGAGATGACAGTAAACCAGGAAAACTTGGTATGTACGTGCCCCTGTTGCAATAACCTGAACTGAATATGATCCTAATCAGGTGCAACAACTCCTAAACATTTCGAATGTACAAAAGTAAACCACAGAAGCATCATATTCCGATGCCGATAAAATCATATTGTAAAATGTTAAGAGCTAATTTTGAGTTGTGCAAAATGGAAAGTAAACCTTTCTTTAAATACATATTGTGCAAATTAGCAATCATACATACCTAGAATTGTCCAACAGAGAGTGTTGCCGACAAAGTGTAGTGACCTGGATTTTGCAGCAACGCCTACTAAAGTCCATTCCACCCCACCTATCCAGCCATACCTCCATATGGAGTCAAAAAAAGGATAAGTCCCACCCCAAAAAATGTAACCTGGAGTAAGTAATAGGGTTAAAAATCCCTAATCAGGTGTAATATCCTCTAAGAGTTCTTGACCCGTGAAGTGTCTGAATTATTGATCAGTTTGTCTTGCAGTGGTCAGAGCGCTCAAACGTATGCCCATGTACTCGAGGTCACTCTGCCTGTGTGAGTGGCTCCGAGTGAAGGAGTCTGCGGGAATTTCAAACAGAAAACTAATAAAAAGGTGGCCCCTAAGATAAATGATTTAAATCCGAACCCAAAAGTTGCAAACACTCCCTACCATGAGAGGCCATGACGATCCAGTAGGACAAACTGCCAAACTCAACCATTATCAATAATAAAAGACCACAACCCAGACCCATTACATCGCCAAAATAGCGGGACCTCCCTTCACTGTGACAGGTCGGGCAGTAAAGCCCAGATAATGTACAAAAATGTACAACAGATGCAAGAATTTCCTAATAGATTTTAAGCATGCCAAAGGAGCACAAAGTAACTCCCCGACTTGGACAATCAAAAAGCATGAGCCATAATTAGTGGCCAATGAATAAAAAATAATAAATAATAAAAATGATAAAAATAATAAAAGTCGGAAATGTAATTTATGCCTAAATCATCCCATATTTAAGAAATCAGAATAACTTCAACTTAATATATGTACAACCAATGAATAGTAATCTAAAAATGTAGTATTATCTCAAATAACTCCTTAATTTTAGTAAACAAGAAATATTGCAGTTGTCATTGAGGCCAGGTGGTTGAAATGCATCGAGTTTAAGTTGCCACTCGAGCTCTTTTGTTTCCAAGATAATGGGAGATGGACCACCCCTAATATTGTGAGGGACATGATCAATGGCAGAGAAGAGGAAATTGTGATCTTTGTTTGAGATAATGTGTTTTGAGAGTGCATTATCATCCTTGCTTTTTTTAATTGCATAAGTATGCTGATATATTCTCTCCTTGAATTTTTGCTCAGTTTTTCCAATATAGAATGCAGGGCAGCAAACACATTGAGCTAGATAAACAAGGGATTTAGTATTGCAGTTAACTTTAAAATGGCAAGTTATTTTTTTGCCATTTACAATTTGTGTACACCCTGTTCTAATGTATTTGCAAAAGTTACAGTTACCACATGGAAAACTGCCTTTCTGCCGTGAGTGGAAGTCAAGATGTGTTTTTACTTCTAAAAAGTTCTTCAAATTTTTGCCCCTCCTGTAAACTATCAGTGGTTTTTCCCCCAGTTTTTCACCTAGGCCACTATGACTAGAAATATAGTACCAATTTTTAAATAAAATGGAATTGATCATCCTAGAATCCATGTTGTACACTGTAATAAAACTAAGGGAGAAGTTATTCTCTTTGTTACTGCAAAGTAATTCATAAGGGGCAGGGGAAGTTGATGTTGACATTGATACATCAGCTATGGAGACATCCCCACAATGTCCTAGAGTGTTGTTAAGTAATGGTCTGTAGATACCCTCCAGTCTTTTAGTCGAAACTTCTGTAATCAGATCCTCCAGTAAATCAACTGGGTAATCTCGGTTGCAAAACATGTCAAAGAGAAGTGAACATTCCTTTTAAAAGATCCAAGGTGCTGCACATTCTAGCTGCTCGGATCAGTTGACCCTTCACTATAGATCTTTTTTGTCTAAACGGGTGTTGACTAGAAAAATGGAGAAGTGAATTACAATAAGTAGACTTCCTGTGTATAGTTGAAATTAATGTGTTGTTCATATCAGATTTTTCAAGGTAGACATCCAAATAATCTATGGAGTCAGTAGAGAAGTGAAAGGTGAACTTGAAAAAAGATGTAGTGCCATTCATGAATTCAATGATGGCAGTAGCATCCTGTTCAGAACCTTGGAAAAGGATGAATATATCATCCAAATACCTCGTGTAATAAATGACGTGTTTCACTACTTGAGGGTTAGAAAGGAGAAATTTTTTCTCCCAATAGGCTACTACCATGTTTGCAACTGACGTTCCACAGGGTGAGCCCATAGCTATACCCACACCACAAAATGTTTCGGGCTTTAACACAGCCCCAAAACGTAGTAATAGAATGCGGATTAACCAATTTAATGGGAATAACATCAGGAACAATAATTTGCCACAACCTGGGCCAAACTCCCCTTTTCAAAATCAAAACCAGAATTCAGATCATACTGGTTTTTTAGGGAGAAGATACAATACCAGGTATCAACAACAGAGGAAGAACTGGAACAATTGAATTATACCTCTGTGGACAACAGGGGTGTCAACACACTTCAAACATTACCTTCCATCTTGAAAAACAGTAAAGGAGACTTTAAGATTTATAATTTTACTGACTTTAAAATAGAGCAAGAATTGATTGACCTCCTAGCTTTAGGCAATTCATTTGTTCCTTCCTGCCATTTTAATCTTACAGAAACTATAATTGATGTAAAATATTTCACAAGAAAACTTAACTTGGGGTTACTCTTTTCTTCTCCCATGCAGTGTGAATTAAATAACCTGAGACTGTCAAGTGTGTATAACCCACCTTTACATCCTACATTAGCCTTATTTGAAAAAGCTTGTGAGGTTGACCTTAGACACCTTGACACTCAAGCTAAACATCTGGTTAGGAAACCTAATTTCAACATCACTAAAGAGCAGCACAGCTTACTTAGGGAGCTTGGCAATATACCCATTCGAGTCCTTAAACCTGATAAGGGTGGGGGGTTAGTCATTCTAAATAAAGATGACTACTCAGAACGGATGAGAAAAATTCTTAACAGTCCAGCTTATAGACCCTCTTCACTCAATGAAATGAACACCACTTATTCCAGAAACAGAGGTTACTTTAGGGACCTATTCCTAGCAGGAAAAGTCAGCAATGAGGTTTACCATTTTATTGATATCACCTTACCTAAAACACCTGTAATTTTCGGCATTCCGAAAATTCATAAGATCCACCATTACGGGCACTAGTTGATGGGAGGTCTTCCATGACCCACCCTTGTGCCCGATTGGTGGACAATATACTCGGTAAATATCTTAAAATGATACCCTCTGTGTGTAAGGATTCCTGGTCCTTTCTGGCTAACATCAACCAGCTAAAATTAGACCACAGTTTCAACTTCCTGACAGTCGACATTGTGGACTTATACACCTCCATCCCTCATCAGGAAGCATCAGAGTGGGTGGGTCTTTTACTGCAAGAACTGGGAGCCCCCCAAATGGAAATAGACACAGTTACTGAACTTATTGATATTATTCTTGCATCTAACTTTTTTCTGTTTGAAAATCAACACTTTCTACAGACTCAGGGTATAGCTATGGGCTCACCCTGTGGAACGTCAGTTGCAAACATGGTAGTAGCCTATTGGGAGAAAAAATTTCTCCTTTCTAACCCTCAAGTAGTGAAACACGTCATTTATTACACGAGATATTTGGATGATATATTCATCCTTTTCCAAGGTTCTGAACAGGATGCTACTGCCATCATTGAATTCATGAATGGCACTACATCTTTTTTCAAGTTCACCTTTCACTTCTCTACTGACTCCATAGATTATTTGGATGTCTACCTTGAAAAATCTGATATGAACAACACATTAATTTCAACTATACACAGGAAGTCTACTTATTGTAATTCACTTCTCCATTTTTCTAGTCAACACCCGTTTAGACAAAAAAGATCTATAGTGAAGGGTCAACTGATCCGAGCAGCTAGAATGTGCAGCACCTTGGATCTTTTTAAAAAGGAATGTTCACTTCTCTTTGACATGTTTTGCAACCGAGATTACCCAGTTGATTTACTGGAGGATCTCATTACAGAAGTTTCGACTAAAAGACTGGAGGGTATCTACAGACCATTACTTAACAACACTCTAGGACATTGTGGGGATGTCTCCATAGCTGATGTATCAATGTCAACATCAACTTCCCCTGCCCCTTATGAATTACTTTGCAGTAACAAAGAGAATAACTTCTCCCTTAGTTTTATTACAGTGTACAACATGGATTCTAGGATGATCAATTCCATTTTATTTAAAAATTGGTACTATATTTCTAGTCATAGTGGCCTAGGTGAAAAACTGGGGGAAAAACCACTGATAGTTTACAGGAGGGGCAAAAATTTGAAGAACTTTTTAGAAGTAAAAACACATCTTGACTTCCACTCACGGCAGAAAGGCAGTTTTCCATGTGGTAACTGTAACTTTTGCAAATACATTAGAACAGGGTGTACACAAATTGTAAATGGCAAAAAAATAACTTGCCATTTTAAAGTTAACTGCAATACTAAATCCCTTGTTTATCTAGCTCAATGTGTTTGCTGCCCTGCATTCTATATTGGAAAAACTGAGCAAAAATTCAAGGAGAGAATATATCAGCATACTTATGCAATTAAAAAAAGCAAGGATGATAATGCACTCTCAAAACACATTATCTCAAACAAAGATCACAATTTCCTCTTTTCTGCCATTGATCATGTCCCTCATAATATTAGGGGTGGTCCATCTCCCATTATCTTGGAAACAAAAGAGCTCGATTGGCAACTTAAACTCGATGCATTTCAACCACCTGGCCTCAATGACAACTGTAATATTTCTTGTTTACTAAAATTAAGGAGTTATTTGAGATAATACTACATTTCTAGATTACTATTCATTGGTTGTACATATATTAAGTTGAAGTTATTCTGATTTCTTAAATTTGGGATGACTTAGGCATAAATTACATTTCCGACTTTTATTATTTTTATTATTTTTATTATTTATTATTTTTTATTCATTGGCCACTAATTATGGCTCATGCTTTTTGATTGTCCAAGTCGGGGAGTTACTTTGTGCTCCTTTGGCATGCTTAAAATCTATTAGGAAATTCTTGCATCTGTTGTACATTTTTGTACATTATCTGGGCTTTACTGCCCGACCTGTCACAGTGAAGGGAGGTCCCGCTATTTTGGCGATGTAATGGGTCTGGGTTGTGGTCTTTTATTATTGATAATGGTTGAGTTTGGCAGTTTGTCCTACTGGATCGTCATGGCCTCTCATGGTAGGGAGTGTTTGCAACTTTTGGGTTCGGATTTAAATCATTTATCTTAGGGGCCACCTTGTTATTAGTTTTCTGTTTGAAATTCAGACTCCTTCACTGAGCCACTCACACAGGCAGAGTGACCTCGAGTACATGGGCATACGCTTGAGCTCTGATCACTGCATGACAAACTGATTAATAATTCAGACACTTCACGGGTCAAGAACTCTTAGAGGATATTACACCTGCTTAGGGATTTTTAACCCTATTACTTACTCCAGGTTACATTTTTTGGGGTGGGACTTATCCTTTTTTTGACTCCATATGGAGGTATGGCTGGATAGGTGGGGTGGAATGGACTTTAGTAGGCGTTGCTGCAAAATCCAGGTCACTACACTTTGTCGGCAACACTCTCTGTTGGACAATTCTAGGTATGTATGATTGCTAATTTGCACAATATGTATTTAAAGAAAGGTTTACTTTCCATTTTGCACAACTCAAAATTAGCTCTTAACATTTTACAATATGATTTTATCGGCATCGGAATATGATGCTTCTGTGGTTTACTTTTGTACATTCGAAATGTTTAGGAGTTGTTGCACCTGATTAGGATCATATTCAGTTCAGGTTATTGCAACAGGGGCACGTACATACCAAGTTTTCCTGGTTTACTGTCATCTCTCTGACAGCTTGTTTACACATCGGCTTGATAAATATGCCGTTTCTACTCAGAACTCTATGAACAGCAGCTCGGACAAGTGCCGTCTGCTGTATGTCATTGGTTATCACTAATGTTTCACGATAGCAATGTGTGATTTTTAACAGATTGGTTTTATTTTTATTCATAAGAAAAGTTGTTGATCTGTTGAATTGCATGGTTACACCCTTTTGGGGTGGGACTTATCCTCCTTGACTCCACATGGAGGTTTGATTGGATAGGTGGGGTGGATTGGATTTTAGTAGACTTTGCTGCAAAATCCAGGGCACTACACCTTGTCGGCAATAATCTTTGTTGGATATTTTTAGGTATGTCTTTTGTTAACTTGCACAATATGCATTCAAAGAAAGGTTTATTTTCTACCTTGTATAATCCTAAACTAGTTATTTAATACTTTGTAATATGATTTTGCTGGCATTGGAAAACGCTGCTTTGCGGCTTATTTTTGTATACTTGAAATGATTAGGAGTTGTTGCACCCGATCAGGGTTACATTGTAGGTCAGGTAACTGCAACAGGGGCATGTACATACCATGTCCTTTTGGTTTACTGTCATTTTTCTGACAAGTTCGTTTATACACGGCTTGATAAATATGCCGTTTTCATTCAGAATTCCAGGAAAACAGCAGTTCGTTGCTGCATGTTACTGATTATTATAACGGTTTACGTTGGCAATGTGTGTTTTTTAACAGATTGGTTTTATTTCTATTTACAAGAAAAGTTGTTTTAACTGCTGAATTGTACGGTCACATTTTCTGTACCTTTAACAATGGGGCACTGCTTAATCTTTTTGGCGCGCTTTTTTGCTTTAAAAAGAAATTGTTACAGACTTGTTTTAGTACTCTGAGGAAGCTATAGCAGGAGCTGTATTGTTTTGGGATAATAAAAAGTACGTTCAGATTCATATCGCTGAGTGGACTACTGGCTTTCTGATTATCTTTGTTCCAGATTATTCTACTAATTACTCTAATACATTTAAAAAGATAGATGATATCTATCTATTAAGGATCAGAAATTAAAAAAGTTGCATAGAGACCTGGAAGCCTTTTTTAATGGGTGTGCTTATCCAGAACTGGCTTTTTTGGCATTTCAGCAGTGTAACGAACCGCACCCACATAATGATGGTCAAGGAAAGGTTTTTAATTCTTGAGAGAACAGCAATATAGCCTTTACAATGCAAGCTAATTCAAACAAGCAGCTTGTAAGACGGTCGGAGAGACTTTTGGGCAAAAAAGAGCATAATAACAATTCAAAAGGAGGTAAAGTGTTTGACAACGAATTGACACAAGGGGCAACTAACTCCAGTTTTGAGCATTTGGGTGCACATCTTAAGTCGACTTATGTTGACAATAGCAGATTCAAGAAGATCCGTTCATGGCAAAAAACTCCAAAGGGAGGAAGGGCACAAAAAGGAAGAACGTTTGAATTCAGTGGTAAGTGAGGCAAACAGTTCTGAAGGTAACAGTTTTAACAGTACTGTCAAAAGTGATGAAGAGGTGTGGAACAGTCAGTCTGAACTTGAACAGACTTTTTTATGTGCCTCTTTTAGCCAGAAGTCTGAAAACGTGGACACTGTGACTCTACAAGTGAGTATGATTCAATAAATATGAAGATGGGGTATAATGAATTCTCTAACAGTAGTAATAATGAGATTATCCTTGAAGCTAGTATTTTTGGCCACCTGTAGAGAATGGTTTTAATGTTAATGACATATTGGTGGATCAGTATGGCCATGAACAAACCTTGAATAGTGGCAACATGGAAGCCAATTATATGAATGTTTTTTCTTTGAGTGATTTACCTGGTCTGGATGTGGATGAGGTGGATGGGCAAAGTGTTAATATGGTGCCCACTCTCATCCATAATACAGACAATGATTTTACCATTTATAAGTATTCTAATGTAAGTTATACCACTGATTATACTGACATTTTATGTAAACGGCTAAGCTTTGTGCCTGCTAAAAGTGTTGATTTAGCTGAGGTCTTGATCGATCTCAAGCTATTTACCAGAAAATTAAATTTATGATTGTGGTTTGATTTATGTGTTACCAATAAACTTGTCAAAACTGCTATGGGCCTTAAAAAAGCACTTTTAATCCACCCCCTTAATAAGTGGCTTCTTTTATTTGAGAAATTGTGTGAAAAAGGTATACGTAGGATTTGTAAAATGTCAATAATTTAAATGTTAACTATCTCAGCAAAATGTAGGAACATCTTTTTCTAGAACTGTGTGCAAATAAAAAATAGGGTAATGAAGCCAGATAAATTGTTATTATGGACACTGATGACTATAATAACAGAATGTATAAATTGTTATTCATTGACACTTATGGTCAAATTTCTAGGAACAAGCTTAACATTGCCTATTCTAAGATAGATGCCAGCTTGTATGACATGCTTATGCAGGGTCACATTTCATTAGATGAGTATAATTATCTTTGTAATAATAACCCTGTTGTAGCTGGCATTTTTGGGATCCCAAAAATTCACAAAGACATCCACAATCCACCTGTGAGACCTATAGTGGATGCCTGTAGAAGTAAAACCTTCTACATAGCTAAATTTATGGATTGTCGGTTAAAGCACTCAGTTGATGAAATCAAACAGGTTTGTAGGGATCCGTGGGATTCTTTTGTCTAGAATGGCTAAAATTAAATTTCTTAAGGAATGTTTATTAGTAACCATTGATGTTCAGAATTTATATTTTGTCATTCCACACAAGTAATGGTTAGAATGGTTAGAGAATATTCTTTTTGATGTTGGCTTATTAGATACTGATGAAATCAATACAGTAGCAACATTAACAGGAATGGTCTTGGTTAATAATTTTCTCTGTTTTGATGGGCAGTTGTTTAAGCAACTGAGTGTTGTAGCAATGAGGGCTGCCTGTGCCCCTAACTGTGCAAACCTTATTATGGCATATTGGGAGAAGAATTTTATTTTTAATAGTCCTTTTAGTGCTTGTTGGAATTTCTACACTAGATTTTTGCATGACATCTTTTTAATGTGGGTTGATGTGAAAAGGTTAAATGAATTTTTGGTACTTATTAACCAAAGTGCATCCTTTCTAAGATTTACCCATTTAGTTGACAAAGATAATCTTGCCTATCTAGATACTATACATACTAAGGACTATGATAATGAGGATTTTTTCATCTAATATTCATCGTAAAAGTACTTTTTCCAGTTCATACCTCCATTATCACAGTTGGTATCCAGCATTTTAGAAAAAAGCAGTGGTTAAAGGCCAGCTGGTCAGGTTAGCTCATATGATTACACGTGATGTGATGTTCTTTCAGGAGGTAGATAAATTGATGGGCATGTTTCAGAAATGTGGATACCCTTCGGAGGTGTTGGTTATGGTAAAAGAAGAGGTTTGCGACAAAAGAAGCAAGGGAATTTTCACCCCACTGCTACCAATGCCCATTGGAGACCTTCAGTTGGTGGAGACTAATGGTCTTAAAGGTAACAATATTAATACTAAAGTTAATTCAAGTCAATTTGAACATTCTTTGATTGTTACCTATTTTACCAACATATATGATATAATAGATGTGGCTAAAAACTATTGGCCAGTTATTACAAGTATGGATAGTGTAAATAAGAATATAGGTGGATGGCTGAAGACTGTGTTTCATAAGGGGGAAAGTTTCAAAAATTTATTGGAGATGAATTTGAATGGGAGAAATGAAGTTAGGCCTAAGGGCATGTTTAGATGCAACCATTGTAATCAGTGCCATTACATATTGGTCTGTGAATCTTTCTGCATTCAATTTTAATTGTGAATCTAGGGGGGTTGTTCATGGAGCTTTATGCTATTGCTGTAGTGCATTCTATATTGGGAAAACTTCAAGTAAGCTGAAGGATAGAATATATGAACATATGAACGATGTGGCTAAAGCCAAACTACCGAATGCCCTATATAGACATATTTTGCAAGCCCCAGGTCACAAATTTTATTTTGTGGTATTGGATTATGTTGAGAAAGACCCTAGTGGATTCATCACAGATTAACTTTTAAGTAAAAAGGAACTTGTTTGAATCTTAAGGTTCAATGCATTGGGACCCCCAGGTTTGAATGAATCTTGCTCACAAGCACCAATTTTAAAGCTAAAAAGTCTTGAAGGTTGAAATATAAGTTAACGTTTGACTTTACTGTTGTTTTTTAATTGGTTAATAGTCTCATCAACATCTTATTAAATTGTGCATATTCAGGTGAAATTATCTTTTAAGTACTTTTCAAGTATTTCTAATGACTATTTTTTTATACTTAATTAGTTCAAATTTTTTATTGGTTGTAAGAATTACATGAAGTGGTGGTGTGATGATATTTAATTGTGATATCTGATGTGTAAAGCAGTTCTGAAGAAGTCTTGTTAAGAAGACAAAAGTGCTTGAGTGCTGTATTTTACCAGTAAAGTGGTCCTTGTCCGTGACATTGCCTCATTCCTTGGTTCATGCATCTCTACCCTGTTTGTCCATTTTCCTTTCCCTGTGTTGCAGGGTGTGCTGTCTGTGTTCATTATCTCTCCTTTATATTGATTTCCAACCTTTGTCATGTATTGTGACATATGGTATATGTTTATCTCTGCTGCTTTTCCCTCTTTCACTTCTTTCCCTGTTTTTTCCATTCCTTCTAGTCTCTAAAAAAATGGGGCCTATTCCCACCAAAAGGAAATACTCATGCCTCTCTGACTGACCTTCAGATTATTTCAGCGTACCTCGTGTGTCCCTCTTCTTCATCCTTACCCGACATCTGGTCTTCTATCTCCCTGTTTTCATGGATGTGTGCATTATGTGTGTTCCCCACATCGGTCCTGCACCCATTGTTAGTTATTGTTAGCTATGGTAATATGACTGTGGTTGTCCTTTGCCTTTCTTAATTCTTTTATTTGAAATTTTGCAGATTCTGTCAGATTCTGTATATTTTAATGAATGCATTTATATGTAGCCATACAAGCATAACAACAAAATCCATAAATGTTTGTAAACATTTCTCACTTACTGGATGGATAGCTGCACATTTATCTTCCTTTAGCAACTTTATGTTATTTGCATTGAGCTTGTATAATTTAAAGATATGGACTTTGGTAATGCACACCCAGTTTATGAGCCACTTGTCTGGACATACAGATTTGATGTGACTGCTTCAGAGTGCACTGACCTTGCTGGATGCATCTGTTTTGTAATAGGTTATTCTACGTACACCGAGACATACTTGCATATTACTACTTTATCCACAAGCATGGAACTCAGAAAAATGTGTCATATTCCATGAACTTTATGGAATCCAGACTTAGGTTTCCTAGGATTTTAAAAATGCACTGTTAGTCTTATATAACTGTGATTTAGAGGAAGTGAGAACTGTGCTCTGAATTATGTATAAAATGTTAGGTAGCAAAATAGTTTGTATGAGTTGTAGTCTGTTGTCAAAGGTGTACGTTTGCTTCTTCCAATTTTGTATTGACCACTTTATATCAAATCATCTAGAACATTTTCATAGTTTTTATCCCTAATTCTGTCTTTTTAATATAATTCCAAAATAATTTAGCTCTTGAGCTTCTTTTCCTAAGCTATTTCCTATATTAAGGTTTTTCTTCTGACTGGTATTTAAGACCATGCATTTTGTTTTTTCGATGTTAAAAAGAAGTCCTAAAATGTTCACAAAATGTTTAATTAGTCTTGAATATTTCTTGTACTGATATATCAGTTTATGAGGTTAACATCATATTATTAGCAAAAAAGAGAATATTCTATATGAATCTTTCACCTAATTTTATTCCGCAAATGTTTGCATTTATTGTTATGGCTGATGCCAATATTTCTATTCCCAGGATAAATAATACTGGCAAAATGGGACATCCTTGATTAGTGCCTCTCTTGATCTCAAAAGAAAATAAAAAACAATGAGTATGTCAGGAACCTTAAACTTCAAGCAAAAGGTCACTTTATTACACCAAACAACACAGTTAAATGCTTTTGTCTCATATTTAAGACATCACAACACACTCCCAGAAGGTTTTGGGTGTACTGTTCTATTCCAATACTCTATGTCATCTCTTAACAATTTCTTATATTTCCTGTTCCTCAGGTGAACTAGTCTGTTGTCAATGGACTGAAACACATTGTTAAAATCTGTTCTGTGTTTGTAAAATTTGAAATCTGCCATAATGGATACAACCAATTTGGTAATCTCCTGTTTGTATCATGTCATACATCTTTCAGTTAATACCAGTGGTACATACAATTGTTTATTCGAAAGGGATGTATACCTGGCATAATGTACATCATGTTCTGCCTTTTACATAGGCAAGACTAAAAATACCTTAACTAAAAGGATATATGAACATGTTTATAGCATCCAGTGTAAAGATAACAAAAGTGCATTAGCCAGGCATTCCAGTGTCTGTAAGGGATGTAACAAGTTTTGTTTTTTGTGTTGGAATAGGTGCAAGTAACTGCATTTGCGGGTGAGTGGCAAAATAAACTTTTACATCATGAAATGTTTTGGCAATTTAGGCTGGATGCAGCCAACTTTCCTGGCCTTAATAACAATATTTCTATTGCCAGTGAACTTAAAAGAAGAGCTAACAAACTGTGACTTGTTGGTGCTTAAGTACACACTTGGTCTACACTTGTTTTTTCCCTTTATGTTTTTAATCTGCATGGAAAGAGTACACTCTGTATACTTTTTATGTTGTGAATGCTTTTTTAAGGTTGTTCCTTTAACTCTTTTCCTGATGTTAGCAAACTTTATAATGGATTGGTTGCTACCTCGGGGAGTGTCCTTTTCATTCATTTTAAGAGTTGCTTCTAATATGTCATCATCTTCCCAAAGTGAAATGAGGGAATTTCTATCCACCCTTTCTTTCCCTAAACTATCCAAAACTCAGGAAACTGTCCTCTCAACTCCAATTAAGATTTCAGAGATCCACGAGGCCATTGACAGTCTTAAACTAGGCAAAGCCCCGGGCCCTGATGGGTTTACCTCTGAGTTCTATAAATCTTTTAAAACTAATTTGGCCCCCATCTTACTTCAACTTTACCAGCATATTATACTAAATGGAATCTCTGACAAGTATATTAATCACTCGAAAACTATTTTTATTCCTAAGAATTCCCTAGACACCTCTAATCTAAACAACTACAGACCAATCTCTATCATGAACGTGGATATGAAAATCATTGCTACTATCTTGGCAAATAGACTTAAACAGATGATGAAAACTTTAATCTCCCCAGAACAATCAGGATTCACACCTGACAGACATACTTGGGATAACTCTCTAACTCTAGAGTCTATGTTAAATATTACTAGAAAGGAAGGAAACCCTATCTATGCCTGGGTAATAGACGCTAGCAAAGCCTTTGATAGGGTCAATTGGGACTTCCTATTCTTGGTATTATCATTTTTTAACATTCCCTCTGATTTTATCAAGACTATTAAAACTCTATATCACAGCGCATACACAAGACTATGTATTAACGGCCAATACTCTCATCACATAAAAATTGCAAATGGCACCAGGCAGGGGTGTCCTCTCTCTCCTCTTTTATTTAACCTATATCTTGAACCTCTCTTTCTACTTCTATCCCAACAAACACAGCACTCTATCCCTATATTTTATAAAACCAAGATTAGCCTGACTGCTTTTGTCGATGACTTGAATCTTTACTTTGAACACCCAATGTCTGACTTGGGAAAACTAGAAAGATCCTTGAACTCCTTTGCTAATATAGCAGGATATCAAATTAACAAAAATAAATCCTTTATCTTCCCAATCAACCCCCACGCTTATAGAAACTATCTATTCCCCGATACGACCTGCCGTGTAGAGTACTCCATTAAATACTTAGGAATTTGCTATGACCACACTTCTACGTCTATTCTTCAATCCAATTTATTTTGTTTATGGTCCTCTATCTCCCAGGATATCTTAAGATGGCAAAAACTGAACCTTCCTATGCTTGCTAAAACTTCTATCATCAAAATGAACGTCTTTCCTAAACTTCTTTACCTACTAAATTCCTCGCCATCTTCCTCCCTCTCCACGTTTTTTAACAAAATTCATAAAGCTTTTGCCAAATTTATATGGCATCCTAAATCTTTTAGAGTCTCCTATCAAAGGCTTACTTTACCGAAAAAAATGGGGAGTTTGGCTATGCCCAATCTTCTCTTATATCATAAAATCATTCAAGCAAACAAAATTTACACAATTGCTAACTATCAACCAAATCCCTCTAATTGGTCTCCTTTATGGGTTAAATTATGGTATAATTACTCCTACGCCAATACTCTTAACCCTAAAGCATTAACTTTTGTGGATAAATCTTATCTTAAAAAATTAAAACTACACCCTATCCTGAAGGGGTTAATAAAAACCTTTCAAGATCTGTTCCGAGACATTAAACTAGGGAATGCCCTTCTCCTATTTCAGCCGTTCCATCTTAATCCTAATATAACCTTGTGTAATAAAATGATTAAGCTGGATAATCTTCCTTTAATCAAAAACCTTACCTTATGGGATATACAGAAACATAACCCTTTATCTTTAACTGATCTACGAACGGCCTTGGGTCTTCCTAAAAAATATGTCTCTATTTTGAGACAAATTAGAGAAATAACCCAGTCCATTATTAATAAATCCCCAAGTACAGATGAGGAACAGAATCGAGTAAACTCCTTACTTCAAGTTTTATCATACAAAAAAACATGACCTCATTAACCTATAAAGCTTTTTCTGACTTCATCAATCAAGGAAAAATAGTTTTTGCGGAATACTGGGATTTCCAGGGTATTGACCTCACAAGGAATCAGAAGTACCAGGCCAATAAACATACTCTTATGTTCTCGCCTTATAAAATACTCCTGTATACACAATTCATGATTGTAAATAACTTATACCTTACCCCTGTCCATTTAAACAAATTTGATCCTAACCATTCTACCACTTGTGCCTGTTGCTCTTACCCACATGCTGATATTATACATATTATGTGGTTTTGTAAATACGCCCACAACATCTGGTGCTCACTTAAAGTCCGCCTAGAGAAAATGGGATACCATAAATCCACACTCTCTTGGGAAACGGCCCTTCTACATATTACTGATACTCACTTGCCCAAAATTAAACTACATGCTCTTATTATTATCTGTCTCCTGATTAAATTCTATATAACTAAACATTGGTTGGATCGTACTAAACTTAGGTGGAAAGATTTTAAGGCAATAGCTATCCAGTACATAAGATCCCATAAATTGCTAATAATTAATCCTCACAAGCGGATCTACTTTCAGAAATTGTGGGACTTTATCTTTTTACTCTTATCAGATGACTAGTAATCTCTCTGCACTAATTACTCACTTTATCCCCCTAATACCCGTAAATATGAAGTTATGAACAGTGTAGGTGAAGCTGTAGTATATCTAGTACTTTTTCTTCTTTTTATTTGGTTTCTTTATGGACATGATTTATCTGACACTCGAAAGTTTGGCACATTGTATATTAGTTTAGTTGCATTTGTACCTCCTATATTTTCTCTGTGGGATTTTTACATTCAAATGTTGTATATTTTCTTGTATATGTTGCCTGATTTTGATATGAATAAATAAAACTGTGTTTTAAAAAAAAAGAGTTAATTTCTACGTTTTATTCATGGAATCTGATGATGTCTTCATTGTGAGAAGAAAGCACTTAACCATGTTGTTTAGTGTAATAAAGTGTTCATTTGCTTGGAGTTTAAGGTTCCTGACACACTGTTATTTTATTTTTTTTTATTTTAATTCATTCCTACCTCCAATTCTAGACTCTACTCAGTTTTATTGTTTAAATTATTGATCTCAAAAGAGTCCTAATAATGTGAACCTATTCTTACAACTACTTTGCTAACATATCAAATGCTTTTAATTAATAGATTAAAATGCTGTGGAAATCCATAATAATCTAGTGTTTAAAATACACAATCCTATTTAAATTTTATGAAATGCTTTTTCAATGTCTAAATTTATTAGTTCTACTTTTTATTTCTGTTTGTTCTATCTGTTATAGTTAGCATTCTGTTGAGGTTGACTTGAACTTGTTTAATGTTAATATATCTAAACTGATTACCTCGTTTTTGTCTTACTGTTTGTATTATTTGCATTTATTCATATTAGCTATAACTTCCCTGATAGAAAATTTGATAGCAAATAATGCAGGATTTTTTTTTTTTTATAAGTAAAAATATAACTCCTTTCTACATTTAAACTTCTGATTTGAAACTCTTTCTTGGCATATTTAACTGTTTTAACTTTCCTGCTACTGTGCATTCAATAAGAAATTTGTCCATCCAACATTTTGGTGCTACACACACAGAGACCCCCACCCCCCCCCCACACACACACACACACACACACATATATAAATATATATATATATATATATATATATATATATATATATATATATATATATATATATATATATGTGTATATATATATATATATATATATACATACATATATATATAGGAGCCATTTATACTCTCGAAATACTGAAATGTCGAATTTCAGTATCTCAAGACTATAAACCCGAATGTTTAAAATAGCAAAAATTCATAATCGTGAATTTGAATATCTCAGATTCGTGGTTATGGCCTTATGTTACGTGATGTCCAGGATTGTGTGTTTATGGTGTGCGGTGGCATTTGTGGATCTAGGTGTTTTGTCAGGTAAGTCAGTGTTATGTAAGGGATATGAGTGGGGATTAGAGTGTGTTTGAGTGTGTTTGAGTGAGTTGATATGTTTGATGTGCGTGTGAGGGACTGGAGAATGTGCATGTGTGAGTTTGCTTTTGTTTTCTGTTTGTGCGATCTCAGATGTATATATAAGTAGGGTGTGTGGAGGGGCAGCCTCCCACATTGGGGGTACAGGGAGCATGCCCCTCTTCTTATGTGCGTATGGGTTGTGTATGTGTGTAGCCTTTGTTTGTTTATATTTTGATATGGGTGTTGTGGTGTATGTATGGTGTAGTGTATGAGGTTTGTTAGGTGTTTTGAATTTCGCGGTTTTGGGCTCAGGGTTTTGTAGTTTCGGTGTTTTGTGGATTTGGTTTCATAGTTTTGAGATACTGAAATTCGATGTTTCAGTATTTTGGGATTATGAAGTGAATCCATATATTCATATACATATACATATATTTATATGTATATATATATATATATATATATATATATATTTACTATCAGATGTCCAAATAGCAGGCGGTTGAGCCTGGGGTAGTTGAAACACAGTGTTCCAGGAGGCAGAATGCTGAACCAGGTAACATCAAATATACTGCAGCAAATGGGTAGTATACTTCAATTATCTGAGTTCAGCATTCTAAGTGGAGATCGCGGTACAGTGAGGAACAGGGAAGTAACCCATTTCCTCACTGTACTGCGATCACGAAGTTGGTATGCATAATTTGCAGGGGGTGTGGGGGTGCATTGATGCAGTTTCAGACATATAACAGTAAACAATATATATATATATATATATATATATATATATATATATATATATATATATGTATATATGGGTCCACTTCTAAATCTCAGAGTCCATGATACTGCTGTTCATATTCTCGAGATGAGAATAGCAACAGCACATAATCACAAATGGCTCAAATTTCCCTACTTGCCCAGCATGTAGACATATGCCCTTATTCCCCACTGTAGTGCGATCCTGGATTTGGTATACATATATATATATATATATATATATATATATATATATATATATATATATATATATATAAGCATTCACTTGCCCAGGGAGACTTGAGCTGTTTTAAATATTCTTGTGTCGAGAATGTGAATGTTGGTATTATGGGTTCCGAGATTTAGAAGTGGACCTGTATGTATATATATATATATATATATATATATATATATATATATATATATATATATATATATAACTTGCATTGAATCCATCAAGATTCTAGCTTTAATCAGGATAACGCAGTCAAACTATTGATCAATAAACACTTAGTCAAAAGAGAGATTGACTTTATATATATCTATGGCTATTTTATCAATAAACAAAATTACATCTATTTACTACAGATGCATTACTAAAGTAAATATGAATTATACTTCAACTTCCGTTTTTGGTTCTGATGTTTCTGAGAAGTTTTCCAAACTAATACTTACAATTAACTAGTGTTAACATACCATTAATAAAATGTTTAAAAGTAAATTCTAGGCAGATAACAGTAACCAAGTGAAGCATTCAGAACTACCAAAAATAAAAGTAATCAAGTGAAACATTCAGTACAACCAAAAGCAACCACGCTATTTGAAGATTAACTGCCCTAATCATGTTTTTAACTGTAGCGCCTTTTCATTCTATTACTCATTTTGTAACTTATTGATCAAAATAGCATGAAATAACCATATGCATGGAAAGAATGACCTTGGCAAAACTAGACTAGAGTAATTTAACTAGTGCCAGTAGCCTTTCAAAATGTATACTTTTATTGATTTAATTACGATAATGCATTACTTTTCAGTATGAAATATAAAATAACTTTCAAGAATTAGAAAACTAAGTTATTTTGCAAAGTAGTCACTGACCCTACCTTATCACCTAGATGACAAATGAAAGAACATATTCTTTTAGTAACTTTGGTAAATAATACTTTTCTATATGTGAAAAAATTCCTACAAAACTATACTGATGAAAGTAATGGCATGCTATTAATATCGTCCAATATATAGAAGTTCTGTTATTTTTTTCTTTCATTGTGCTGTTGTGAACAAATCATGTTTTCTGTTTCTTGTCAATTGCTCCAAGTCCATTGCTTCATGATTGTTTGCCAAACCATTGTTTGTGGTAAAACTTTTTGCCTCCTACACTGTATTGAATATTCTCTCTCCTGTGGAATGAAGTATTTTCATTCTTGTGGACTATAATAAATGCTCTTAGGGGCATAGAGATATGCATCTGCACAAAACAGGGCATGCATATTATACAGAACTAACACTGCTGAGGAGTGTAAACATGTGTCACTGGCTCCAAAGGTGCACGCATTGCAGAAAATAAACTGGAGTTACAATACAGTGGTCTTGTGCCATAAAAATGAGGCTGATTACTACAGTGATACAATGCAAGTGACAGTAATGTGAAAGAGTAACAACATGAGAAAATAAACACTTTGCACTTCAATTGAATCTGTTTATGCCATATAGCATTGAAACAGCCACAGGTGAACAATGTAAGCATAAATGATGGAAATAGAATAGTAATGGATTATACAAGGCACACCTAAGTCTGAGAAACTTTACACACAAGTGCGGATTGCACATGGAAATCTCTGACACCCCTATGTCACAAATGTTGCAACATGCCTGATGTGTCAAGTAAGTCAGAAAACATATACACCAGCTTGGCAACAAATACATGTGCAAAGCAGGCAAATCTGTCACCTATTTACAAATAACATCACAGTGGGGCTTTGGGAGAATATCAGTAATGTCATCAGATGTAATATTCCCCACATGGCATATGTCATCACCTATTAATATAGTCATGTGATCATTGTCTACACAACAACTGTGTGATAATTGGCAGTTTGAAATCTGCATCAGACCTAGCTGTCACATACAAGGTTATATAGGATCATAAATGACAACATCTTGGGCTACAGTATACAGATTAGGCAGGTCACGGGCAGAGTACAGGAATGACTGACCTGCATGTCTGGAATACTGTCAACATAAATGACATCAATTTAAGTTTGTATTACAATGGCATTGATACATCTGAATATGAATCATAATGCAGATAAATGACATGACCCCATAATAGCCAGACTGTGAAGTGCCCATCACCAGGTGCACAGTGCAAGCATGACTGCAGATATGTAAACCTTAAGTAGCAATACACCACGCCAGCAGCATGACATGAGTGGAGCACATAGACAATACTTGCTGTCCAGAGGCCCCTCCTTGATTGGGTCAGGCATCATGAAATTATTTCACATGCAATCTCACAAAAGGAGTCACACATGGCTCATGCATTGTCCTGGAAAAATCATTCCCATCAGGTCCAGCATTGGGGTCCAGAAGATGTATGTCATCAGATCTTGGATCTGGTCCCTTATGTTATCTGGCTGGGGTATTAGATGTGATCATTGTCATCTCTCTGTTGGAACCAATGTCTATGATGGCCCCAGTCCCTCATTGTCATCATTATCATCATCCAGATATCCTCTTGGGTCCTCAGAGTTGGAATCTCCTGGCAGAGGTTGGGCACGTCTACATCATATTCTTTTAATAGAGAGCTGGCATGGGTCCTGGACTCTATAACAGGACAGGAAACATAAATTAGTAAGATTGCAATAACAAGCCAAAATGGTAACAGATAACATCATGTACAACAGTGCACCATTTCCAAATTGTATACAGTATGGAAATAACTGTTCTTGGGATGTGTAAGTATGGTAAGTATTATCTCATCTGTAGTGGTGCTGTCACAAAATATAATATATCCAACTCTAGCCCAGATAGCAGTTTGTTGTTATTTCAGTCAGATTTATTAGGACAACACATTTGCAAGGTATCTGTGTCAGTAGAATTGCAATCTTAAAAGTTAAGGAATAGGGAAGACAACATCACAGTCTGATTGGGTAGGAAAATACATGACATGCTGTGTGTGAATGTGAAGAGTTTGCCAGCAGCACGTGTGTAACATAACTTGTCATTAATACCGTGCATAATGGATGTGTAACAAAACAGAGCAATGAGACATACAACATGTCAGTGCAGAACCTACAGTGGCCTGCTCACAAATACATAGACAACAAAATATGAGGAGCTCTGTTTGTAAGTCACATGCCAAGGAATGATATAGTCAGATGTATCACAAGTGTGTAATAATACTTAGTAAATATACCTATCAAGGCATGCCAGCATTACTGAACAGTGTCAGCTGCAGTAAGTAATTACTACAGCAACATGACATGTGCACACACACCAATATAATCACAAATATAATATGTTTACTAAAGAAAAACAATGATTTGCATACATGAGTAGTGTCCTGCAGTGATAAAATTAACAGTATTGGCTCATAAGAATGAGTACTACAATTACAAGACATACTGTTAAGTGGTACAATTACAAGACAGGCTGTCAAGTTGTACACATAGCTCAGAGACAAGGATGGGTTCAACACAAACATCCATACAAGCCGTAGATGGCTTAGATTGCTGATTGTGTTTGCTGCTCAAAATGGTAAATTATCTTTTATAGTCACATGATCAAAGATACACAGGAAAGCAGGATGTATTTGGACATAACATGTGGATGTTTCTCTATCATAACACCCAGTACACTAGAACAGCACACACAGGAGCAAGGGCGCCCGCAGGCAGGTGCACCCCCTGGATTTTCTTAGCGCTATACACACTTAGCACTATACACACTTTTTTTTTTTTCGCTATACAGACTTTTTTTTTTCCCACTTACTTTGTTTTTTCCCCCGTTTTCCCTGTAGCCTGAACTGTTACTGGAGATGGCGTGCCAGGAAGTCACATGACTGACGCGAGTCTGACATGACGACAACTCAACAAGCCTCAAACTCCTCCTTAAGTAATCGCGCGTTATTCGCATTCGCGTAGTTGCAATTGCAACTTGCAATTTGATGGAAGAAGACTGTCTGCAGGTGGACATCGGTGGAAGTGGAATTTGATGATTTCATGCTCAGGAGCAAACCAAACCATCGTGTTTCGTGTGGTGAGTGGTGGAAGGACTGGACTGGTAGTGGTGCGTATGGTGTTGGTATTATTACAAGAAGAGAAGGTAGGTTTTTTTTTTGTACTTTTGAAGGTGACTGACTGAACACTTGGTGCCAAAACGCAAAACTGGCGTGGCACACTTCACTTGAGTGTGTGAGAGTGAGTGGTGCTCTGGACTGCACCTCGTGTCTGAAACTGAAACCCCATTACATTTTGACTACTAAATATTTAAACTGTATCACCTCACATGAATTATCCTCCATATGAGATGTACAGTACTGCAGTATGGTATGTGGAGAGTCTTTATTAAAAATGCCCTTCTTGTATGCCACCATACTGTTGGCAGTCACTTGCAACTGTGTGCTTCCTATGGAATATAGAAGCTGTAGACATGTAAATTTATAAGAGCTAGGCAGTTAGGGTTATCTAACCATTAGTATATTAGGTGTTTTTCCATAGTGGTGCTGATGAGTATGCTCAACTCAAATGTTTTTCGAATCATTCCATTTCAGCATGCTGTGGAATTTAAATCTGTCCAGGTAAATGCATCTGCTAAGCCATTGTCAACAAGCTTAAGCTGGAGTTCTATTGAGCATATATTATCAGCAACAAACAGATACCAGGGTCTGCAATATTTAACACCTTACCATGTCAGTGGAGCATTAACAGGAGAGTGTATGTATTACATTTGTTTCACCATCCATCATGAAAATGCAGTTCTCACCTTTTCCTATCTCTGTGCAAAGAGTGTGAATTGCATAGTTTGTTTGGGTACTAATTCAGTGCCATTATCCTAACAGCTTACATGGAGAGACTTGTGGCTGGGAAGTGAAAGGCAGTGCTCCTTTTAGACCACAGATGTAGTGCGACAAAAAGACAGATCTTTCTGTGACCCCTCAGTAAGCATTATTTCTGCAGGCTCCTACAGGGGTCTATATACAAAACTGATGCCTGAAATCATTTGGAGAAGTCTGTTACCCATGCTACTTGCATCCCACACATAGTGATAACAGTCAAAATCCTGAACGCTTTGGCCATTGACCCTGGTAAGCATCTTGGTACTGTAAATGTAACCTCACCTATATTTACAACCTGTTAATGCATGGTATTATACACATTTTTAATATACCCTCTCTCTTTGCAGTTCCAGACCAGAGTGAAAGGAATCTTGGGGTTCATAGAGAGCAACTGGAATGCCTAAGAGAGATCCAGGGTACTATTAGTTTAATTGTAACAGGCTTGATTGCTCATTGTACTCCTGATGTAATGTTTAACTTGTCAGAAATGTATGCAGAGGGTTATGTTACACTGATTACTGGTATTTAACACTGATCCCTTGACATTCTCCTGTAATTTTGTACCACTTCTTTCAAATCTGTGCCTTCTGACATCTGTTACATAATTTCTTTAGTGGTGTCAGGAGCTAGTGCACAAGTCAAAAATTACTTAGGCTGACAGTGGTTTAAATCTAGTGTGGTGTATCATTGTGAAAAGAAATTAGTGACATGCAGTAATGACTTACTGTAGAGAAGTGATGTAAAAAAGGTCTACTTGGATGGGACAGTTTCACAGTTGGAAGTTTTTGATTTCCTTACTGTTGTAATCCCTCATAACCATGGTCATTCTCATTCACATACCAGTTAATGATAGCCATTGAAATGTGTGCTTTCTGTCAGTGATTGTAGAACTTCATCTGTGGCACAATTAACTGGTATATAAGTCAAGATAATTTGTGCTAGACAATGAGGGGTTCAAATCCAAAATAGTCTGCATTTTAGCAGTGTGACATGCAATCCATACATCTCAAAAACTAGGTACAATACATGTATAATACAGCTAATGTAGTATGTGCAAATTACACTTTTTTAACATTTATTCTATCATTGCACTACAGCACTTTTGCATGCTGTTCAGTAATAACCACTTCATCAAGATTACATGATCATGGTGCAACTGTGCAATTAATAACTCCCGGTTCACATTATATCAGCAGATATACTGACAAAAATGGATGTCACATCTACAGGTGGCCTGCATCTGCAGCATGAATTGTGCTACAGATGCTGTGGTGTACTATATTTGACTTTAACTCATTCTTGCCTATAGCATGACTTGAGCAGTTCTCAGAATGGCACCTGCACTGCCTACTCAAAAGGCAGCATGTCTAGTGACATTGAAACTCTCTGATCAGAAAGCTGGTATGTGATAGCCAGATGCCTGACATCACTACTGTAATAGTTAATGGACTGCAGAGACAACTGGGGCATCTGTCTACATCTGTTAAAGCAACTTTCTCCTGGTGCATATACATTTATTGTCAGATTTCATATTCTTTAGAAATGCAAGTTAATGCAAGCCCCACTATTATAACAGCCTTAGGAAAGAGCTATATTTAAAATACATCCCTGATTATGGAATATGGGATTTACTCCCTTTTTTGGGGGTAGTTAAAATCATTCATAATAATGCATTATTGATGCTTCAGTGTCTTCTTAATCAGTGCTGTCTTTTAACTAAATGTAAGATATTCAGTGGATTTCTGTTTTCACCATAAATGCTTTGAGTTCTTGTGTATAGCCTTCATAACAAGCTTGCCAATAGAAAGTTGCTGGAATAACATGCTTTGTAAAATATATGGTTGGTATCTGTCCTTGATTTTTGTCCTTTGTCTCCAATTTTTTTCTAGCTTTCTTCTTGATTCTTGAGCTAAGAGGTTGAAATGTTGCGTGTGTGTGTGTGTGTGTGTGTGTGTGTGTGTGTGTGTGTGTGTGTGTGTGTGTGTGTGTGTGTGTGTGTGTGTGTGTGTGTGTGTGTGTGTGTCTGTATGGGGTGGCATAGATGCTGCCACTTGTCAATAATTTTATAGACTGCCTCGGATTTCTTTGCCATGGTATAGGACTATCAGCACTTTATTTGTTTATGAATAAGTGTTATGGTTACTCATATTTTATGTGTGAATATCTCAGCCTCTGTCCATATAATAGGAATGAGGAACCACATTTTTCAGGAGAGGTCTACATTGATTTATGCACTTGTTATACTGAATAGATAGACTAACAGCTTTATCCTTATCAGAGCATGTGAATGTACTATGACTGGAGGTATTTTCTTGAGGAAGCTATAAGACTTCTTGCAACACTTTACATGCTTAGTGGGGATCATACTGAAGAAGGCAGTATATTCAATGATAGACTTAAAAAGTAAGAGGTGCAAAGTGGGACTATAACTTATCTGGACCTCTGAGAGATACTACAAATTATAAGTTGCACAAACAAGAATTATTTTGTAAGTATCACAGAAATGTGTTTATCAAAGAAGAGTCTTAGGTACCCAAGACTAGAGCCATGGTTAGCCCTTGTAATGCCTTGAACATTTCCTAGAATGGCACCCCACAGTCCAAACTAAAGGAAAGAAAAGTTTCCAAAGCAGAACTCAGAAAAGCTCATCCGGTTTCACCTGCAGCTTCTTAAATGAATGTCACTACTGTCCTTGCACTCTATTGGCAAGTGTTTGTACTACCTAACAGATGCTTTTTCCTAGTTACAGCTCTCCAAAGTCCCTGATGACTGTGTCTGATTTCAGTGGAATGTGATTTACAAAATGAGTTGTAGTGATGATAGAGTTTCCATTTGTTGGCACTGAGGGTAGAGGGTAAGCCCATGATTAACATACCAAGCATGCCTTTGGTCCATCCCTTGCTGGTAGATATGAGTAGTGGAATGGGATTTAATAACTGTTAGTCACTTAGATCGACACTGCTGGTGACTTAGTTGTTCACTCCACATTACATTCCTCCCACACTCTAGATTTTCATAAGTAATGTCCTTTGTTAATGCTTTTCAGGAAAATATGCATGCATCAAAAATAAACAACCTTAGACTTCAATAATTGTATCTCCATTTTTAAGCAAATAGACATAGTCACAAATATAGCAGTGAACTTTAATCTATTACTGTTTCAGTAAAATTATTTTTTTCTGTAGCTTTTACATATTTGGAAAATAACTCATGGATTTGGATTAAACTCTTCCATACTTATCACTTCATATATACCATAAACAAATCATTATTTCTTTCATTCTAATTGTTTGGTCTTTTGTTTTCATCGTAATAGTGTTAAATTCTTCTGCCATTTTGTAGTTTTTGTATACTTTATCATCTTTCTAATCTTCAGATCAACTGTTTCCATTTCTTCCTGTCCTCTGCATCTTGCTCTGTCACACCAACTGCCTGCATGTCCTCTCTCACCACATCCATAAACCTTATCTTAGGCCTTCCTCTTTTCCTGTTACCTGGCAGCTTCATCCTTAGCATCTTTTTCCCAATATACTCTGTATCCCTCCTCAGCACATTTCCAGACCAACGTAATCTTGCCTCTCTGGCTTTGTCTTCAAACTTTCCAACCTGGGCTGACCCTCTAATATACTTATTCCTAATCCTGTCCATCCTCGTCACACCCAGTGCAAATCTTAACATCTTCAACTCTGCCACTTCATGGATATCATTATTGCTTTCTGGAGTGCCTCCAGTTTAATCTCACTTGCAAAACAATCAACAAATTATTAGTATGGCCAAATAATTTTTCTTCAGTTCATAAGATGAGAACTGTTATTTGCTTCCACCTATGCCTAATACTGCAGCTTTTTTACAAGCATCGTACACAATTTCAAAATTAAAAGATATATTATTTTAATGTCTTGGACCTGTGTGTGTGTGTGTGTGTGTGTGTGTGTGTGTGTGTGTGTGTGTGTGTGTGTGTGTGTGTGTGTGTGTGTGTGTGTGTGGGGCTGTGTGTTCTGTTTTTGTCACTTGGTAACATGTTAAATATCACTAAGCAGAATATTAGCTATGCATGCTACATACCTTTCACAAGTCAACAAAACATTTCACTTTATCATAATAGTGGTCATCAATATAAAGCAAATCCACCTGACAGGATTTAAACCCATGCATAACTCAGTCACAGTCTGACAAACAGAGCATCATTTATTCAGGTATGTCATTGCAACTCACAGAGGAAAAAGTGTCCAAAGATGATCCTTGTAAAGGACTGCCATTAAAGGGTGGAAACAATATTGTACAAAATCCCACTTTCAGTTGATTCGAAGCATGCACTCAGTGCAATTAAATGAAAAATTCCTATCATTAATACATTGAACCTTGCCATCTGTTACAGAGAACATAATCCTCTTACATGTTATGTTTGTGTTGTTTTGAATGCTAGATTTGTTTACTGACCTGCAAGGATTCTAAAGTTTGGTAAATTCTTAGAGAATGCTTGGGCATTTTCTTCATTTTTTGTTATATGATAATAACTAGCCTTAAAACCAAAGGGTAAAAAGTTCACACAGACCAACCATTCAGTAAAAAACTGCAAGAAATTCCTAGCCAAGTTAGAGATTTCACTGTGTGATACATTAAACCTCTTGTAATCCAGGCCTATGTGACATATTAAAATGACCCCTTAATGACATCAAGTGTATCATGTACATGGCTTCTGAATGTCCATGACTTTTTACTTTTAATTCTTTATGGTTACATTCCAACCAAGAAAGCCAAACCTCACTAGCTGTGGACATGCATGTTTCTGCCTTTTTCTGACTTCAGCACATTGTAAGGGCATAGTTTGGTTGTACTTCAGAAACACAGGGTATTTAAACCCAGTTGATGCCTGCAAAAGTTAAGATGCTTACAAAACATCCCAACTAACATTAAACTAAAGGGTAAAAAGGTCATTACTCTCTGTTCATTGTTGACCGATGATGGCATATGGCAAATATCATGCAATAGATAATTTAGAAAAGTTGGAAAATTGTTTTATAAGCCATTTATGCCCACATGTGTTTATGTGAGTTTTTCAACTAATTACACAAACAAAATGGACAACATAGAGATTAAAATAGGAAAGAGGTGGAATGGCATAAACAAGTAACATGACAACCATGTAATGCTACTTTATTGTTTGGGACACTGAAAACCTCAATCCCTGCATTTGTTAAAATTTTATTGTCAACAATATACAACTTCATATGGTTACAGGTATTATGACCATTGCTGGCAATGAAGGCTGTGCATAAAGTCACCAACCTCATATAATTACTGCACAAATTATAAGTATGTAGGCCACTATTATTCCATTCATTCTCTTGTCATTCTCTTTGAATGTGGGTTTCAATGCTGTTTCCATCAATGTGAGTATCAAAAGCAGAGAAGTTTTAATGCTAAGTCTGTTTTCATTGCAAGACTGTTGCTTTGTTTAGTAAATGTGAAATTGCAATGTTTCTGCTATAAAATTTGAAATAAAAGTTGTGAATTAAATCCAAATATCTGTAATCATTGTAGAAGTAAAGCATAAGACAGTATGCATACTGATAGATTTGAACAGTGTCTGTGGCAAATGATGAGAAATAACCAAGTAATGGGACACTGCTGGAATGGCTGTGTGTGTGTGTGTGTGTATGTGAGGGACTGTGTGGAGGTGGGGCTGTGTGGGGTAGGGGGATGGGCAGTGGGGTTAGGGGTGGGGCTACATGGGCGGGGCTGCATGGGCGGGGCTCTGGGTTTTGCACCCCCCTGGAAAAAATCCTGCGGGCTCCCTTGCACAGGAGTGCTGCACAAATGTGGTAAGCAATACCATAATTTATATACAAAGCCAATCTGTGCAGAATGTGAGCAACACAGCAGAAAAAAAATTAACTGGGCCTTAATAATTGGGCTGAGATACCATTCCTGTTAGGTTTACTTGTGTAACACTTCATACCCATAAGGTAAACTTTCATTGCATCAGATGCTTGTGTTATTATTGCAAACAGATATTCTTAGTATTAGTGTGTGAAGAGCAGAATGCCTTGAGTATATCATGTAAGTCATATTACACTGAGTTTGTACCATGAATTTGTCTGCACATGGAAATGTCAGTTATATAGAGGGTAAGGGTTGGCCTTTCCCCATATTTATGGTTATGGATACATTTCCATCAGCCGCAGAGAACTGCAGATATGGATGGATTCTGACCATATCTGCTTGGAATGCAGTTCTACCTGTTAGTCCGTAGCAGTGTTGGAAGATAATAGTTTATGAGACTTTCCACAAAATCAGGCACAAAAAGCATGGTTTGTGGATATCTATTGATACTGAGTCTTACACTGGAAACTTTCATGCCTTTCAGTAGGAGTGGCAGAAAATCCACATGGTTCAGCTTGTAGCCCTTTTTCTGTGTTCACATTAAGCCATCACAGCTGTGATGTATATGTTAATATTCTTTTAATTCAATGAGGTGATGCTTGACACAGATGGATGCATATATATATATATATATATATATATATATATATATATATATATATATATATATATATATATATATATATATGTTCTTCATATGTGGGTACTTTGCACATTTCTACAGCTTTGTGTGCATTACTGTATTGACGTCTGTTCCATATTCCCAATCTGTTTAGGTGACATGGTAAGGATTATTGGTTCTGCAAATAATTGTAGGTGTGAATACCCCAAAGAAATTGTTGCTGAAGTGGTGGTGTAGTGGCAATATGCATTTCCACAGAACTGGGTTATAATTCCAACTCTAGATGTATGACATATCCTAAGCTGTGGACTGGGGAGTGTGTGTAGCACATGTATGCTTTATATTTAATGACATAGACAGCACCTGCTACATGCCATGTATGTTTACTATGATTATCTGTTCATGATGGCAGTACACATAATAGATTGGCTTCTTTTATTTTTGCATTGCAGTAGAATGTATATGTGGAGTATTAAATCATCCCATACTTTTAATGCTGATGCGATGATGACTCTACTACATGTATAGCACCTTTTAGGTTTGCAGATGTCTACTAGAAGCAGAAACAATCATTTTCCCACAGGAAACATGAAATTATACTTGAGGCCCTGTGACAACATGGGAGGAATTTACTAGGATGGACAGGCAATACATTGTAGAGCAATCAGGGATGGAGGGACATAAACAAGCTGGTGAATGCTGTGGGTGGGCCAAATCACTCACAAGATGCCAGTCATCACTGCTGCTGCTCTGGCATGATCCTCTATGCTGCCAACAGACTCCACTGATATGGAAAGGAGAGGAATACCTCTGGTCGTGGGCCACCTGTACCTCCCCTGGATGAATCAGCACTATTCCTGGCCTCCTAATATATCACCTGCCAGGACTGTCATATTCCTGTGGGAGGAATTGAAGGCAGTATCCTGAGACAAAGTGGTATGTACACTGTTCACATACAGGACAGCAAATTGCATGGCTATTTCATGGACATACATTCGCACAGGTCTTATCTGCTTTTATGTATTTCACAGTGACGCAACAGCATTGTGACTAACGACATAAAACAGCAGAGGGAAGACCCAGTAAGACTGCTTGCATGAGCTATTAAACACTGCTTAGGTGACACTGTAAATGCCGTGTCTACTGATGTTCTATTCACCTTGATAGGGCCTTCACAATCAAAATAGTGTCATCTTTCAGATATGTGTCTGTATGCAGGCGGATTTTTGTGCCTCTATTGACCTGCCAGTGCTTGATATTAAGAATGGTATTTACTCATTTATTGCTTATGTACTACTTTAACCTAAAAGCCCCGCACACCGTCAAATGAAAGAGGCTTTTCCAGGCAATGACAAACCAGGCAAATGTCAATGTGCACATGTGTAATGAAGTTCTGTTTACGTGTGTTGGGCTATCGCATTCAGAACATCTTTGGCCTTCAGTTATGTGTCTCTGTACCCAGATGGGGTTATGTGTATCCACTGACCTGCCACTGTCTGATGTTAAGAGTAATATTTACTCATTCGTTGTTCATGTTCCATTCTACCTAAAGTTCAGCACACAGCAGATAGAAAGTGGCTCCTCAGAGAATTGCAGACTCAGTAAGGCAATTTCTATATGTGTCATACAGAGATTCTAAAAAGTGTCATAGTAAACATATATGTACCTATGCTGTTCATTTGCATAGGGCCATTGCATTCCAGCCACCATCAGCCATCAGGTATTTGTATCTGTTATATGATTGTGTTGCATGCATCATTTAAAATGCACCTTGATGATGTATGCATGTTTCCTGCTGAATTGCTGTGCATGTGTCTGTTTGTACACCACAGTGGTAGCACAACTTTCACCACCACTGGTGAAGTCATGGGAGGACATGTCATGTAGGTATGCATGTGTGTGCAGATTTGCATTACCATAATCATCTATTTGCTGGTTGACTAATATGGAGTTTACACTGCTCTCTAGAGGCATTGCACCATTCACGGCCATATTCACCAGATAAGTTATCTCTATTCTTTGTTGTTAGTGAATTGTCAAGCTGTTTCACTCATATTCCATTTCCTTTGCACTCTGTCAATATATATGACATATATTATATCTAGATTTGTATTACATCCACTTCCTGCTTCCTCCACAAGCCCATCCACTGATCCTGAGGAGAAATACAATGTGCCTCATTCTGATAATATGTTCAATGGCACACAGGACACTGTATTGTGGTCACTGTTATCAGGCCCTTGAGGGATTCAATAATGTTTTTTATGGTATAGGCTTAGATCAGAATAATAATGTAGCCAGTCAGTCTGATGATGTTGGGGTATCAGATTTTGTCATGATGATGACCATGATCCATTGTCCCCATTTGAGTGTGAGAGTGATTGTGGCTCTGCCCCACAGTGGAATGATACTATCCATTGGACTGCACAGGAGAATGTAACTGATGTGTGTGGATGCGTGTCTGATGGTGTGCACCTACTCTTATAGGTACAGGAATGTTCACAGCAATGTCATGGCAATGACTTGTGTGTACTTGCTCATGTAACTCATTATTTAGCACACCATCTCTATGTGTAAGATTAGGGTCATGAACACAGACATGGGGAGGTTATAGCAGCACTGGCTACACAGCATGGTAGCATGGCATCCATTACATGCTCTGTTGAAAGCCTTGTTACAGCTATGCTGGAGCAGTGTTGTACCACAGATCAGTTTTTATGTGCCTTGACACTCATGAGCAGATTACCATCATGGGGAGAGGCAACCCACCTCTTACAAGACCCACATATGGCCATCATACATCAATGTCTGTGTGTCAACGTGCATGCACATCTGCTTTTGGTCATCCTGTTCAGAACACATCAGTTGCATCCAGTCATACACATCACAGTGCAGCTCATACCCACACTGTGTACCAACCTATAAATGTCACCACATCCAGCTCATTGGTACAGTACCACGAACATAGTGTTTCTGGGTGTGGCAGGGGCAGGGAAGGCCACTGTGTGAGCAATCAGCATGGATGACCTAGACTGTGTTAGTGCAATGCTATTTATTAACCTATTGTGTGTCCTGTTGTCTTATCCTGTGACAGTGATGACCACTGTGCTGACCACTTCCTACTCTACCTTGTGGAGCTTATCTCTCTAGGAGTCCTCTGAAAATGGACACTTTCTGGCCCAGTCAGGCTTTCCTGGTAAACAAATGTCAAATAAATAATAAATAAATCAGTACATACCTGTTAGTGATTTATGTCTTGAATAATGCCTCAAGCTTTTTCTACTCATGCAACGTATATAACAGACTGCCATCAGGTTGTGTCATGTTGTACATATTTGTTCTTGTGATTGTTTTGTTAGTATATTAACAACTACACTGCTTAACATTTTCATTTTCTTGCCATATGACCTGCTTTTTCTACTTAACATACCTCAGCCATATATGGAAATCATCAGCATAGCACCTCATAGGTATGGCATTGATTTCCCATATTTAACACGCCATTGTTGTGTGCCATTACTGCATGCAGAGATATACTTCATTTTGCATACTGGTGATACTTGTGGCAATTTCTTATGGTACTACAACTGCCTCCCTATCAACACAACATGCACCTATAATTTAGCTTCTCAACTTTGATATCCTCTTGATTAAGTATACTTCTCATATGTGTGTTTCCATTCATCTCTGCATACACACAAGTCTACATATGGTGGTTTATTCAATACACTGCTGCATGTTCCATGCATGTCATATCTATCCTTGATGATTTGATTTATAGCACTTATTCATACATCTGGATAATTCGATAATTCGTGCCATTGCTCCCACCTGTGCATTATAACATTACCTTATATGTGACAGAGCAAGACAGGCATGTCATGTATGTGTATGTACTTTGTCAGGTATGTGACTTTGTTGTCACACCTTAACACGTTGTTAGCATTGCTCCTGCGGTTTACTTTTTAGGCTAGTGTCCTACAGTGTTACACATTCTTATGGTGTGTGTACAGTATCTCAGTGTTATTGTACAACCCCCACCACACACATTTAGTTTTTGTGCTTACAGTACACCCTCCCATTGCACAGTTCTACAGGCATTGACATACTGACAGTAATACTGCTATCTACACACAATAGATATACATATTATTATAGTCTACCTTGCCATCAACACCTTCTGTTGTGAGAACCTTAGGCATACCATACACACACACACACACACACACACACACACACACACACACACACACACACACACACACACACACACACACACACACACACGGCATTATGGTTGCCTTTGGTGATATATCTTTCCTAAAGCTGTTCAGATGTGTTAATTTCTTTAGCACACATACATGTTTAATGTCTGGCAGATTATCTTATGTTTATAGTATGTTATGTGTACTTCTGTACATGTGACTTGTCATGACTCAAAGTTGTGAGCCAGATGCTGCAGTGTCACATGAGCTAGAATATATGACGCCATGCTCCGTCACCCACCCACTTGTGCCCTCCTGATCATTCTGCGACTGCTCTAATAGCTCCATGTTAGATATCTGGGGCTCTTGGAAGAAGTCACCCACAGCTAGGGCTGGCAGAACACCATGTTTTGTTGTTGGCATGTTGTGCAGCATGGCACTCACAGTGACTATCTGTGAAGCCTTTTTCAGAGTGTATTGCTGTGCACACCCAGATGTATCCAGACATCTGAAACTTGTTTTCAGCACGACAAACACATGCTTAATGGTATTACATGTGATGGTGTGGACTCTGTTTCATGCATCCTTAGTGAGCATTGATGGGGTTCTGTATGGCATCATGAGCCAAGGTTCCAGTGGAAACTGCAGTCACCTTTATATAGAGAAAAACAACATTTAGTCCCCTTGCTTAAGGTTGACAGGCCTTTCTTCATCTTACATCATTGCAATTGTCCTGTACTTATCAAGTAGGACATGTCTGGAATGTCATCATGTTGGAAAGTGACCCTCTGCTCACTTTCCCACCAGATTGCTACATCAAGCACACTATATTACCATGATACTGCTAATGAGACTGTCTGCAGAGCACATCACCTGATAATTGAGCAAAAAACACCTTTTTATTTATGTAATGTTCAGCATTAGATAATGCTGATGTTTTTATCGATACATGGTGTAGTTAATTGCATTGAGGACATGGAGGAAACTGGCTATGGCATATAACTTTTCCATGGCAGTCCTGCTCTCTATGGCTGCTGACTGGAAGTAGATGTAGTCATCTACTTTCCCACATTACTGTCATGAATTGTCCCAGAGTGTGACCCGTACACCATCGCCCATGGGTTTCTGGATTGTCCCAGAGGACAGTATACCTAGCCTCTGGCACACTTTTTTTTCTACCAGGAGTGCAGTACCATGCAGATTGTGTGAAGATGTGGAGTGCACACAGCCTGTGCCACCTCTCTGACTAACCTGTATCATTCTATCATTTCCTTGTCTGACATCAGGCTTAACTGTAGCCTAGCTCAGTGCCTTCCAGCTGTCTTCTGGAATGCATTTGCAGATCATCTTCTAGGATGGATCCTAGTACCCTGGCCTGCTATAATGCAATAAATGCAGCTTGAATGTTTTTTAATTCTGGGAAATCCATATTAGTTATTAGCTCAGAAAGTAAGCCTGTATGGCCCCTGTCAAGTGCTTTCATAAAATTGTTGGTGACTACTTTGTCATATTTTATTTAAGAATCCATTGGGCATATGTGGAGTATACAATGATTCTATGCTGCATAACATATTTTATATATATATATATATATATATATATATATATATATATATATATATATAACTTAAAGCCTTTTCATCTGTAGAAAGCTAGCTATCTAATGCCCAGTTATTACTCAACCCTAGCAAGACTAAACTCCTTATCTTCCAACCCACTAAATCTAACCCAGTTATCCCCCACTTTAATATTCTAGCCAAAGACAATACTGTCATCTCCCCAGCAGAACACACCAAACTACTGTGTTGAGATTGATAACAATCTCAAATTTGACACTTGCATTTCCCTTACCATAAAAAAGGTTCACAAAAACTAGGTGCATTGTACAGTAACAAACAATTCGTCACAGACAGCCAGAATTTCTCCTGCCAATTCCCACCTAATCGACAGTTTACTCTATGCCTCTCCTATACTTACCTACCTTAGACAAACAGACCTAAACAAGCTCAAGGCTTGCTACAATAAAATTGTTTAGCTTGCCACTGGTGCATCTTATCGCAGCCACAACTGTATCTCACTTAGAGAACTTGACTGGCTTGAACTCCCTCAGCTTCTTCACGTGAATCAAATCTCTCTCACCCACAAGTTAGTAAATCATCATCTTAAACTCCCATCCCTTCAAAATCTTCTCCAGCCCTACTGCTCCACTAGACCACTATGTTCCAGCAGCAAAAATCTACTTCTAGTGACCAAACCCAAGAACTCAGCAGGAGAAGAACTATTCTCCTGCATCATATCCAGATTATGGAACAATCTCCTCTCTCTATAACCACACTACCTTGCAATCACTTCAAGACTGCATTAAAAACTCACTTAAAAAGTCTCTGGTTATGCCCATGCACCAATCCTGACTAGTAACGCTCCTTTTAACCACCTTCCCTTCCTCTCCCCTCCCCTAGCCACCATGCCTCACACCATCTGATCATTGCATTCCTTCCTCTGCAGGCTCTGGCTCACCCTTTACCCTCCCCTTCCCTCTTCACACAATCTCTCAGACCTGTTATAACACGCTTAACTACCTTACTTAATCTCAACTCCAAATACATATCCAACTGACTTATACCTAGCTTCCTCTCACTACCACATATACTACTCTTTCAATCTCCTCTATCACTCCTCTATCTTCCCCTTCCATCCCATTAGCCCTTCTAGCTTGTTCCACCTTCATGTGGAGCATCTGCTTTATATCTGTTTGAGTTTAGTGCAATATCTGTACATAAGATTTAGGTATATAAGTTTAGAACAGTATGCATTTGAACTTAGTACTATCTGTATATACATCCTACCTTTATTCCTAGCCTCTAGCTAGGTATTGGTATATCTGTTCATTACTATGTTTCATATTGTATGTATATCTAAAGTTTGCTGCAGTATGTATTATTTGCTATTGCATGTATATTCAATTGTTCTTCATGTACTCTTCTGCTCATTTATTCTTCTGTGAAGCTTTTCTACCCGGGCCTCCACTGAAAAAGGACCTGTGTCCAATTGGAATTTCCCGGTAAACAACTGTAAATAAATAAATAAATAAATACAAATAAATAAATAGTGTTTACACATGTCTTTCAATCTGCTATGGAATCATGTCTGCGGCTAGTTTACTGATGTATTCCTTCGGTGCACTGTGCTGTCCAAAATTTTCTTTTAGCATCCTGCCCATAATAAAACTCAGTCTTGTGTTTTAAACTATTTTATTACGGAGGTAGCACTGATCTATAGTGCTGTGTCTCAATTCTTTGCACAAGCTAAGGGTTAGAAGATACTAAAGAATAGGGGTTTACCAGACAGCTGAGCATGGCAACAGAGGACACAAATTAATGGCAGCAGAAGCTACAGCTACACATATGCAAGGAGACAGAAGTCTGTGGTTGAAAAGATTATTTAAATATCTAACAAACTGAATGAAATACTTAAGATCTGTTGACTTAGTTTATCTTAACATAGCGACACTTCAGTAGATGCTGAATACCTGAAAAGAAAGTAGTAGACAGGCGGTGACCTCATTATAGGTGCATAGATAAATGGAATAGCAGTGCTAACACCTGGGCAGTGCAATAAACATATTACAGGTACAGTGGATTCATGTATCAGACTAGTTTTATAAATAGAATATGCTGCAGGGCAATGTATCAGTTCTCACAGCATATTTGACAAACATCTTCTGAATAAGCTATGCTGCACTAAATCTTACAGCTGATATAATAAAATCTAGAGACCGATCTGAGTATTCTGCAATGAAAATGTGGAATCTTTCTGATGAAATACGTAATTTTTAAAAATAGTGTGTTACACAAATATAAACATTTATACACAGAACAGTTGTACTGTTAAGGAGGTATAGAATAATTTCAGAAACCATCAAAAGTATTAATAAATAGTGTAAAATAAAAGCATGATAGACCTACATTGCCTTCACTGGAATAAACGTACAACACTGGGCATAGCACTACAACTGTGACATCTAGCACATATGATGTTATAATGCTATAATGTTTTAACAGATAGTGGGTGGAGAAGCTGGAAGGGTTGCAGGGGTTCCTGTTGTAATTTCTAACCTGATATTGTCCCATCTCCCATACTGTGACACTATGTCCACTACAATTTTTCTAATGAAGTTCGATAAGTAAACACAGCAAAAGAAAGTGCTCAAAATATGAAACTGGTGTTTGGGTTTTTATTTCCTCATCATCCCTATAGGTTTCTTGATGTTTAATTTTTTCTAATTTCCCATTATGCTTTGGAGAGTACATGTGGTGTCTGACAGGGTTTATTGATGGCATATGGAATTTTATTTGCTGCTTGATTTGGGTCAGAATGCAGACACAGACATAGTGTGCTGCAACCTAGAGGTGTGTTGAGTGAACCTGATGTGGTTAATTCTAATGTTTTCCAGAAGAGATTTTGCACCAAGGTGTCAATGATAGTTTTCAAGTAAGGGTCTGTGCACAGAGTAGAAATTATCCCTGTTACTAGAAATTATCCCTGTTACCTTCTGGAGTGTACACCTGATAAGACCTCCAGAGAAGGGAATTGCTTGTAGAAATGTTAGTGCCTTCTCCTTGTGTTAAAGAGACTGGTTAATGCTGGTTAATGCTGGGCCTTCTCTGCGGAATATGGTATTCCTGTATATTCACAGTGTTACATGAGTAATCAGAGGATTCATGAACAGAAACTTTTTCCATCATAGTTTAAGGGGTAGTTTAATGGCAGGGAACTTTTCTGCCTCAGAAATTCCCACATTTAAAAGTACTAGAGAACAATGGGACAATGGTTTCATAGTCCAGTGGAATTAGTGAGGACAATATTTGTGAGTATTAAATTCAAACTGCTATGGCTTCTGATAACAAAGTCTGTTGCAGATTTCTATAACATCAACGGATCTATAGTGAATGTTACCAAAATTACAATATTTTCTTTGATACTTGGGGGAAAATGGCCAAGAAATTGGATATCCTCTCATGGTTCATAGTAGGGGATCTGTAAGAAAACATACAGGGTGGAATTCTTAAACAAACACCTCTTCATACTAAGCAAATTTATACAATGAGTGACTGCACACTAGTTTTGTGTCATTCAGAACCCCCCCATATGACATTGCCAGCTGAAATCATATGGCCATCCATACTATAAGCTAATAATTGTATAAGAAGTGACAAGTATGATAGGCAAAAAAACATGATGGAGTGATTCAAAAACATAAACATCATGTAGCAATGCCGAGCCCACTTTATATGGCCAGGTGCAAGATAGTCTTTTAGCAACTGTTGTAGGTGATGGTGAGTGACATTGTCTTTGGAGGGTGCCAAGTCTTCCAAGTATGCTTAATATTTCATGCCCTCCATGACACTGACATAATGGCTAACTCATCCCTGCCATCATTATCAGAGGCTAATGATCTTCCAGCTAGTGCTTGTTAAAGTTTCACTTGAGAATGCACCAAAAGAAAACATATCCATTGTAAGTATGACCCGGCACTACAATGATACATGTAGCAAGTATCATTACAACTATAAACATATATAATATTGCAGTATTACCATATCTATACCTTGCCCAAATAGATGTTGCATACGGATAACAGATTTACTTAAATGACACATCGGACAGGTGTTATGAACTATAACATTACTTACAGGTAAAAATAAGGCCAGATAAACATAGTAGGTCCACATACTTGGGGAATCACCAGTGAAAATTCTTTAGGGCCTATCCGTCTCTGCCCCAACATCCAATACTACATTACACAATTCTGTGTAGGTGATAGTTCCCTTAATTTAGGACAAGAACTCCTCCATCTCTGGAAGGGGTGGTTATGTAAATATCCCACTGCCTATAATCCTCAATTTATATGCCACAGTCTGTTTTCTGTGGTGGCAGTACAGATCATATCAGTCAGTCAGTGGTGGACCATGTCATGGTTTTGATCCTGACCATCCACAGAATTTACATTGATTACCTCTTCATGCCAGACATGGTCATGGAAGGGCCAGTAAGCAGAGGTGTAAACAGCCACCTGCCATATTAACAAAGGGCCTCTAAATACCACCTCATTTTCTGTCTCTGTAAACTTGAGCTTGTAGGTGGATGTGGATTTCTATGGCAGCTTCTTTGGCATATCTCTATTGATATAGAAAACACTGGAATTAACAGCCGTGGCCTCACACAGGTGTTACAAATCTTAGCATACATGCTATAATAATAGTCCAGCTACTATGATTAAGTAAGACCTGACGCCACAATACTTGAATCTAGAAAATAATCTTATACCCGAATGTCAGACACTATTGTGTCATAAGCACAATTAACCTCCCCACCACAAAAATAGTCTCATGACTGCATATTAATAAGCATGCAGCTTAAAAGCACAGTGATCATTTGTCACAACCTTGATAGAATTTCTTAAAGTGCAATCACATATGTGTAAAGTATGCAACATTACAATCTGTATACCCCACTTTTAATGGTGGTGCATCCCAGACTAACATTACTGCTTCTTACTACAGCCAATACTCTTGTAATGTACCTGATCAGAGAACTTTAGACACTATATGCAGATACACTGAGAAAAACTGAATACAAAATCAAGGTCTTAAACTAAATAACAAACAAAATCCTCTTCACTTGCACATATAACTAACTCTAATAAATACAACATATCTTATTGAAGGAGATAATGCTATTATGGAGCAAGAGGTACTTGAGTAGGACACCACAGTATTCCAAAAAAAGGCCATCTTCCATAATGTGATGATGATCTGTGGCTGCAGTTGTGCTTTTATTGTGTAGATTACTGCCTCTGGGTACTGTAAGCATGCTAACTAGGACTCATGTCATTATCATTTCTAAACCTTATCAACATCATATTGAGTTCTAAACAATGCAGTGCATATACCTGAGCACCTGCTGCAAGCCCTGCACATGTACAGGAAGCCCAGATTACAGGGTTTGGGAAACTGTCATGCTCATACTATTCAAGAGTACCTCATTGTGAGTAATGCTCCTCAGTTTAAGTTTTAAAGAGCCTTGTTCCCTACATTCACACAATCTGAACACATTCAGGTATTAACAATGATTAAAACTGATATCTATGGTAAATTACACTGACTAATAGTAATGATAAGACAAATTAACAACTCATGAGCATTCTATTTGAAGTCGGTAAACTGTTAGCAAGTGTTCCACACGATGACCATTTACTCAAAATAATGGGACATTTTGTGTTACAGTATACAGATGTAAGGTTAAGGTCAGTGGCCATGCTGTCATGATAGTTTATACCTTAAAATAAATTATAACCACATTGATGCAATCCCTATATTTAATTGTTTTGCTATCCATCACACAATGAGGAACATGTCTGTGCTCATTGTTGAGTGGAACATGAAGCACATTTGAAATGATTTGGGTGGTAATTTTTCTTCTGTTTTTCCTGTGATCTTTGAGGGTGAGATAAGTATAGCTGGAGAAGGTGAGAGAAGTGTACATTTTAGAGCACAGAGGGGGTGTGAGGAGGAGTCCAAGATATTTCTGGACATACTCTATAAGCAGTACAAGTGGAGGATCCTGCAAGAGGGCTATACTGGGTCACAGTATAAGGCTGATGCCTGGAAAAGTTTGGCAAATACTGTGATCCATACCATACCATACTAAACCATACCATACCACACCATATCATACCATACCATACCATACCATACCATACCATACCATACCATACCATACCATACCTCACAACCTATTAAATCAGGAAATCTGGACAAAGATTAAAATGATGGGGGAAAACGCCATAAAATAGGGACAAATTTTAAATATTGCCATCATAAACTTAGAAAGTTGATAAAATAACATGTTTGTGCGGGTATGCCTTTTCTGAAGAATGTAAAGTTTGAAACTAAAATATGTGTCATTATTTAGTGACTTCAGTCCTCAGTGGCTTTCCAGAAAACAAAAAATATTATGAGGAATAGACCAAAAATAAGAAGCAGACATTTTTTTTTCAATAATAAATCTTTGTTTTACCACTTATTCATACAACATTAAACAAAAAAGAAAAACAGATAATTCCCAAATAATGGTTCTCACTAAATATTTTTTTTTATTATTTCAAATAAGATGTCTTAAACATTACATGAAATAAAGATAAATAACATATTTACAATTCTAAAACATTACTAACTTCAAACCATTATATAACTATTTACATTGGTGTCTATGCAAATAACATTGAAATTCTATATTATATAAAGTTAGAAACATAAGGTGATATATCTTCTTTGATATTTTCAAGTATTTCCAGTACTTTCATCCAAGAGTAATAGTAAGAAGTAGATCTTTTAGTTCTGTTCTTCACTGTTAATATTTCCATGTGAGCAACTGTTGTTGTTAAAGTCTCAAATTCCTTGAACGTAGGCAAAGCCTCATTTTTCCAGTGTATAGTTATGATTTTACGTGAAATTGCCAATAGTGACCATAGAATTTTAGTGTCTTTTTTTGGTACACAGTTTGGAATAGGAGAGTTGAATAAAATTAAAGACTTTGTTAATTGAAAATTATCATTATAAACAGTCTGAAAAAAATAATTAATGGATTTCCAGTACATATTGAGACATATACATTCATAAAAAACATGCTGCCAATCTGCTTTTATCTTGGTATGGCATCTCCAAAATTGATCTTCAATAGAATACATTTTGGCTAACCTATGTGGTGTATAGAAACTTCTATGTAGATATCTCCAAGTGAATAATTGCCAGTATTTTGATAATGTAGAAAATTTGGAAGATTTTAGAATATTACTTTTTTTTTTCTTCAACTGGAGGATGGTTGTTTATTAAAGTATAATAATCCCAGTATGATTTTTCATGATAGTTTTTGTTTTTAACAATTTTATAGATATTAGACAAATAACCTGTACCCTGATAAGGCTGTTTTGTGATAAGAATAAGGTATTCAATGAGTTTTGGAGCTTCATGTCTAACTGAAGGTTGCATTTGTTCTATTTTATTTATAAGAAAATGCCTTAGATTTTGTAAAACAGCCAATTGTCTTTATTTATATTATAATTATAAATTATCTGTTCCTTTGTTAGAATTTTCCCTTTCTCTATAAGTTGATGCCAAAAGAGTAATGTTTCTTCTTTAAGTATATTTATTTTAGATATTTGGAATGTATCTAGAATATTTGGTGTAAAAGCTATAGGGAAAATAAGAAAAATCCAAGAATTAATATTTGGTATTTTGTTTATATATGTTCTGAACACTGAAAGTGTAGAGCTTACATAGTTTGATGGCAATTTATTAATATTATTTCTTTTCCTAAAAATAATCTTTTAACATCCATATAAGGGGTGATGGTATTACTGTTAAGTTGTCTTGTATGTGATTATAATTGATTTCTATGTAAATCTGCTCATGGGCTTGTTTCCATATAGGTGTGTATGAATTATTTAACCATAGTGTTATGTTTTTAATAACAGATGAGGTAATATATAAATCAATATCCGTAAATTAATTCCACCATCTTCCCAATCTGGCAAATGTTTATTTAAGGCTATACTGGGTTTATTTGGAAACCATAGAAAATTTAAAATTAGTTTATTGTACCTTTGAATAATATATTTGGGAGGTGGCAATGAAAAATTTTGTATTAAGTATAATATTTTGGGAAATATGTTTATTTTAATAAGATATAATCTGTCTGCTGTTGAAAAGATATATTTATTCCAGTAACCAATTGTTTGTTCTATTTTGTCTAGTATTTTATTATAGTTAAATATTAGAGAATCTGTTAATTCATTGAGTAGATTTATTCCCAGATATAATAATTTACTTTCTGTTACTATATATTTGGAAAATCTTTTGTTTATATTATTTTTTTTTTTTTACAATTACAGGTCATAATTTTAGTTTTGTTTTCATTAAATTTTAAGCCTGAAATATTTTGAAATTTATTCATGGAGTTAAATAGAGCATTCAAAGACTCATTTGCATCTGAGAGAGTTAATAGTATGTCATCAGCAAAGAGTTGGATTTTAAGGTTTAACATTTTATTAATACAAATGCCCTTTATGTTATTGTTTGATCTGATTTGATTTGCAAAGGGTTCTATGAGTAATGCAAATAACAATGGTGATAAATGGCAACCTTGTTTAGTTCCCTTTTTATTGTTATAGGGCCTGATCTATATGATCCCAGTTTAACATATGCAGTAGATTTTTCATATAGTATTTGGATAAGATTATTAAAATTAGAAGGAAAGTTATATTCTTTTAAAACTAGTGAAAGAAAGTTCCAGTTAACCGAATCAAAAGCTTTATTAATATCTAATGAGATTACATTTAAATTTAGGACTTTATGTTTGCTATACTCTATTAATGTTAGTATTCTTTTAATATTATCTGAAGTATTTCTTCCTTTAATAAAACCTGTTTGATCTTTGTGAATTAAGAAAGGAAGAAAGTGTTTGATCCTATTCATGATATAGCCATAAACATCTTGTAGTCTATATTGAGTAATGATATTGGCCTATATGAGGAACACTGTTTTTCATCTTTATCTGGTTTGATAATTGGGGATATCAATGAATATTTCCAAGAGGGTGGTATATTCAAATCTTTATTGGCTATATCATATACTTTTAATAATAAAGATATGGCTTGATTGGGTATTAATTTATACATTTCTGGTAGCATATTGTCTGGGCCAGGTGCTTTATTTGTCTTGAGCTTTTAATTTGTGATTTTAATTCTGTCATATTGATTGGTTTGTTTATAATGTCTGTTTGTTCTTGTGTTAATTTAATATGAATATTGTTTTCTAAGTATTTTTTTATCCTTAGTAGGTGTATCTTGAGTATTTATGGAATTATCAATGTTAAATTGGAGTCTGAATGCTTCCAAAATATCATTTAGTTCCGTAACTCTTTTGTTAGTATTGGGAATAAATATTTCTTTTATTTGCTTAGATTTAATTATTTTTTGTTCTATTAGTTAAGTATCTCAGGTGTGCTGAATTAGTAGAGTATGAGTTTATTTTTATCTTTTCTAAGTTAATTATAATCTTATGGTGTAGCAATTATGTATACTTCTTATTGATTTGTGTAAGTTCTTGAACTTGAGTAGCATTACCCTTTTGTATTTCCAGTTTCAATTTATCTGCTTTGTTTTGTAAGTCTAGCATATCTTTATTCCATAACTTCCTTTTATTTATGTACCAGGATAATATCTTCCCATATGTAACTGCTTTTACTGAATCCCAGACATATATTTCTGAAATATCTTCTGTGTAATTTATTTCTAGAAAGTTTTTGATTGTTTCTTCATAAAATTCTTTGAAATCTCTCAATTTTGTGATATAGGAAGGTATCCTAGTAATGGGATTTGAATAAAATGGTGTAAGCTCTATCTCAAGACTATGGCATTATGATCAGAAAAAGGACAATTTATGATTTTGACTTTGTCAATTTTTGTTATTAGGTCATTGGCAACATATATTCTATCAATTCTAGAGTTAGTTTTATATCTATGAGAATAAAATGTGAAGATTAGTGAGTCTGGTTCTGCAAATTTATTTATATCTTTTAAATACAATGTATCTATAAATTTTGATAGTGCTTTAGAGATGGGTTGTTTTTTTCTTTTGGATTTAGAATCTGTATCTTTTTCATTCATTATACAGTTGAAGTCTCCTGCCAATATCAGGCTACCCTTAGTTAAATGAATTATCTCTTCAAAATGCTGTTTAACTGTTTTTAATCCTAGTCCTGGGATCCAATATAGATTTACTAACGTATAGATTCTCTTATTTAACTCTATTGAAACTAGACAAAACATACCTGATGTATCTTGATGAGTAGTAATTATTTTAGGTGTTATAGTTGAGTTGCAAGTAGTATAGCTACTCCTCTTTTTTGTTTTGTATTGAGAGTTTATTAGTACTGTGTAATTATTAATATTTAAGTTGTTTATATCTCTATCTAATAAGTGTGTCTCTTGTAAAAAGACTATTTGTGGTTTATGCAAGTTTATGTACTTGAATAGGCTTCTCCTTTTATTACTATTATTTAGACCATTAACATTTATGGACAAACATTTAATTTCCTAGTTTTGAGTTTGTTTTATGTGTGAGTTTATGTAAATATTGTTTATTCTTAGTTCCATCTTGGATACAGTATTCAAAAAGTTTTTCTTGTATGATTTTTGCATGTTTCTGAGTGACACCAAAGTGATAGAATAAAAAAAAAAAACCAAAGAACTTCCAAACTTGTAAGTCTTAACCTTAAAAACCATTCCCTATTGCTATGAGGTAATATACCTCTTCGTTTGGTTAGTGAATCTAACCAAACAAACTTTCTACCTTCACAAATAATATTTGGATCAGTTTCTCTTATCCTCTTAGTTTTAAATAAAGATAATTGAATAATATATTAAGATAATCTAATCAGCTAAAATATATACATATATTCTTTACTCATCTTATTGTAATTCAATAATACTTACTTCTAAGCAGGTTTCAAAAAGGTACAAATATTTAGATTAAGGTAGTATCATTTCAAAATAATTTAGGGTATTAATAAACATCATGTTAAAATCTATAACTGTATATTTCATACATCTGTTGAAAACTATTTACTGACATTACTGTATAATACAGTACCATTGTTGTGCAATTGTTTTAGACTACTCAAGTCGAAACCAGTGTTTAAATTAATATTTGCAAAGTCATATTGGAATAAAACATGAATAGTTCTGAAACCACATCATATTTCATGTTTAACATAAACTGAAATGCGATACAATGTATAAGTATATTAATATTTCTTTAGTAGACATTAAATATGTTCCTCTGATTGCATTTTCAGCTTTTCAATGACAATTCCCATGGCTGGAGACAACAAGATCACAATTTAGACAGCTCCCTTATCCAAGAGACCACTCATAATGTTGTTACCTGATTGAGTGTCTTGTTGCCAACACTTCCATCAACCCTCAGAGGGACCCTGCACAATGAAAACTGACACAGTACAGAGGTAAAACTGCAGCACTTGACCACACTCTCAAAGCAAACATCTATGTATATCACACATCAACTCCCACAGCTTAGACTGACACCCAACCAGTGCATCTATCTGCTGACAACAAGTGCTGGAGATACAATCCTGACCTACTCAACACCAGTAATTCAATCCTATGACTGAACAAAAGTATACTGGAGAACACATCAAAACAATGGAAGCTGCCAAGATTCAAACCACCATGTACGAAAATATTACAGGCCAAAATTCTCAACCCATTTTGCAGCAAAGAGACAAAACGTATTCAAACCATGGGGTAACACCTTTACCACGTCAAAAAGGTGTCCAAGAAGCTTGTTTTTCCTCCAACATCAGAGGACAGCCACGATGATCCATGCACTGCAAGAGTACCATTTTATCCTGGCAGTTGCTTCACGACTGTATATAGAAACATTTAATCCAAATCATTAACTGGCACCACAACAATATTTCTCAGAAAAGTTGTTTTACAGCCAATGACCAGACAGAACGCATCATTGAGAGGATACATTTATCAAATGTCAAGTGCCCCAGCCATAATACAAGTGTCTCCTCAAATCAATCCCCAACGAATATACTGCCCACCAAACTTGCAGACCAATACTGGCATCCTTTCATGCAGTCACATTGAAACACAAAATTCAGGTCCGCTGATCAGGAACAACCAGGCTTTCAACTGCCAGACAACACACCCATCTGCAGAAAGGTCCAAGAATCATAGTTGCATTGTCAAGCATCCTTGTCCACACTAACAGTAACATGATATACCCGATACACTAGTATTGTGTCATTCTTGATAATGTAAAAGCCAGGCAATATTATAAGAAGGGTGAAGCCACAGCCAGGCAACATAACAAGAAGAGCACAGCCGCAGTCACCATTCAGATGAGCAAACGGGAACAGCATGAGCCATCTAAGGATGGATAGCCCGTTGAGTACCTGCCACAATGCATGCCAATAATGCATGGCAACCCAGTAACAAATTAGGGTGTGGGCTAAGCCTCTCCCCCTTCCACTCAAATCAGATCCAACACAATATGTGTGTAGAACACAGATGCCTCGACAAAGCCCAAAGCCACATGGGATATAAACATTGTATAATTGACACACCGGGTCAAATCCACTGTTGTTATGTTACTCATTATAGTTGCCTATACAATCATTGCTTCCACTTTCTCCATCTAGTATACCATACCGCCATCTAAATGTTTGATTTGCCAAATGCACATCCAACCTTCTTGTTGCATCCCACCTGCCCACCCGAGGGCATACCTTGGCAGCAGGACATCAGTAGTATTCTGCAGGAGCACCAGCGTGGGAAATGGCAACCCTCCCCAAAACAAACCTGTCAGTTGCTTGACATTTACTAGTTTCTTTAGAGAATTTGTAAAACAGCTGTATAAAACATAGTAAGGGATAGCTAAAATGTCTGGAAATCTAAACTGATAGAAAGACAAGCAGATATATGTCCTTATCTATCAAGGTGCTAGAAGACATCAGTAGCCATAAACTGAAAATGCTTCAAAAATAAATATCTGTGTATATTTATATGAACCTTTTATATTATTTATGTTTCCTTAGAAGGAATTTAGGTTTCTGTATCTTTAAATGTGAACCTAGCTTATTTTCTGACTAGACGTCAATTAGAAAGAGTCAGGGATGGCGTACACAAGTAAATGTGACAAGCAATAAGTAACTCAAGTTTCTAGTGATGTTTGTGGCTGTTAAATTGTCTCGAGAACCAAGCAGGAAAAGGTATGTGTTTTTTCTTTTTTCTTTTCCCTCCTCTTATTTGGTGACAAACTCATGTAGTGTGCACGCAAGCACTCTAGTTTACGGAGTAGTGTTCACAACTGTCAAACTTTGCATTTTAAACATGCTATGCCTTATTTCTCTACAAAAGAAAAGACAACAGGATATCTAAGCTAGTCACAAGCATCTTTCAACTCCGGATGTCTGGAGCCACAACACACATGACTTATAGCCTCAAAATATCACTTAAAACATATTTTTTCACTGGACTACATCAGTATGTGCATATGGGTCAAAGGCAGAACATCTTTTAAGATTATTTAAAGTAGTCTTATGATACATCCTAACTGAAATACTTCATTTCAAAAGCAACACATTTCTACCCAGCATTGGCGTTTATCCAAACAGGGACACTTTTAACTTATAAAAAGTAATACTATCAGGGATGTAACTAATAATAAGTTATATAGCAGCCATTACTATATCTATTAAGCAATATAACCATATACTGATTAAAATATTATAAGTTAATGAAGACTTTATAAAAAGAAGAGAAAAATAGAAACAACAAAACACAAAGAGAGAAAATAAATAAATAAATAAATAAATAAATAAACTATTTGGGAACATTATTATGCATTGATTACTCTGATTAAGAATATGAAAATAATAGATGGATAATAATGAAAAATAGAGTAATGTTTAAATTATGCTTAGTATATTCATGTGATTTGAGATAAATGTATTTACATTTATGCTAATTTTGACATTTAAAATATAATTGAAAACAGTACCTGTTTTGGTGTAACTTGAAGACAGTAAGAACTTTTCTTTTGTTGTTAGTATTATTATTTAGATTTTTACAGAATATAACATATGTAAGATTATTTGTCCTTTAGTTTTTTTTTCTTTTGCCCAACAGTTTTCCAATTATTTACTTCAGCATTTCTCTTCGGTGTACTTATTGTCCAGTCCATAGATTCTTCATGTGTTAGGATGTTGTTGTTGGTAAGGTATTTTATTGCTGAATCTACTGTTTCAAAGATTTTTATTCCATTTGGTAGAAAAACTTTCAGTCTTGCTGGAAATAAAAGATGGACTTGCAGTTGCTTTTTCTTCAAGGTTTTTTCTATTGGTAGAAATTCTTTTCTTTTTGAAACCACCTTTGTAGAATAATCATTGTCAAATCTTATTAATGAATCATTGTATTTGATGGGAGAATTTGCCCAAGCATTTCTTAATATAAGATCTTTATCTTGTGTAGAAAAAAGTCTCACAATTATAGATCTCGGCTTGTTCTTACCCAGAGAAGAAGCATTTCCAGAAGCTGCTAGTGATCTATGCGCCTGTTCTATACCATATGAAAGAGCTTCAGGTATTTTTGTTACATCTGGTATCCAGGTGGTAAGAAAGTTTATCATATTGTCCCCTTCAGACTTTTCTGGTAGACCATATATTCTAATATTATTTCTTCTTGTTCGGTTTTCCATATCATCAAGTTTTTCTAGTAAATATGTATTCTGTTGAAGTAAGAATTCAGTTTGTTGTTCTTCTACTTGAACTCTAGTGTCAATGTCACTTAATGACTGTTCAATAAGTGATATCTGTCCTTTCTGCTGTGTAAACATTTCTTGAAGCTGTTCCAGTTGTTGTGAGCACTTTTCTTTAAAAGTATCTATTTTATTGTCCATCTTGTCAATTTTTATTGTAAGTTCCTGTATATTTGTAATGAGGGACTGCAGGTCTTTTTTGAGAGAAGAGTCTTGTGCTGTATTCCTTAGATGACTCATGCTGTAAAGCTGATATTGGTGCTGATTTTCCAGTAATTAATTTGACAGGAATTATTCAAGTTCTGACAATAAAATTTTTCTTATAGATGCTCAGAGTTATTAGAAATAAGTTAGTAATAAACATTTCTTCAAATTAAATATTATTTTGTAAAATTCCTGTCAGGAATTGTATTGAGGTAAGAGAGCTGAAATGAAGTGCAGCTATCAGTTCAGCATCCTAGCCACGCCCCCCCAAATAATGGTTCTAACAACAATACTACAGCATATATACACTATTTACATGAATGCTTCCATCAGTTAACAAAGAACAATAAAAAAGAACATATGAAGAAGATTATCAGTAGACTTAATATCTTGTAATAATTAATTTCTGATAACTTTTCCTTTTAAGGTATAAATGTCCAGGGGTTCAGCTGGGTTCGGTACATTAAGCCAATATAATATTGAAAATTTGTTCCCATATTTTCGGATTATTTATATTTTTGCTATGATCATTGATTAGTAATTTGTGGGCTAATATATGTTTCATCACTAAAATCTTAAAGTTGTCCCATGAAGTTTGAGATGGATTCAACCAATTTGTAGCTATGTAGAGTTTCATTAACAAAAAGATATTTATGAATATGGTCATTTGGGATCTAGACAAATTATTTGGAGGGATATGCAAAATCATAAATTCCTAAGAAAGTGTTGAATTTTGGTAACCCATCTTTTGAAGTTGAATTTTTAAAGAATTCCAAAGTTTATATATACATTTGCAGCTCCAGAACATGTGAAGGAGGTCAGCAGTTTGATCTTTACAGTATGGGCATTTAGGAGAGTTTTTAGAGTTAAATTTATGCAAGCTAAGACGTGTATAGTAAGCATTATTAATTATCATAAGTTGGGTAAATGTTAACTTTTGAAGACAGACTGATTTTTATTGTTAAATTAATTGCTTTTAATATTTTACTTTCTTCCATCAATGGTATTTTTTCTTTCCAATAATTTGACAAGAGTACTTGATTTTGATATTTGAAATCTTTTATCAGTTTACTTGTAGATATTATAAATTTAGTATCTTGTAATAGAGTTTGCCATAAATTTGAGCATTTTGTTAAGTCCTCATCATTAACTTTAAAATCTTTAAAGTAACTTATGGAAAGTTCCTTTATCTGTCTCAATATGACTAAGTAAGATTTAGGAAGATTCATTTTCTGTCTTAATTCATGAGTTGAATAATTGAGATATGGGTATATATCAAGTAAAGTTAAGTTAATCATAAGTGGAAATTTTTTAAGATCTATTAATTGATTATTAATTTTCAGGTTGGGATTCCTATGAAAGGGTTGGAAGGTCATCATATGTTGAATAAGATTTAATGATTGAAAAACATTTTGTATCAATAGTATATATATTTTAATGTGTTCCATTATAGCATATGATTTAAACGTGTCTTTTCTTAAGAAAGGTAATGATTTGGGATTAATATTCAGACTTACGACATGTTTGTAATTGAAAATTAACCACTTTGGTGACCATTTATTACTAAATGTATCATAATTAGCAATTCTTAAAATTCTGTTAGAATTTATTATTAAATAGTATGTTTCAAAATTGGGTAAATCTAGCCCCCCTCTATTTTTCGGAGTCATCAATTTATCGTATGATATTCTAGTTTTCCTTGGTTCCCATATGAATTTAGCTGATTCCGTATGGATTTGTTTAAAGAACTTCTTAGGGATTAGAACTTGAGTAGATCTGAAGATATATAATATTCTGGGTAATACATTCATTTTAATAATTGAAACATTTGCTAATGATGGTAATTTCAAATTATTCCATCTCCTTAAGTCAGATAGTATGTGATCCCAAACCAGTTTAACATTATTGATATAAACGTCTTTGTTATCTGTGGAAAAAGTAATACCTAAATATTTTATTTTTTCTTCAGATTTTACTTGGCCTACCAATGGTAAAAGTGAAAAGGGTTTCGGAGTTTTTAAAGGAAATAGATTGTTTTTTTTTAAGGTTTATTTTGTAGTTAGATATTACTGCAAAGTCATCCACAGATTTTAATAGTTTTTGGTATCTGAGATTGGTGTTGTACAGTATATATTAAGATCATCAGCAAAAGCAGCCATAGATATTTTAGTACCATAAAGTATTGGAGCATTATGGTATATACTTTGTTTAATATGTAAAAATAGAGGTTCTAGATATACATTGAATAATAAGGGGGATAAAGGATACCCCTGGCAGGTTCCGTTTTTAATTTGTATTCTTTTAAAAAAGTTTTTATTGATGTATAAAGTTGTATAAGGATTATTATATAATATTTGTAATGTTAGGATAAAGTCTTGAGGTATGTTAAAATATGGTAAAATATCAAAAAGAAATTTTATGTTAACTCTATCAAAAGCCTTTTGTGCATCAATTATAAGCATACATATTTAAATTCCTTTGACTGGCATAAGAAATTAAAGTATGAAGTGTTAAAGTATTGTCACTGGTTTGTCTAGCAGTTAAAAATCCGGCTTGTTCATTAGATATTATTAAATCCATTATCTTCTTCAATCTATTAGTTAAAATAGAAGACAGGATTTTCATATCTATATTTAAAAGTGAAATAGGCCTATAATTATCTGGGTTTTGAAGATCAGAATTTTCTTTAGGTATAAGAATTGTTTTTGATGCATTAAAGTGAGGGTCATTAATTTTATTGTTAATTATATAATTAAATATATGTGAGAGTATTTTAGCAAAAGTATCGCAAAAAGTTTTATAAAACTCTGCTGTCAGACCATCAGGGCCCGGCGCTTTAGGGGATTTCAATTTTTTGATTGTATGTATTATTTCTTCAGTGGAAATTGGTTTAATTAAATCTACCTGAGAGTTATCATCTATTTTCGGAAAAATAATTTTTTGCAAAAAATCATTATTAGTCCTATTTATAAGTGATTCATTTTGATCACCATAAATTTGAGAATATATCTGTTCAAAGGTATTTATAATATCTTATAGTATCTCCCACATTCCAAAGACATGCATCTGGAGCATTTCTCCCCGGGCCTCCGCTGAAAACAGGCTCTGTGGAACCTAGTCGGACTTTCCCGGTCAACAAATGATAAATAAAATAAAAAAATAAATAAAAATAAATCTTCAGATTTTGTATATATTTTATTCTTGAAATGTATTTCCGGAATTTGAGAGGGTGTTTTCGATTGGTTAATAATTCGAGCTAATGCCCTTGATGGCGTTTGAATATGGTTAGCATATCTTGCTAGCATTTTATGTTCATGAAATGTCAACCTGTTATTTTGGATCAAAAAAAAGATCTTTTTGACATTTTAATAATTCCGTTTCTGTTTGTTTGTTATAATTCCGGATTAAATCCTGATCTAGTGTCTTAATTTTAGCCTCTAACATTTGTACATCTCTAATTTGTATTTTTTTATAGTACGAGGCTTTTTGAAGAAAAATCCCTCTTACTTGTGCTTTAGTTGTCGCCCATTCAACATCAGGTGTATGTTGCTGTTTAGCTAAATTAACTAGTAGGAGGTTGAGAATATCTTGAATTTCCTGGATTATTTCTTCTTTATTTAACAAGTTTGGATTTAGAGACCAATTGTAACCCCTGTGTGGTAAACTTTTTCTAATGTCTTTAGCAAAACTTAATGTAATTTTAGAATGATCTGATAAATAATGAGCTTGTATAGATACTAAGGGATATAGATTAATCAGTGCTTCTGAAATCAGAAAAAAATCTATTCTAGACCACATTTTATGACAAGTTGAATAGAATGTGAAATTGTTTGTGTTAAGCTGATTGTTTACGTATTTAAAAGAATCATACAGTTTAAAGTCATCTTTAAGTTTGCTTAGTGCTACTACTGCTTGGTTATTAAATTACCTTTTTGGACTTGATTTATCCAATTTAGGATTCTGATAAGCATTCCAGTCCCCTCCTATAACTATATAGTAGTTGTTATATTGATTTAAAGCAGGATAAAGTGATGCTATGAAAGACTGTTGATTATTACATGGTGCATATATATTAAGAAGTAAGATGGGTTTATCATAAAGGGTAGAGGAGAGAATCACATAGCACCACCTTCCTTCTTTATCTATTTTAGAATCTAAAATTTTTAATTGATATTGATTTTTTTATAACTATCGCAACCCCCGCACTATTAGTTTTGCCTTCCGAGGCTATAACCTCTCTAATCCATTTTTTTTTGTAATATCTGCCCATTGATCATTGGTCAAATGAGTTTCTTGAAGTAATATAAAACATGCCTTAGCTTGCAGAAATAAATGAAGAAATAGTTTCCTCTTTTTCAAGTTCTGGAGCCCTTTAGTATTCCATGAATCTATTTCTCACATTCCAAAAACTTTATTTTGCGTAAGTGTTCTTTAAATCAGAGAAAATATGATACATTCAGATAAGTTTTTAACATGTGTATACTATGGAAGCATTCTTGAAATCCCGTCCCATACCAGTGCCTACCCACTATACCCCTGGACCAGGTCTTTTAAATAATAAAACATTATAAGGATTAATAACATTGACAGATATATGTTCTTCAGGTAAAAATATATAAAATATATAACATACAAAAAACCTATATAAACTACAACTAAGTCTACAAAGCCTAACCTTTACATTCCCTATTAAACACTACTATTCGTCTACATCTCTTGTTCTATCTATTTACTTGAATAAGTCAAGGAAAAGAGATAATAACAACATATATAAGTATTATCAGTCATCTTCATTAAATCTCAAATGTCTACTTTAATAATAATAGTTTAGTATATCTCGATAAGAATATTCACAGAATAATGAAGCCGATATGTTTATGGAATATATAAGTAACTAGTTTGACCTAGATTATATGTAAACCTATATTTAAACCTAAAAAATCAAATATGAGACACTATTAAAAGTTATAAAATACAATGATCAACCTGTATTCAGTCTATAATGTCTTCTATTAATTGGAGAACAGGTGATAAAAATTTTGGTACGTCAGATCTATATAGGGATATAAACATCTATATAGTGAGAATAAATAACCACTTTTCTACCAATCTTAGATCCTTCATTGTTTATATATTTCCAGATTTAAACTGAAACAACTAGTATCAATAAGTACTAGCAGGGTTTAGCTTTCAACTTTTAGAATCCAAAGTTGTCATAGTTATAAAGTTATATAACATATACCTAGTGTCATATATACCCATTACCATATGTTATAATTATTTAAAATGGTCCTAATAGTTAGATAGGTAATCCAGGAATTAGCAACACTACTTAATGCTACTCGAAATACATTAATATCTATATACATTTAGAATCCTACATTCAGTAATCTTTATTCCAGATTTTATATTTATTAAAAGCTATTATAATATTACATGTACCAAAATTGCTATAAACCTGTGATAAATTTTTAAAAAGGGTTTATATAATTCCTCACATTATGTACTGGAACCTAAATAAAGAAAAAGTGTAACATCAATACTTATCAGAAATCTCAGTGTATTAGTAATGTATGTGTAAGTCATTTCTATTGAGGGACTTAATAAACCAGAATATATACTTGAGAAGTTAAATCATTATAAATTGAATATGATTATCAACTTGTTTTATAATTTACGTAATAACAGTTTAAAACCTTCCCAATAATAATTCTCAGGCATTAATACAAAATCTGATTACCCTCATATATGCTTCGTGTTTTCAACTGTAACTCTATAAACTTGCACAAATTGGGTGTTTTTCATGGTCTGGGTTTACTAAATGTGGTTATATGTGTTTATACTATTAAAAGAAAACTGCAATTACAGTTTATTTTACATTGTTCGGTCCTGGACAGTTTTCTTCGGATTTCCGACCCTGGAAACCAGCCAATGACTTCGCGATGGGGGATCCTTTAAATGAACGGACCTCCGGAAGTGCCACATCAAACAATGCACCCTCTGCAGCAGCAAGAGCATTTCCTGTCTCTTCGTGGGAAAATATACTTCATGAAGGCTATAAAACATCGGAAATACCTCGCGAACATCCAGGAGCTGAAAAACAAGGTTCTTATCTGATCGACAAGGGGCCTAGTACACTAAAACCTCAAACAAAGGAATACCAAGACCTCGACTTACAGCAGAAGATGAATCCGACCTCTGATGTCATGCCAGTCACAATGGAGGGGCAGATTAACTTTCTGAAGCAGGCAAACTCTTGAGAACCATCAAAAAGGTAGATTTTGCTTCTTTTTTTGTTGTGAAAGAATATCTAGACCCATCGACTGTGAATATTAATGTATTAGGGTACTTCATTTGAAATTTTAATTGTTTTTCAATAAGAAACTTGCAGTAGGGAGATAATGATTGTCTGGCTTGTCTAATTTGCAGAGGCAAGTCTTGAGCCAAAGAAATTCTGTTGTTTTTCCACATAATAAAGCCTCCATTTTTCTTTACAGTTAATAGTATTTTGTTGACATCTTGGTAGTTAAGAATTTTAACATGAACAGGTCTTGGTATATTTGAAGCCTGAGATTCCCTCAGAGCTGTATGGGCTCTCTCTATTATTATTTGTTTAGCTGCAACAGAGTCCTTGAATAATGTTATAAATATTTGTGTGATAGATGGAAATAAATCATTATACTGTACAGTTTCCGGCATTCCTCTGATGATTATATTATTTCTCCTGGATCTCGCCTCCAGATCACCAATTTTAGCTTGAATAGAGTGAATGTCCAGATCATGTGCATCAGCTTTTTTGGCAAGCAATGTTAGTTTGTCTTCATTCTCAGTTATTCTAGCTTCAGTTTTATCCATTCTTTTGAGAATTTGACTACAGGAAATTCCAAAGGATTGTACTTGATTAGATAGCTCTTTCAAAGCTTCTTAAATAGGTAGCAAAGCAGTTTTAATATATTCCATGTTCGCCAGTTGGTCTGGTTTATTTTTATTCCCTGGTTTTACATGTTCCTGCTGTTTTGTAATTTTCTGTCTTTTCAAGTTTAAATCTTTTTCCGGTGATTGAAGTTCTGAAAGTTTGGATTTTGTAGTTGTTGTGTCCATGTTTTTGTCTTCTTTTGACATATCAGTACTGGAACTTAATATAGCTTGATTGTAGATAGGCCAACTGTTCTGAACACATGGTTCCTTTGTTTGAGACTCTCTTCAGCGTCAGTTAATCTGTTATAATCCTGTTAGATTCTTTAATTTTCCCGATTCATTCACCTCTTGAAGGATACTTAAATGGAGTTAAAGTTGTTTTACCAAAAATTGTTGTTAAATAGATTGTAATATAGCTTCAGGGTTAGATTTTCCTCAGGATATATGAAGAGCTGTAGATTAGCACTGTTCACAGAATGGCAGCCATCTTTGAATCTGAAAGAAGCAGACATTCTGCAAAAAATTTGAACAGTTAACAGGTTGCATTCTACAGATGGAAGAACAGTGGTGCCAACACAGCAAGCCTGACCTCCTTGGTGATGGGAGGCTGAATTTAGAGCATAGTCATGATCTCAGCATTATAAGTATACCATATTTTACCTAAACAAAAAATCTGACAATGCATGCCATCATTCAATGTATCCCTAACCCCTTTTTTATATCTTCAGCCCCTGAAAAGATGGAAGGAAACAGGGAGATGCATAAGGATAGCTTACAGTGTCTAAGACAGTGCCCGTGTAAGTATAGCTTCCGTTGTGAAAGATGTGTCTGTTGACATAGTGAGGGATAGCAATTAAAAATAGTGGTTAAGTGCATTTATTCAGCAGGATTAGCATGAGTGAGCAATGGTAGAATTTTGAGCCTGCATGCCGACCCATGTATACCTGGAGAAGTGGTTCGTTAGGATGCCTGGGGGTTAAATCCCCCCCCCCCCAATATGTAACTGTCAAAATGATGAAGGTAATAAAACTGCAAAGAAAATAGTTAACATATTAAAATAAATGTGTAGGTTATATTAGTAAAAGAGTATTTTCTTTTGCTACATGTTATGAGCATGAAAAATAATTAAGAATGAAATTTCTTTATTTTTGTTTTGTCTCTTCACCCACCCTCTTTACCACTATCCTTTCTCTCTTTTTAAATGTTTCCCTATTTATATTACAACATGCCACAGCACAAAGACCAGGACTGACCACTCTAGTACACTCTGTCATCCCCAGTAAGTGGCAACAGCAGCACCATTACCACCACAACCACCACCATCAGAGGCATCTAACCTCCTGCCCTAACTTCACCAGCTGTTCAGATAGCTTTGCTTGACAGTTGGTTTGATGTCCAAATCAGCTGTATAGATAACATGCCCTAGTGAGTCATCAAGTCACATCCTTGTCCAGTGCTGCCTCCAGGTCTTGAAACCATATTCAGTGGTGATGCCTCCCAGGGTGAAGAGTCATCTCCCACTGTGTCAAAACTGTATCTCCAATACCCAGTCCTATCCCAAATATGTTGTTCCCCCTCTACTGGATTTATGCATATTCCTGTCTGATATACAATCCTTCCCTTACAGTTTTTCTTCCTGCCTTTGTCTGATGTCTCCTTCATCATTGTGTTCAATCTCCCTCATTGTGTTACCCCACACAATAGCTTATCTTCCTTTGTGACCCACTTTTCCCCCTCATACTCAGCTCTGACTTCCCTAACATCCTTCCCCTACTTTCCCCAATCAAAAAAGAATGAATAAATAAAAAAATAAAAAGGGGTCTGTCCCACAAAAATACCCCCAGCCTTACCCTTCAACTTCATAGACCTTTAATTCTAAACACACTGACTGGTTACTACACTTCATCATTAAAGTTGTATTTGTCTGACAATTAATTGCAGATTTCAGTAGGTAAATAATTAACAATACAATTGTAATAAACCAGGATAATTGAGCTAAGAAGTTGAGAAGTATGCCTGTATCCTACCTCAGTTCTGCTCACTCCTTATTTGCTCAACTTGTGTTCTACATTCTGCTTGCTTTTCATTTTCAGCTCTTTCCTATACTCCCATTTCCAACATTTAATTTGGTGAAAAATCGATAAATGTAAAACACACTTGCCAAAGGGGGCATATATATATATATATATATATATATATATATATATATATATATATATATCTGCTCATATATTGCACAATAGTTGGCAGAGAGCAATGTTGCTGCTCTCTGCTCATATATTGCACAATGGCTGGCAAAAAGCAATGTTGCTGCTTATGTATAAGCACAGGGAAATAATGTTTCTCATAATATGGCAAAACCTGAGAAAAATCCTTTGAACACATTAAGACTTTGAAATCCATCATGGACCTAAGCTTACTGCTGATGCTGTACTGACATGAGGTAAACTTAGTAGTTTATTGTTCAACTTTTTCATCTCTCTTTGTAGTTATAAAGTGATGCAAACATTGTAAATATATTACTACTAGGGTTTTGATTTCTTGATTGTTATATGTTGTTCATCAATGTTCATGTTTTAGTTTTCAACAGTGTTCTCACACTTCCTTGGAATGTGAGTTTTCTTAGAACCTTACATAAGTTCTTTTTTGGGGTCAGTTGCTAATGTGCTGGTCTATAGAATATCTGTTAGCCAGGCAGGAATTCAAATTCATTGAGGTTTAAGTTCTAGCAGCCTGACAACTATTCTTTACCTTGCAGTAAGTAGTTAGTGACATTGCATATATGCAGTAATCGTTGTGATGCCCCTGCACTGGCCCAGTAATCAAGGAGCCTCAATCCTCACCACTAGCACCAGTGAGGTACGTACACATTGGGAGGATGACAAGTACACCCACAGTAAAGTACAATTTCCCTTAAGAGCACACAGAGATCACAGTCAATCTGGGGCTGGTTTCTCCCTCATTCTCCAGATCCCCAATAAGACTCCCCACTGGCACAGCTATAGAGTTGAGATCTCAGCTGAGTGACCAAGGCATGACTTCCAGCACCATCTCTGTATAATCAGTGCTTCGTGTCCCTGCCCAAGTAGCTGACACACACATACATGCACACACACACACACACACACACACACACACACACACACGCACGCATGCACGCATGCACACACACACACACACACACACACACACATACACATTTTAAGATTTGATTTATATACAAACACACAGACACTCCTGGGGAAGGCTGTTACAGGTTTACTAGCTATGCCCCCTTCTGCCCAGACTATAAGATAGTTACCACTGCCACCAACCACTACTTATCAGCTACTTTAAGGCCCTTGCAAAGGGTGCCCAATCCTACTGTGTAATGTTACTACTATTATCCAAATGGTAAATGTGACCAAGAGCAAGGCTATTGCAGTGGCCTATACACTGTCACCAAATACATATGCAAATATTCTAAGAGCTTAGGTATCTCTAAACAAACCAGCCACAATTGAAAGGTTTAAATATATTTAATAATAAATAATAAAAGAACAAGACAATACTCAAACAACACATTAACTACAGAGTCTACAGATTTCAGAATCACAGGAAATATTTAAAACAACATTGCAGGACAGTCTCAAATAAATACAGAAAATAGCTAAACTAATATTTACTATATTCCTATCTATGTCTAAAAGATAGTATGCTCTAAATGACTTACTTACTTACAGAGCAAGGCAAATGCAGATGGTGCATGTTTCTAGGTCCAAGACAATATACAAAAATCCACAGTCTTTCTCTGAGAGAATTCTTAAATTACTATCAAACATTACTGCTAGGTCAGCTTGGATGACATCAGTCTTTGTCAGCTGCCTTCAGTTCCCAGGCTAACAGAAACTTAACAAAAGTTGACATTTCTGTGTGAGAAATACATATCTCTCAGAGGTTTGCCCAGAACTGGAAGTCATAAAACAATTAAACACTTTTACATTTTAAACCAAATAATTACTTTTTTCAGCCAATAGGAAAAAACTCTAGCTCTAGACATTGTGTTTGTTTTACTGAAAATGGGAGATAACACAATCATAAAACAATCTCAACTTATTTTTGTAAGTTAACTCGGTGTGTTCCAGCTTCTACTATTAAAACATACATTTGCACAGGTATATATTTTATATATATTTTTGTTCTTTTCCAGTAGGGTACACTGTCAACACACCGTTGAAACTCAGTACTTTACAAAGCCTGTTCAACACACACTTTTGCACCAGTAGTTTAATATACATATAACATATAGTTCTCTTACATTTGTAAGACAAGCATATAAATCATATTAATATTCACAAATTACATAGAATTATTTACAAAATTCCAGATAGCTGGGCTGGCAGTGTCACAAGGGTAAACATAGTAGGTGTATGCATCAGTTTGGAAGTATTGTGTACACTATGAATAAATTAAGAGGAAGTTCTGCTCCTCTGATTGTTGCATTCTGTTTAGCAACTGTCATTTTAAGGTCTTCTACAATATTCTAAGATTCTCTTGAAATATGTGTTCTGTGGTATCACTTATTAATGCAGTAGTAAACCCAATATCAGTTAGGGAGGCAGGAGTTGTAATCTATTGAGTTCTAAGTTGTACCAGTCAGACAAACAATCTATACCTTGCAGTAAGTACTTACAGAGGTGGAATAAGGCTAAGCATTGTATGAGTATGTAACAGTTTGGCATTGATGTGTACATTGCTGGTACAGTGGGGGTGGGTTTTGATCCCCTGACAGCTGTCTGTTGTTTACCACTGCTTATTTTTCAGTTTTTTATAGTGTTGTAACTGGGAGTGTTTACTTCAGCTGCTTGTATTTCAGTGTGGACTCATGGTTTACCATGACCAACTAGTCTGTAGTGTGGCCCCAATAAAAGGCTCCTTGTTGTGCACACTGACCTGGTCTCATGCACATCTGATTAACATTGCTGCTCATCAAGCACTCTCTGTAAACAGTGCTGCCATGGCTGTGATTTCAGACATGACATTTATGATTCCTCAGGACAGTTTATGAATTTATGACTGAAAAAATACTTGAGATTTTACAGTTTCCACATTATTGCAGAAAATATTGATGTCAGATTTTAAAAGATTATTTACATGGAGAGCAACACAGCCCCTACTCCTAAAGCTTCTTTTTCTGTGCTATGTAGACTATCTATGTAAGTGTGGAATAAAACAGTTCTCTGCAAATCATATATGATGTGAGTAACACAGGTCCTTTGAAAGCTATTTGAATAACCTATTTTGTTTGCTGGCCAGGAAGTTCTAATATGATAGCTAAATGTATTGATTAATAGTTTTGGTCTATTATGGACACCAAATTCCAGAAAAATAAGCAGTCAGTGCTCATTTCTTCCCATTGTCATAGGAACATATGTCTAAGCCATTTGTGAAACAACATAATTATCCTCATAGAAACAAAGGGTGGCTTAAGGAATAGTAAAATCTTAATGTACTATAGTTATGCGTCTCAAAGAGTTTCATTAGTGAACTAGATAAGGTAATAAGTTACATTTTCAAGTTGAGTAGGGAAGATTTTTTAAATTATTTAAGCTAAAGTCTCCAGTCACAGTCTGATTGATCTAGCTATTCTAAATACAGCTTCGGTTCTGGCTTCAGGAATGGAAACCAGAGTTATTCTTTGGTGTGCAGGACTTTTCAAAATGCTACAATCCAATTTACATACTGTGCTATCTGATTGCTGTAGAGACATCTGTAGGATTATTATGTTTGAACTCATGCTTTGCTGATACTGTAGATGGTCAAAGGCACGAGGAGGAGCAATGTACAGTTGTACGTATCATGTAAAAAAGCAACTCTTCAGCAGAATTTATAAATGGAACTGTGAAAGTTTACGTTCCTAATTGGGCCAGATCCATAGCATCATGTATGGGAAAGAGGCTGCTGACCCATTCTATCATAAATAGTAGTCTGCAAACTTAATTAAATTTCTAAATCCATATTATAATATCATCTTGTACAGAATAGTTGTTTTTCTACTACAGGTGGTTATTAGCAAATATGAGACATGCTCATAGTGCTTCACTCAGTCATCACCCATCAGCTAGAAAGGGTGCAACTCTGAATCATCATCAGCCTCCCTTTTCCCATTTTTGTACATGGGGTCGAGGTATCGTGTTAACTGTCACCAACTCTCTCGATTCAGTGCCACTCTCCTGCCTTCTTCAATGCTCATGCCTGACTGTCACAGATCTTCTTTCACACAATCCATCCACCTCTTTGCTGGACGTCCTCAGTTCCTCTTACCTTCTTCCTGTCTGTCCCAAATCTTCCTCACCAGATTGTCTTCTGCTTTTCAACACGTGTCCAAACCACTGTAATCTGTTCTCTTTGATCTTTTCTGCAATTGGAGCTACTTTGGCTTCTGCTCTTATGTCCTCATTTCTTCATCTGTCCCACAGTGTACATCTTAACACCTTTCTCAGGCACTTCATTTCCATCACCTCTAGCTTCTTCAACTGTTGTGCCTTTACTGCCCAGGTTTGTGTACCATACAGTAGTACTGGTCGCACCACTGTCTTGTACACCTTACTTTTCAGCTTCTTTAGCATTCTTCTGTCATAGACTACACCTGATACTCCAGGTGGTTGCAGCCCCTCTGATCCTACCTTTGACCTCTTCATTCAGACTACCCTTCTCCACAGCTAGTCCTCCCAGATACTTGAAGCTGTTTACCTGTTCCACTATCTTCCCTTCTATCTCTTTTCTAAGCTTCTTCTGATTTCCCCAATTTGCTGCCATTACCGCCGTCTTAAATGGGCTTAGTTTCATCCCATGTGCCTTCAGATTTGCATACCATTCTCCTATCCTTTGCTGAAGTTCTAGCTCAGAGTCTGCCTGTACTGCCACATTGTCCGCATACAGACATGCAACTCTGAATGTCTTCAATATAATAAAGAGAAAAATGATAACTATTTGCAACCCAACAAATAGTATGTAAAGTAATCATTTGTTTTGGATTTTAAAATTCTTTCAACTTAAAATTGTATTATCTAAGCAAATGGTAGGTAATAATTGCTTTAATAAACTGCACAATTAATTAATCAGTGGTACTAATAGCTTAAGTAAGTGAAAGAACAAGAACCATGCACAACATTAATACATAGATACAAATAACCCATACAGGACCTGTCAGAGAAAATAAAAAAAACAAAAGGCACCTTTCAATTGAATAAAAATGAAACTTTAAAGTTGGTTTGCACTGTCATTTTAAAAGAATGTAATGAAACAAGATAAAACAACCAAGTCCTCAAGCCAGTCTCTGCCCTCTGGTTTTCCATGTCTGACACTGCATAAGACAAAGGAAAATATATTTAAATTGAATTTTTTAATATGATTTATTTTTTGCAGAAATACAAACACAGTGGTATGTTTACCAAAGAAAAAGTGGGAAAGGAAGATCCAACCAGATATAAGTGATAACATTTTACAAAGAAGATGAAAAGGTGTTTGCTACTGTTCTGGACATGAGGGTGTAATGAATACTAAAGTGTTTATTGGAAGGAGACCAAGTGGCATTAATGAGGGATCAAGCATTTGTAGGCCATTAGTGATTGACAGGAGAGCCTGATCCAACACTAGGTGACCTAGGCAGTCACCTAGGGTCCACTGACCAGGAGGCTGTCTCAAAACTTACAGTTTTTCCTTACGCATACGTTACAATTCTTCTTTAACTACTCCCACAAAGTGCATCCTTTGTGGTGCCTGTGTGTGCATCTTTAGTACAACACACACACATTTAAACATTGAAGCAGATCGAGTGATTTTTAAGAAATGAACATGGATATAGATTTTTATGATTATAAAAAATTGCTGTTGCCAGGTTGGCTAACTTATTCATACTCAATTCCATACCTTGAATACAGAACCCTAAAGCCTGAATCCTCTACACCAACTGCCAAAATGTCATCAGCAAATGCATTTCAAGCACTGTTGAGTTTCTGTGCAGTTTAAAACAATGTCCAGTTCCACTGCATTTTCAAACAATGTTAAGTTCCAGTACATTTTTAAAGAATGTTGTATTTCTGTGCATTTTATAAGGACTGTTGAGTTTCTTTGCATTTTCAAGGAATGTTGAGTTTCAAGGGAAGAAAAGTTTGCTGTTGCTTATACTAAGTCTGTTTTCAGTATGTGACTGTTTTGTTTAGCAAATGGCCATCATCCATTTTAAAAGCAATGTTAGTGGTACAACAGGTAGCATGCTTCTATTTGGTGCAAAAGACTGTGGTGTCTACTCCCATACCATATAGATGGAGTGCTGATATTGCAGTGCACCACTTAAGGTGGGGGGTACTGCACTCCTGAGTGTGCCATCCTTTGGATGAGCTGCCTAGTAACTATGAACCTGTTAGCAGTTTGACAGCCATTCACTATTGCAATATTACCAACTTACCATTTTTTTAATGTAACATGGACAGTTTATTCTTCAAGGGCATATGGCACTGAATTTGTACATGAAACACTAAAATGCCAAGTTGTTTGCCAGCAGCAACCTCTTAATTAGTAATAAATCTCTTTACTGTGGAATTATTCAGATGACTTTTCCTTCTTCAGAGATTTTGTATAGTAACTGATATTGGTGGGTTGTAATGACAGAAGATTCAGTGGCCTTTTGTGGTTGAAATTTTCTGTAATGGGCATTTTTGTCATTTACTCCTTCATACATTTTATTTCATTGCTTACTAGAAAAATGTTCAAACCTGCAAATTTAAATTACATTCTAATAAGTGGTACTGCATTATTCAAGGAATATAATTTAATACAATCAGGATGGTGCATCAAAGAATACATGCATGTATGCATCATCCAAAAAAATGTGTGCAAGGGGCCTATGGTTTGAAAAGATTCCAAAGGTAAACTTATTGTGCCACTGGCCAGATGCATTTTCTTTGAATGTGGGTTTCATTGCTATTTTAATTAATGACTTTCAAGGGCAGAGAAGCTTACTGTTTATGCCAAGTCTAATTTAATTGTGAGACTGTATTGTTTTGTTTAGCAAATGGCTATCAGTGTTTGTGCTGTATAATTTGAAATAAAAGTTTTAAATATCTCTAATCATTGTAGAAGTAAAGAAGAAAACAGTACGAACATTGACAGATTTGAACAGTGTTTATGGTAACTGGGGAGAGAGAGCCAAGTAATGGGACACTGGAATTACTGGGGGGAGGGGAGCTGCTGTGGTTGGAGGGGGCCCTGATCCATTACTCTACCTAGGGCCCCATTTGACCATGATCTGACAATGGTTGATGGCAAATTATATGGAAATGTGAAAAAAGAAAAAAAATCAAAGGATGTAAGGCAGTATTTTTTTTTTGGTAGACTTACAATGGGTGCTGAGTTGAATTTTGCAGAGAGATTTAAGAGGGTGGGGGTACTGTATGGAGGGGATGACTTTATCCCACCCACAGTTTCACTTTTAAAGTTATTGATCATATTCCAAAAGACCTAAGGGGTGGGCCATGATCCCTACTGTTAGAGAAAAGGTAATTAATGTGGCAGATCTGGTTGGATGCTTGCCACTACCCTGGGGTCAATGATTGTTGTTCAATACAATGCCTTTTAAAACTTAAACACTTGAATAGGTAGTTTATAATACTTATGGTCAATGACCACCATAGCTTAGTGTTGCAAACAACTTACAGGGTGAATGTAAAGGCTGAGTTTTATTTATTTGTAATGTAGGATTTCATGTTAATTCATTTTATTATTAAGTATGTTTCAATTTATTTTTATTGTACTATGTTTGCATGCTGTTTCATCTATTGCACTATGCCTGTAAGCAGCATTGACTGCTAAGCTGATGTATTTTTGCTAACCTAGAGCCATTTACTTAGGCTAATTGACATCTATTAAGCAATTAAGTCAACAGGTGAAATAAGGGAGAAGTGTATTTAAGCAACTTTGTATTTGCTGTTAGTTGTCTGAAGAAGTCTAGTTATTTAACTAGAAGAAAAGCGCTTCACTTGTTGGTATTACTACTGGTTTAATTTTTTTTTATTTTAATAAAGAGCTGAAGAACCTGAGGTGCTGTCTATTCCTGCCTTGACTTGTTTTGTAACTGTCATACTTATGACAGACAGCTAAATTCTAGTTTGGAAGTGGCTAGTACAACAGCATTCAGACATCACTGTCACTTCTGTGCTAAACCGGAGATGTCCTGTAAGACTCCTAGTCTCTACAAGAGGTTGAACAGGCATTGTGTTTTCCCTTACCTTACTACCTTACTCCAAGATATATAAACTGGCCATTGATAATTTCATCCTATCTCCCTGATGAAATCTAATGCATTGGCATTATTGAAATACTTTAAAGATGAAGCCATATAGAGTTTTTTTTGTAATTAGATAAGAACTCATTTCAGAAATCTGAAATCTATTTCATCTGCAAAGGAAGTAAATTTTGTTAAATTAAATATATTTCTGAAACATCAACTGTACGTGTACATTTCTGTAAAAGAAAACATTATTATTATTATTATTAGCATTTTTTATATTAGGTGACAGATTAATGGATGTAATCATATAGATAATATTGTTTTCTGCTGTCTGTCACATTCTGGATATAAAGGTATGGCTTGTCAATTAATAGTTCATTGGAACTGTCACTTACTAGTTCAGTATCAATATGATAGCCACAGCTACTGTCAACATTGCCATGACAGGACTTCAGAAAGGAATAGTAGTGCTTGTTGAGTGTGTATTTTCTATTTGTTACTGCAATGATATATGCATTAAGGTAGTTATCTGGCAACATTCTGAGTAAAATAAAATCATACTAGAGCTCCTTTTTACTTCTTATTAAAGCACTGTGGTATGTCTTTCATGAAAATGTTTTAGACCATTATCAGTCATCACAGATGTTGTATCCCACCAAATATTCTACAAGCGGTAGAAGTCCCCTTTGCAGTACAAGATAAAGCAATGTGGTCCCGTAAGCCATGTTATCACTTGCACTGAATCAGCCTTATTTTGATTTGCATTGACTCAACATTGCAGTCTATGTTTGTTTAAGATTCATTCACAACCTTTCTGATTTCACATGCTTCTACCATGTTCCCACTTCCTTTTTTCCTTTGTGCTTTGTTTGTCTCTGTGTCTGCTCACAATTTAACTTGTCCCGATTATTCATGAGTCCAGTCTGTCTCTCAGATGTGGGGAGTCCTTAGGGGGCAAAATTTAGCAGGAAAGGCCATCATCCCTGCAGACACAGAGGTTGCTTATGCCATTAGCCACTTGACAATAAGAGTTTCTAATTAAGGGCCTATGCCCACTCCACTGATGTGAGTGAGCACACAATACAGAGTGTCCTACACTTTCCCTTTGCATGTTAGTGCTATCAACCACATACTAATGAGATTTATCTTCACCCGCTTGGGATCAGCAAGTCCAGAATCACAGTCCTGGAAATTTTTAGTGCAGTGCAAGCCACTGCTTGCATGTCAGTGATTGGCTAACTGGAATCTACCTGTCTCTTCCCAAGAATGGGCACCCATTCTTCTCTTCCCCTGCCCTTCTCTTCTAGCACCAGATTTGTTTTTCAAACTTTAGTCATCTGGGCTTCAGTCATGGCTGTATTTGTTCATGTCCCATTTCAGTTCTGTGTTCCCATTATATATTTTCTCATCCATTTTCTCTGTTTTCTTTCTAGAGTAGATTACTTTCTTTAACTGTGCAAGTTTCTTTGTTATGTTGAAATACAACATAGGATCATAGGATCATAGTAAGTTACTAGGCTATTGGCCCTGAGGCTCTTACAAGTCAAGCCAAGAATTTAGCCCACGTTCCAACAAGTCAGCACCTGATGCCCCTGTTCAGAAGGGCCACAGGTGGAATCCCAGTGTTGAATTTTCTGTTCCCCATCCAGTTATCCAGGTTGTGTTTAAAAAGTTTTAAAGAGGTACTCTGTTTGACGTGGTACAGGAGTCTATTCTACAGAAGGGGGAGTCTCTGGGACACAAATCTGTCCTGGTAACAAGTCCTATTGATGTAACAGACAAGGTTGAGGTCGCACGTGTGAGTTAATCGAATGGCGCTTGACTTGTGGATATGCAGCAGTTCCATCAAGGCGGGGTCTGAGATTGATTTGTATGCCAGACAGAGGTCACCACTGAGGAGTCTGTATGAGACTGAATAGAAGGACAGGGCTTTTAGCCTATCTGTGTAGGCTAGATGTTTGAGACCCTGGATTCTCCTGGTATGGAACCTCTGTGGTCTTTCAGGCTGCTGCATGAGCTTTGTGAGGTACATGCCAAAAGGGACATTGTACTCAATAATGGGTCTTATAAGGAAAAAAATACAGGGATGTTATGACCTCCTTGTCCCTGGATGAGATACCCTTACTAATGAAGTGGGCCATGCAGAAAGCTTTCCATACAATGGAGGCAATATGGTGTTCAAAAGTCAGTTTGCTATCAACCTGGGTGCCCAAGTCCCTCAAGACTGATTTCATGCTTAGGACCTTGTTATTAATGTGATAATTTGTGGAGACATCACACTCCCCAAAGGGGATGATGATGCATTTTTTGGCATTCAGTTTGAGGCCATGTTTCTGGCACCAGTCATTTGTTTGGGTGAGACCCTCTTGGAGTATGTCCACATCACTGGAGGAATTGATGGCCATGCCCATCTTGCAATCATCTGCAAACCTGGGCAGCCATAGCCCACTGGTTTTGGTCTGCACCTCAGAAAAGTATATTATGAACAACAGGGGCCCCAAGACCAATCTCTGGGGTACACTGCTCATTACAAGTTTACTGCTTGATGTGGCTTCCCCTATTTTGACTAGGTGGTTCTATCACTTAGCCAGTTTGCTACCCATCTGGTAACATACGGATTGATGTGTAGTCGAGATAGTTTATCTATTATACCCGAGTGGGGAATAGTATTGAAGGCTTTGGCCAGGACAGGGTAGGTGGTGTGCACCATCTTCCCCTCGTCCATGGCTTTGGTGACTGTCTCAAAGAAGTCGACCAAATTTAACAGGCATGACCTCCCCTTGACAAAACCAAACTGTGTGGGATTGGGTGTTTGGAGGTTGCCAAAGTCCTTGTTAATGGAGTCCATGATAATTCTTTCCATGGCCTTGCAGATCAGGCTAGTTAGACTGATGGGTCTATAATTTCCTGGATCGGTGGATGCTCTACCTTTGTGCAAACGGATGACAGTGGCTGTCATCCACTCGGCTGGGATGAAGCTAATACTCAGGCTTTGGCTGAATAGGGTGCCTAACGGTGCTGCAAGTTCCTGCCTGAGTTCATGTAGGATGTAGCCTGGGATGTTATCAGGTCCCATGGAGACTGTATTTGTTGTCTTTGAGAAGGCAATGATGACTTTCTCCCTAGAGATACGGGGAGGGGGGCAGATGCTGGGGATGTCCTGATTTGTTGATGGGGGGGACAGAGGGGTGAAGTATTCACTGAACCTGTTTGCCAGCAGGTTGGCTATATCTACAGTGTTTGTGTTTGTGGTGTCCTTGACCAGCAGTTTTGAGTAGATCTGAGTGCTTTCTTTCAGATTGTAGACATATGTGAAGAAGGCCTTATGACTGTCTTTAGTAGATATGGCCAGATTGTACACAAAGTTTGCTTTGGGGGATGTCACTAGTGCTCTTATTTGCTTGATCAAGCTAAGGAGACATTGCTTTCATTAGGCACCTGCTCCTTCTTGGTCCTGGACAGCAATTTTTCCTTTTATTATAGAGTATATTTATTGCAGATTTCCACCAGACAGGTTTACTCTTCCTTGAGGAGGATGATTTTGTCCTTTCGGGTATTCCTGATTCCTTGCTGTTATATAAATCCTTATATAGTACTTTGGTGTAGGTTTGGAAATATGTGCCAGTTTCTATGGAGGGGGAGGGGGCTACGAAGCTATTTATACCTTCCCTCAATTGGTTGCAATCAGCTTTGGAGAAGTTTGTTTGTTTGACCTTAGCTGGGGGGGGGGGGGTCAGGAGAAATGGTGACATTGAAAGTGACTGCTTTGTGGTTAGATCTTACCAGGGAGGATACACTGTAGGCATGCTGCAATGGTTACTCATTTTGGTTAATACCAAGTACAAGATATTATCACCTCTTGTGGGAGTGTCAACCAGCTGGCCCAAGGCATTTGCACTGACGAAATTAAGGAATCTCTGAGCATTTGTGTTTTGGCATAAATAGTTCTTCCAATCTATGGTTGGATAGTTAAAGTCACCCAAGATCAGGGTAAAGGGTTGAATCTTGATAGATTTTGAAGAGGGAGTGGGCATCTTGGTTCAACTTTGGGGGCCTGTAGCTAGCTATGATTTGAATAGGGGTCTTGTCAATGGTTAAGTTTACCTGCAGTGTCTCCTGTGCATCATAAACCATGAAAATTAGTTTTGATTGTTCTGTGTTTAGTCTATCATGTTCCAAATATCCTTTAATAAGTAGTGCTCTTTTTAAATTATGTGTATAAAATCTTTATTTTTTTGCAGTGTTGTTATTTAAGCTTTGACATTTGGTTGACATATATCTCATTTGATAATATATTTACTGAGTATTCTAAGTCTCTCTTCACCTTTGCTACTTCGCTTAACATCCTTATTTCTATTAATAGAACTTCTGCATTGTCATTTGCACTTGCATTGTATATTCAAGTGCTGCTCCTTGTCATTATATTCACTTTTTACTTCCATATCATTTTGGTCATACTGCTTACCAGTTTTGTTTCAATATATTTTGTTGGTTCTCGCTGAATTGTGCTGTCTGCACAATGTTCCTCATCACTTATACATTTTCTGCATACACTAGTAAAAGTGATTCTATCTCTTGCAGTTTGCATGCTTTTCTTAAACCTTGACATTGCCCTTTATGAAATTATTCAACACCATGGAATCTACATTGTCTTTTGCAACTCTGTCTCATGTCAGTTATGCTTTTTCATGCACCATTTGTCTTCTTATTACAATTTGGCTTGTTTTTCTTCTTTATTTTCTCCATATTTACTTCTGATTTATTGGCGTCTTCTTTATATTCTTTTTGCCTTAACTTGAGAAATGTTAGGGGGTCTGGCATATTTGAGCAGCTTGCTTAGAGAAATGTTTGGTTCAGTCAGTGCTTTTCTCTCTAAACCATCACTCGTACCTCCATGTTATCTGTGCATTTATTAATGTATTTATTTCTGAATTACGTATTAAGCAACATTACACAATAAATTAAGGCAAGGGGGGATTTACAGTCAGTCTCTCAGGATGTGACACTTTTTGGACTATTTTCTTAAATATAAAAATTCAGAATGAGCTATGGACAACCAAATATGCTGATGATTGCAAATGGAGTAATATAATTACTTTAGTAAAATATGCCAATGTTCTCCAACCTGGTACAACAGTAATGACCTTACTTTTAATGTCAATAAACAGCATCATGAGGTTTGTCAAAAAGAGCAACCAATATGATTACATAATAAATGGGGGATCAGAAACAATGACACCATAATTAAAGATCCAAATAAAATGATAAGACATCAATTTAAAATAAGTTGCATATGGTATAATTATATTTATAGAGTGATTCGTACATATTTTTATAGCAAATAAGTAATTTACTTATTAGTTCTTTTCAATTCCTTTTACAGAATCCCTTTTCCCTTACATACCTTTAACATATTTTATTGTCTTTTTCCATTAGGTTTGTGGTTATTAAGGACTTCAGTTGCTGGGTTATTGCTTGTTTGATATAGCAGATCATTGGGGTTTTGGTTAACACTACAAATGAGGAACTAGTTTTTTTGGATGTTGTTTAAAGCATAGAAATATTTGGATTCACGATGTGGTCACACAATATTACACAGCAAGATAAATCCTTAAAGGGTGATGCACTAATGAAGCTCCTGCAAATAAAGTGATTTCAGGGAGTACAGAATCTCATATCTTCTTTAACAAAGAATATGTACTGACTCACGAGATTTGAACAGAGCACTAAATAGACCTCATCATCCAATGTGCACAGTTGCAAAAGTTGCAGCCTTGATGCCAAATGGCACTATTTTTACTGTCTTAGATGCAAAGAGTTCATTTTGGAAAATTCAGCTTGACAAGAAATCATCATTGCTCACTACTTTCAGTACTCCATTAGGCAGGTACAGATTTTTGAGAATGCCATTTGGGATAAATTCTGCAACTGAAGTTTTTTAACATGCAATGGATAGGGTTGCCACCTTTTCAGATGGCCAAAGTGGGACAATTGTGGTACAAACATCAGATTTTGCAGGCCAAAACATACCCATGGCCAGTACAAGGGACAGAACTTCACTTTTTTGCCTAAATAAAAGCTTATTATTGTAGCATTTTAGTTGCTTATTCTGTTTCTTATAACATTTAGGTGTTTCAGATGCAGAATAACTGTTTTATGCAACTATTACATAAAATATAGGAGATAATTTTGCCCTAATATTTCAGGACAGTTGCCATTCTTAAAATATTTTTGCAGGACACAACTGGCCAAAGAGGGACTGTCCCTTGCAAAGTGGGACAGGTGGTAACCCTAGCAATGGAGCAACTTTTTTCTGGGTATCCTTTTGCTATTATAGTAGACAACATACTAGAAGGAGGTAATGGTGAAGCTGTGCATGACAGAAACTTCAGGAAAGTTCTAGAAAGGGCACGCAAAGTGAATCTTAAGCTCAATCCACAAAAATGCAAATTCAGGCTACAAGAGATTACTTATGTTGGTCATTTATTTACCAGTTCAGGCCTACAACCAAACCCTTCTAAACAAACAGCCAATCTTGAGATGCCAGCTACAGACAATGTTCAAGCCCTACAACATTTACTTGGCATGGTTAACTATCTAGGCAAGTCATTCCAGATTTGCGCCAACTTTCAGCACCGCTTAGAGAGCTGACACATAAAGATACATCATGGTCTGGGTTAGAGCAACACCAAATGGCATTTGATGTCCTGAAACAGAGAATTGCTAGTCCACCATCTCTCAGATACTATGATGTTCACCAGCCAGTTACTCTTTCATGTGATGCTTTTAAATTTGTTCGTCATGCAGTCATTCTACAAGAGGATCAACATGTTGCCTATACATCGAGAACTCTTACCTAGACTGAGATACAGTATGCCCAAACTGAGAAAGAGCTTTTGGCAATTGTGTTTCCATGTTTGAAGTTCCATGTATATGTTTATGATAGACCTATTCAGATTGAAACAGACCACCAACCTCTAGTCACTATCTTGAGAAAGCCTATGCATTCAGCTCCAGCCAGACTGTAACATATGATGCTGAGATTGCAAATGTATAATTTCAATCTTGTCTACAAGAAAAGCAAACTCCTTTATCTTGCTGATAAATTATCCAGATCACCCAAAAACACCACAGAACAGCATGAGAATGAGAACCTTGATTTTGAAGTCATGGAAGTGAGAAATTTTAATTCCACATGTCTTGATGAGTTGAGAGATCATACAGCCACAGATCCAGTTTTACAAAGGCTCAACCACTTTATTAATCAAGGATGACCGTCAAAGCAAACTAGTTTACCTCAAGAAGTGCAACCTTATTTTCCATACAGAGATGAGATTTTGTCTGACAAAGGTATAATTATGAAAGGTCCAAAACCAATTGTTCCAAAGACCTTGCAACAAGAGTACATTATTATCTTGCATCGTGGCTACCCAGGAACTGACTCTACCAAAAGAAGAGTGAGAGGACTAGTATTTTGGGCTTTTGTGTCACAAGACATTATCAGAGCACTTTCATCTTGTTCTGTTTGTAATAGTACAAAGCCACATCAGCAGAAGGAGCCACTTCAGCTAAACCAGATTCCTGAACTGCCTTGGTTGACAGTAGCCGTTGACATTTTCGAGTGGAATGGTCAACGTTATTTGGTGTTAGTGGACTCTTACTCCAATTGGTTCAAAATTGACCTACTCCCTAACCTAGCATCCAGCACTGTCATTACTAAGATGAACTGTCATTTTGCAGTACATGGTAGTCCACACAAAGTTATTTCTGACAATTGCACACAGTTTACAAGCCAACAGTTCAAAAGATTTTCTGAAGAATGGGACTTTACTCATGTCATGAGTAGCCCTGAGTATCCACAGTCAAATGGTTTGGCAGAACGTGCAGTTCAAGGTGCAAAACAGTTACTAGAGAAGTCAGAACGAGATAATAGTGATACTTTCCTTTTTTTTTTTTTCCAAAATCTCTTTATTTCAATTTTCTTTTTTTCCAAATAATAACAACAACACAATAACTCAAAAACACAAATAAACAATACAAATACATATCTAAAGAAAACAGACAACAATCTCGTTTCGAGAAAATTATATATATATATATATATATATATATATACACTAGAAGTCACTACATTGTCAAGAAGAGTATGAGAATTCTTATGTTCATTTGGTCTCATAAGGGATAGTGGAATGGGGATAGTCTATATAGAAAGTAAAGATAGAAATTCAACCATTTATTGTATGGTTAGGGAAAATATCTAGATACACATATACTAAGAGAAGGGGGAAGATGCAAGAAAAACTGGTTATACTACATTCATTTCTTATTAAAAGGTTAGCTTTTCATGTCAATTTGTGGGTGAATTTTATTTGTCAAGAATTATATCTAGTAAGTAACCTCAATATTTTTGGTAATAGCACTATGAAGAAACCAAGGCAGTCGACTTATCTGGTATAACCGTTTATTAATATAACTGAAAACTTAAAACTTAAGCAAGTTACAAACGTAATGATTCCAAAACACTAAGCACTTTCACCCATCTCATCAGTGGGTTTCATCAGAGTAACTTTCTTTTAATACACTTCCTTAATATAACCTTTTTGGTAATAGCGTTTGTTTTTTGTTTTTGAATAAACTAATTTGTGAGATGAGATATATTTGATAGCAAGATTGCTAAAATTTTCCCATGTAATTGGTGACATAACATTCCAATTCTTTGTAATAAAGAGTTTAATAAGGGCACACATCGTAATAAAGATATGTTTTAATATTTTTTGGAAGTTGATTGATGTTAATGTGCAATATAGCTGTCTCCCATGTAAGGGTTGATTTTTCATATCCCATCTTCTCTAATCATACTCTGTAGGAACACCATAAGTTGTTTATCTTAGTACAGTTCCACATGACATGTAAAATATCAGCTGTTTGATCCAGACAATGGGGGCATATAGGTGAAAAGTTAGGATTGAATTTATTTAATTTAGATAAGGTATAATATAGATTGTTATTTACCATGATTTGTGTATATAACAGCTTCTTGAAAGGAATGAATTTGATTGTATTTTCAATGGCTAGTTTCTTATTTTCTTCAGTCAGTGATTGATTTTTCGTTTGCCAGTACTTTGAAAATAATAAAGAATTCTGATGTTTTGCCCTCATTACAATTTTATAAGTCCTAGAAATTGTTTTCCCTTTAATCGCAAGATTTTCAAGTATTAATTTAACTAAATTTATGTTCTGTAAGTCAGTGTGTATTTGTGAGAATTTAGCATTTATAAGATGGTGAAGTTGGTTAAGGATAACACTATATTTCTTAGGAAGTTTGAGTTCAAGTCTCATTTGTCCCATGTTAGAGTCTTTCCATTGGTATATATCCCATATTGTGTAGTCTTTTATCAAGGGGTAGTTTGTTAGATTTACGGGTTTATTATTTATTAGTAGATTAGGATTTAGGTGTAACGGCTGTATAAGGGCAAAATTGTCAGCTAATTGCAATGATTTAAATAGTTTCTGTGTTGTAAGCATCATGTTTTTAATTAGTGGGTGTAGATTCTTTGTGTATATGCTAGCCTGGTATAAATTCAAGAATGGTAGGGATCTGATATTATAGCCAAGGGATTTCAACTGTTCATACCAAATTTTGGTCCACTGGGGTGTCCAAGTATTTATGTATGAGTCATTGTTTATTATTTGTATTAGTCTGCAGACAGTAATTATACTATAGTAAAGCTTAAAATCAGGCATCCCCAATCCCCCCTTATCTTTGGCGAGTACATGTTTTCCATAGTTAATTCTGGTAGATTTGGGATACCATAAGAATCTTGATATAGCTTTTTCCATGGCAAGGAAGAAGTTTTGGGGAATATTTGAAAAAGTAGCATTTAATTGAAAGAGTATTCTTGGTAGAAAATTCATCTTCACAACACTAGCTTTTGACAGTAGAGACATATTGATGTTCTTCCATCTATCAATATCGTTTTGAATACTAGTCCAAGTACTTAGTAGGTTATTGTTTATAATATCTTTGAAGTCGGAAGTAAATAGTATTCCTAGATATTTTATCTGATAGTTTATTTTGATCTCACTCATGGGAAAGTACAATTCTTTATGACCTATAGGATTGAGGGGAAATATGTGTGACTTGTTTAAATTTAAGTTATAGTTTGAAACTACTGAGAACTCATCAATAGCTTTAAGTATTTTTGGGAGGTCAGTAGTGGGGAGTTGGAAGTATATATTTAAGTCATCGGCAAAGGCTGAGTATATAAGATTTGTATTGTGTATTCTGGGAATACGATGAAAGATATTTTGTGAAATAAACAGAAGGAGGGGTTCTAAATAAAGATTAAATAGGTATGGTGAAAGAGGACATCCTTGTCTTGTACCATTGGATAAGAGTATAGAGTTAGTTATAAGTTTTTTTACCTGTATAGTGGTCGAAGCTTTCTGATACAGAACCTGGATCATTTTAATGAATTCTTGAGGAAAACCATATAAAGACAGTATATTAAAGAGAAAGTGTAAGTTTACTCTATCAAAATCTTTGGTCGCATCTACTGTAAGGGCATATCTGGGGCATTTATCACTATTAAGTAGTCTTACAATGGTATCTAAGAGGAGGGTGTTGTCACTTGTTTGTCTGTTTGTCAAAAAGCCCAATAGAGGGGAGTATATTCTTAAGTCTATTTGCTATAACATGGGCTAATATCTTAAGATCAGTGTTTATGAGGGCTATTGGTCTATAATTTGCTGGATCTGTTGGGTCAGAATATAGTTTAGGAATCAACACTGTCTTGGAGTTATTTAAGTATTTGTCTGTTATACCATATTGTATTATATATTGAAAACCTTTAATAACACTTTGGAGATAGGTTCCATGAATAACTTATAAAAATCAGATGTGTATCTATCAGGCGCAAGGGATTTACCTAGTTTTAGTTTGTTTATTGCGGCTTTTATCTCTTTTAATTGTAACAGTGATTTTAAGAGTTTCCTTTGATCTTCTGTAATTTGTAGAAAGTGTATATTATGTATAAAATCCTGAAATCTGTCTGTAGATGGTGATAAGGGTATATTGTATAATTTCTTATAAATATCTTCAAAAGCGTCCACTATATCTTGGTCTTTATATTTCACCTGTCCTTCATATTTTATTTCTTTGATCCTTGGAGGTCCACTTTTTATGTTAATTAGTCTAGCTAGGAATTTTGATGGTGTTTGAGCCCATTCTGAATATTGATATATTGACCTTAATTCTAAGAAGGAAATATTTTCTAAATAGTGTTTGTGTAATTGTTTCTGCCAATCAATTAATATTTCCTCAAGTTCTTTAGAATATTTTTCCTGAAGTTCTAGTTCAGCAGTGTTTATTTGACACTCTAGTTCATTCTTAAGATTGTTATATATTTTTTGAGCCATGCAGATTTTTGAATAATAATACCCCTGATGACTGCCTTGGCAGCTGCCCATTGTATGTCATATGGAATTTGAGTGGATATAAGATAATTTTGGAGTTGGGCTAGGACAGTCTGAATTTCTTGTGTTGTTTCTTGGTTTTGTATAATTTTTGGATTTAACGTCCAGGTATTGAGATAGGAAATATTTTGTTTATGGGCTTGAAAGTTTATTAAAAGTCTAATTTTTGGAATGATCTGAAAGAGTTCTAGGTGATACAGCATAATTTAATTTGTTAGAAAGGAAAGCAAAGGAAATTAGAAAAGCATCTATCCTGGACCAAGTTTTATGAGTGGCTGAATAGAATGTGAATCTTGATATTGTTTTATCATATTGAGATTTAACATAAGGGTCAACTAGTTCAAATGTATTTTGTAATTCTTCAGGTGCTGTAGTGGTAGATTGTGACTGTCTGGTTTTATTATGTGATCTATCCTTATCTAGATTTAGTAAAGCATTCCAGTCTCCACCTACAATAAACAGATGATTTGGGTATTTGGCTAATATATTAAAGATTTCATAAATGAAGAGCTGTTGATTTGAGCAGGGGCTATATATATTAAGAAAGAGTAATGGTTTGTTCAAAGTATGATATTCAGTAGTAAACAATACCCATCTTCCCTTTGAGTCAGCTTCATAGGAAGTAACCTCTCCTCAGAAGGATTTATTTACTATAATGGCCACTCCCCTGGACAAAGAACTATAATTTGCAGCAACTATTGTTTTAACCCATTTTATTTTCCTTTCCCTAACCCAAAGTTGGTCATCTAAGTGAGTTTCTTGCAAGAAAGTTATATCAGCCTTCATTTGGTATGTTAGGTGCATGATTAAATTTCTTTTCTTTTTATCTGCCATCCCTTTAACATTCCAAGATTGTATGGTTATAATTTTTTATTAATATTGTTGAAGTTTCTCATTAGTTGATACTCAAAAATACAGTTATAAACTTTGTCTGTTAGTGTATTTATCTTAAGAATAAATGTTGTGACTTCTATACTCCTAAACTCTAAATAGGTGCCTAACCACCCATCCCTCTGTATTAGTAAATGTGCATGAGTTAAGAAACTAAAAGAGACTATTATTTTTAGCAACAAGGAGTAAATATTTATCAGAGGGATGTCAATAATACCCATACTGTTCCAAATGCGAACTGTGCTAACAGACTGTGCCCATCCCGCTCCTTTTATTTATGTACTGCATATTCATTTTCAGACTTCTTAAAATATTATGTTAATTGTACCCTTAGATATTATATAGATTGAAAGAGAAAAGTAGATTTTATAAAAAAAGCCATATAAGCACATCATTGTGAACTCATGTATTAATAATTAACCAGTGCCATCTACTTGACAAACAGAGAGAAAAAAAAGAGAAATGTTTTTGTACCTTGCTCAGAGACACACTTAAAAGCAACTCAATGATTATGCCAGTAGAATAATGATTATACATTTTAACTGAAACTACTAATGTCTAGTATTTAAACTACTTAAACTATTATATCAAAGGTTATATCCCATTATTTAGATGTAGTTTAACACTCCTTTTTTGTAAGATGTAAATGCACTTTAAAGTCATTTCTCTATGCAGTCAGTGTTAGGTAGCTTTCCAGCTTTTAAATGTAGAAGGCAGTTATTAAAAGATAGTACCTTAAGTATTATAGTGTAGCAAAAATGTTTTCTTTACAGGCAGGTAAGCAGAGTTATTTAGAACACATTCCAGATCCATTTGCTTGAAGTTTCCCATAAGAGTGGTATATTCTTCTGCCCTGCAGTTCTTTGGAGCTGTAGCACTTGTTTAGCCTTCCAAATGTTGTTTTTGGATCAAAAGATATGAAAAGAGTTGTCTCAGACAGGATTTACTTTGAAAAGATGCAGAAAGGTAGATTTTGCCTGGTCAGGTGTTTCCAGGCATATTTTTTTCTTCTTTGTAATAAAATGTTAAAGTTGCAGGATATTTCATTTGGAAACAAATCTTATTTTCAATGAGGTAAGTGCAGTATTTGTCTTGGAAGATCACTTGTTTGTGTACGCTAAATAGCTCTGTGGGCTCTTTCAATCACTATCTCATCCAGGAGATTATTAGTCAGAAGAGAGCTTAGTATTTCTTTTATTATTGGAATAAGTTGTGGATTATCAAAGCTCTCTGGAATACCTCTTATGATAAAATTATTTCCCCTCCTTCTAGCTTCCAAGTCTAGCATTTTTTGCTGTAATTCTTTAATTATGGTGTCATTGGTTTGTGCTTTTTGTTGCAATTCATTTATGTTTAGCTCATTGTCCATAACTTTAGCTTCATTTTGTTCTAGCCTAAGCACAATTTGGTCCAGAGTACAGCCAAATGTAGTTAGTTTATGAGAGAAACCCTGCACTTCTGTTTGTAAAGGTTGTAAAGCAGTTTTCAGATTCTCCAGTGTTAAAGGTTGCTCCTGTTTTAATCTTTGAGACATTTTATCAGCTTCTTGTTGTTGCTTGTTAATTTTTTGCCTTTTAGAAGTGGTTTCTTTCTCAGGAGTAGTAATTGCAAACAGTTTGGTTTTTGTGATTACAGTTTCCATCCGATCTGGCTGATTCTCCATTAATCTTGTATAGTTAGATTCCTAGTAGTAGTGTAGAATTTCAAATGATAAGTCTTGTTATGAAAGTTGTTTTTCTTCTTACTTTCCTCTTATTAGGCCTGTTGGTCTTGAAGAATCCACATCATGCGGTTCAGGGCTCTGTTTCCAACAAGTAACTATTTTTCCTTCAAAATGAGATAATTTTTGAAAAATAAAGGTGAAACAAGTAAGTACTCATATTTCTGCTTTAATCCATTGATGTTTGGTATACTTTTCCCAAGCAATGCGCTGGTTTGAAGTCAGATTATAGTATAGGAAAGCAGGAGCTGCACTGTCAGTGTGCTTACAGGCTGTCCACCATTTTGGAATCCAATAGTGATATTTTCCTGAATAACTTGAATCTCATAAATGTTCCTCGTGATAAACATCTTGGTTCACCTGTTCAGAGACTTCTGTCGAGACAAACCAGAGCCGCATTACCAATCAGTAGTCAATTGTTGGTTCCCTGTGTCAAGAATAACAAGTCAGTGAAAGCCAATCTGCTGAAGAAGATTTTAACCCAGATGTCCTACTATGATAAGAGCAGCAAACCGCTCAATCCATTATGAGAAGGAGAAGTGGTAAAGATGCAAATGTCCAGAGGTTAGGATCAAATTGGTGTCCTGAAGAGTATTTGCCCAGAGCTGAGATCATACATTGTGGAATCACAAGAAGCAGACCTTAGGTGGAATCAGAAACATTTGAGACCGGTGTCCGGGCCAATACTGGAGCACATAGCCTGTGAGAAAGACTGTCTATCTCAGAGTGAGCTGTCCAGTGTTCCAATTCCTGAGGAAGTTCCAGAGAATATTCCCTTCCCTGTGATGAATCCAGAAGTTTCTGATAAGAGGTGTGCACCGAAGACTGTCCCAGTTGCTGAATTTAGTCCAGATTGTTATGTTATGAGATTTGGTTGTATCTCTAATCCATGTAATAGATACAAGGCAACTTGGACCTGAACATTGTGTTTTGTTTCTAATGTCTATAGTAATGCATGTCTAACTCTGATAGTGTTTTTTTCAAAGGGCAATCTTTTTAAGAGGGAGGCTGTAGATCAATGTGTGTGTGTGTACCTTTAAGAAGCTATCCAAGGGCTTGCACAAGTGTATAAATACTGAGCACATGCAAGTCTGACTGCCATTTTGTAGTAAGCTGTTGAGATGTAAGCATGTACAGTAGAGAGTCAATTATGCAAATGTCAATTATCCAAAATGTCAATTATCCAAATGCAACTTTCTAAAGTTTTTGGGTAGGAAAATTCGTAAAGTCTGAATACATAAACATTATACATATTCACTTGTGCATGTTTTTGAGATTGTAGCCCACTCGTGTGTGAAAAATATTTTTTATTGTCCACTGGAATCACTGACTGGTTGAAAAGTGAATTCCCTGCATGCATAAAAAATAAATATTTAGAAGGTTTTTATCAGATTCAATTCTATGGTTGATTATCAGAACAGTTTGATTATCCAAACTACCCTAGGTCCCAATTAGTTTGGATAATCGACTCTCTGCTGTATATATGTAAAGTCTGTCTGTTAATCAGTTTGTTTATATTTTATGATGCTGCTATCTATCCTGATGTGTTTCTATGTATTAAAGGATCTAAATGAAATACCCCGCCTGCTTGTCATCTATGTTAGAGGGGGACGAGTGACACTTCCCATCCAAAACCATGGAGCAGAGAACTGTAATGCACCAGTTCTACATCAACACAAACTCCCCCCATATACTTGGTGCAACAGATTGTATTATCAAGACACCAGCACATCCAGAAGCAGACTGATACATAAACAGAAAGGGCTGGCCATCCATCAGCTGCCGAGTTGAATGTACAGCAGATTGCACCATAAGAAACATCATGGCAACACACCCAAGAAGTGTACATGATGGTGCTATTTGGAGGGAAAGTGTCTGAGGGTTGCATTCCAGCAAGGTGTAATTCCTCAGGGATTACTAGTTGGTAAGTACTGGGACACAGCTAGGCTGTAAGTTAATGATCCCCTTTTGAACAATATCCAGTCTGAACAAAAGTGTTTTTACTCCCCACAACAGGTAACTGTGGTTATCCTCTTGAGCCATGGGTAATGATCCCATACCTCCAACCTTGCACAGTAGGCCTACAATAGAGCACTCACAACAATCAGAAACACCATAAAACATGCGTTTGGTGTACTGAAAGCTAGGTTCAGATGTCTGGACACATCTGGGGTGCACTGCAATACAAACCTGAAAAGGCAGCTCAGATGAAAATGGTGTATGCCATGCTGCTCAAAATGCTAACCTGAGCACATGGCAGTCTTCCAGCTGCAGGTGTGCATGAACTACCCCATTAATCACAATTGTCTGCAGAGGGCATCTCACAAATATTGGAGGAGGCGTAGGAGCACAATGGAGACTGAAGTCACAGGCATAGGCAATGTAGGGTGCAACCACAACTGCAGGCCCAGGCTACAAGGTAGTGTCTGATCCAGACTTTTCAGGTATGACAAGCCACATGTACATGAATACACAAATTGAACATTGATGTTCAGGTGTTTCCCCACTCCAGCAACGCACATTGCATCTAATGGCAATTACCCACTAGATGTACACACTGAGCATTACACATAACATGGGCATAACATATTCCAAAATGAACGTATGCAAATATGTCAAAAAAAAAAAAAATCATCTCAGGCCACAATGGACACAGGTATGCATGCACTCTCAGTTATTTTTATCACTGTGTATAGTAATCAATAAAGGACACATATCAGTGCCACACTTACATATATATTTTACATATATGTAATTGCTACACTTACATATATGCACAATATCTTAATAATGCACTTAGCAGGCACTCACAGGGGATAATTGGCTAGGCTTCAAAATGGCTCGCAAGGGCAGTTAGCCTAGTACTGACCTATGAACCTATGAATCTTTATGAAAAAAGAGAAATCATGCATGCCATCATGCAGACAGTTGTATTTTAGAAACACATATCACAGTACAGTGGTATTTAAATAATAGTCAGCAATGTGTACTACACTGTTGGACACACTCAAACGCAGTCTTGCTTTACCTCGCTGACATCTCACATCATGGTTCACGCTTCCACAACCACATGCAGACCCATCCTGATATGACTGATTAACAGAGGAGATGGATGGGTGTAAGACATCATGTTGAGATGAAGGAGCATGACTGTCAAGTGAAGGCCTTGTGACTGGTGGGACCTCAGCAGATTTGCCAACAGTTGAAATCAGTGCAGGTTTGACCATGGACAGGGAGTCCTGACTGGTAATGCTAGATCTGCATACAGGTGGCCTTCCTCTCACAGGTTGCAATCTACTGTGCATAGTCGTGGAATGCAAAATCCTACTTGTAGTATGGCACTACTGCAGTAAAATTGAAGCCAGAGTTTCCACAGACCATGCTACACTTAGCAGGCTCTCATTCTGAATGGTCAATTCAGCCATAATTTCCCCATGTCTGTGCTCTTGTCCTTCATGCTTGACATGTAGCTGGTATGTCACACCATCCGTGGCACGGAGAAGTGCATGGATGTCTGAATGATGCAGTAGCTGTTTTTAGGTGGACACTGTCTGCCACCTAGCTGTGTAAAATATCTGCTTGCCTACATTTACATTGATGCCCTATGTCTGGTTCTTGTCTAAATCTGCCAGCAGCAGTACTCTCAACTATGGTGGGTGTTGACCAATGACCTCACTGTGTTCGACATCCACTGTGTCATTATCCTCTGAATGTATCGACAAGTGAACCTCCACATCTGAGGATACATCTGGTGCAATATCAGCATCAACCTTCCAGATGGACTGTCCAAACAAAGCAAGGCCATCTTGGCCAGGAACCATAATACCAGGCTAAGACACATCATGAGCAACATCATGATTGCTGGATGGGCTGGATGATAAAGACAGTTCATGTGCTACAAGATGCACCAGGACAATGTGGCTACAGCACATGATGAATATCAAAGACAATTGGCATATATATTTCACTGCAATGTTACAAATACTACTAACTTAAATTGCAGTCTACTGTATGTATGTTTCACGGAATGTACATACCATGACTACATAATCTGTTAACATGTCCAACATACATGACATATGTGTTGCATAAGTAAAAAGCAACGCACTTGGTAAATACTCATGGGATGTTGCTGTTATTCCACTGTGTTGAACTTCAACTAGTGTAGGGGGAAAAACATTATGGATCACATGTTTCACAGCATTTATCAGGTGAACACAGTTAAAACGTACAGAATGTGTGACATACACATACCACTCATATGTGCGTTTGAAGAATCTTCTGGTTTTTACTGTGGATCCTGCAGCTGGTAGTAAAGACAAAGACAGAACAGTCATGTAGTTATCAAAACTAATATTGACAACATCATCACATATACATCACTGTGATATGGGATGCAAATACTCAAGTGATGGACATTGCAACTGTACACCAGAATGGCCTGTATTGATAAAAACTGATAAAGATGTCATTCATCATGTGTGCTAAACCTAGTTAAGGAATGGGTGACCTGTACATCGGCACCCTGATTGGAGAATGAATGTTCTCAAGCAGGATGTTAACCTACAGGTAATGCCACTGAAAAATGAGTTCACTGCTTTACGGCAGCATATCAAGCTGCCGTGGAGCTCGGACTGAAAGTAACCTAACGGTCACCATTATTTTATGTTTGCTAAGCAGCACTTTTGCTGTTTCGTGAGTTAAAAATAAAAAATAAATAAATAAAAATAAAAAAGTGTGTGTGTTTATGTCTGTTTGAGTGTATACGTGCATTTCAGTGAGAGCAAAATTGATTGTGCCATTATTTTACACTCCCTAAGCATCACTTTTGCTGTTTAGCAAGGGTAAAAGTAAATGAACCATAAAAAAGTGTGTGTATGTGTGTGTGTGTGTGTGTGTGTGTGTGTGTGTGTGTGTGTTTATGTGTCTGTCTATGTGTGTGAATGTATATGTGCTTGTGTGCATGAAAATTGAAGTGTGAGTGTGAGAGAAAGAGAGAGTGTGAAGAGTCAGGGTGATCAGGCACCGACAGCAGCAGCAGCATCTGAGGTTTGCATACCTCTCAACCTGTTAGCTTAAGATACCTCCATAAAGCCTAAAGTCAAAGGGGAACAAAGGCTCAAAATAGGAACAGATTTTAAGTATTGCTCTTATAAAATCACGTTTCTCTACTAATAGGATTTGTGTTAGCATGAAATTTTTGAAGGAAATAAAGTGTGAAATTCAAATATATGTCTTTATTTAGTGACTTCAGTCCCCAGTGACTGGCAGCAAACCATGCTTTAGGAGTAAGGGACCAAAAAAATTAAGTAAATATCTGGTCATTTTTTAACATGTTATATTTTGGATGTAAACTACTTCCTACAACAGCATTTACATATACTAAAACAAGTTTGAAAGGTTAGGAGAAGGAACCATTTTACATAAAAAATATAGAAACTATAGTAATAAAATATAATAAGTAAGTAAATAAAACACAACAATTTTACAGATAGCCCATTCTCAAAGCATAATAATACACTCCATGGTTTGTGTTACTGTGTAAAGAATGCCCTTTCAGGGGTAGAGAGGCCTGACACCGCTGGATGAGCATTATTTACACAGTAACACACACCCTGTTGGGCATTACTGCTTTCTTGCTTGATAGCTCTGACAATGTCAGTGTAGCATACCTGGTCTTTATTCACTTGATAATGTGCAGCTTCCCACTCCACTGGATCTACCTGTAGAGTTAAATGTTAGAGAAACAACAATATAACAGTAATTAACAGTGCCTTTAAATGAGGTGTGAGCAATAGCAAGATACTGTGCACAGCAACAATATAGAGATACTCACCTGCTATTTCCTGATGTAGGCCAGAAGTAGATGAAACTGTGAATATTAATACAATACACATTACAAATGTAGTTTGCACTGCTCTGTCTATAAACCATATCTACCAATGCATGTAATGATATGTGCAATCTTCATCCTCAGTCTGTGTGGAAGTGTGTTCATGGCTCAACTCTGCTACTGTAAATCAGACACGGAAATATATGAATATGCATGGTAAAGCAATATACAGTAAGTGTCAAAATACGCATTCCTGTACTGAACATGGATGCATACATGTCCATCCTGGAAACCCAGCTTCAATCTTACTACCAGAGATTCACTGTGGCCCTCTTGCTGTATGCAGTGATTTCCAAAAAATATTTATGATGTAATTGGGGAGGCCAGTTGTGGTCCACCAAAGGTAGCATTCCTTGACCTCTCATAACTTTGTCACTCTGTTGGCTGCAAGAAGAATCATGTATGAGCAGTGATGTCTACAGGCCTCATGGGATCAGTTGTGGCCACCAACTGCATTGATCATTTTGGTGAGGTCTGTCGAGATTTCATTTCTCCAAACAGTATCCCCTGAACAGCCTAGGAGTCTCCTTCCATCCTGTTGGAAAGCATCAATTATGATGTCATTTTCCTGGGAAGAAAATTGTCACTCCTAGGATGGTTGGTCATTTGGAAAACATTGATATGCACATGATAATATTCATGGATGATTGCATTTATGCATTTGTTTCTGTGAACAGCATATGCAAAAATAAACTTATGCATTCTTGTGCAATGCAAAGATCTGTATAACGCTGTCTATGATAAATATTAACATGACATAGAAAGTATAAACAATACCTTCATACAACATCTGTAAAAACAACAAAACTGGCAATATCTGTACAGTTCATTACTGGGGTTAGAATCCATGACACTACATATATGTTGAAGGGAAGTCCAGAGACAACAGCATCATGCCACTGACATCTGCTTGCTTTTTGCATTAAATTACTACATCAATTAATCATCATTAATAACTTACAAAATACATTGGAATATCTCAGGATCCATAGGCAGTATAGTAACATAGTAAATTGAGCCAGTAGTGATAAAACCTTTGTTAAGAGGCATCACTGAAGAAATATCCATAAAAGCAACAACACATGTTTTAACACTGTTTTAGGAAACATAATTAAAGAAATATGTGTAAAATCAACATCACATACTAAATACAGATACAGTCAGAATCCACAGGTTTCTGTAGTTAGGCCACGGAGTATAGGGAATTACTATTAAGAATTGTGGATGATCCGTAAATCCTCCTCTATATACTGTTTTCATTTGCAGTAGAAGTCTGTCTGCACAACTACATATGGGACTGAACCAAAATATTTAGAAGAACAACACCTGTATGCATAAATTTCCAGACAACACGACTCCATGAACCTTTTACAAATTTTGTTAAACTTAAGATTTAGAGTAAATATGACTTTAAACATGTACCTTTTGAAATGATTGTCTTTAAGATATGTACTAAATACCACTACAGAACTTCCACCAGTTGCCAATGTACCTCACACTTAGATTCACAGAATCAAAATACTTGTGTGCACACAGCTTTAAGTACCATTTGTGCCATGCATAGTTAATGAGGCTACTTAAAATTCATGATCTTGGAATCACATTCGTGCACATCCGCATAAATTGCCATTAGAAATTGTACCGAAATACCCAGGTGTACAGTATAAACAACCAGTTGGTATCAAAAAATGTTATCATGTGTGGCACGTGCCCATTAATTACCAATAATCTTAGAACATGACCTCAGCACCACTTTCAAATACTGATTTTGATACATTTACTGATCATACCATTTCTAACTGCAAACTGAGTGGTACCTCTGTGAGCATTTCTGTGTTTTTCTGTTTTTCAGATATCCACTGATTGAAAATTGTGATGGCGACTTTGAGGAGATTGCGACGTGTCTGTGCACCCAACTAGACCAATGAGGAGGCGACACAGATGTTGACTGTATATGCTGGATTGGAGAAGTGGATGAGAGCCAGACCCAGGAACTTTGGTATGCTTGATGTTTGGAACTGGATCACGATGGAGCATTGATGGAGGATGGAGATCTACTGCAATGGAGTGCAGATTCATAACCACTATGATGACCTACATCAGAGAAATGCAGCCACGCTTCAAAGGAGGGTCGATGAGGTGTGGAGACAGCCTGTAGGTCTCTAGAGTAATTACCATTATGCTACGTATTCCTTAGCATTCCTACAGATTTTACAGATATTTATTTGACCCATATATATATCATATACATTTTTTTATAACCATGTTCTGCTGCTTTGAAAATCAGGTTGTGGGGATAATTCAGTGGACATTGTACGTACTTCCCTCTTTTCTATGGGTTCATTACCCATGTTATTATTTTAGTTAATAATTGAATAATAACATTAAGTCATTTGAAGATGTGCATATGTTTTATAGCATCTAACTACATAATTTCACATAGCCACTGTTCTTGTTCATCTATGACGTCTTCAGCACTTAGGCCTCGGGTGACTGAGCATTTCGAAGTTTTCAGTTAAAGTCCCACTGCATCACCTATTGGACCATTACAAAGTGGAAGGCAAATATGTATATAACTTAGTTACATCATTCTTCATACACAATTGCAAAGACAAGTTTATTTGCTGTAAAAATCAATGTCTTTGCCATTAGTTACATATTTTGTTCTATATGTGTTGATAGCTGTTATGTCTTCAGTATGGGAGTTGTTTGAATTGTATGCATTTCCTGTATTCTGCCACTGATCACAGGGTTTCTAAGAAACACCTACAGCACCTGTTGTCTACAATGATAGACTAGCTGAATGTTAACTTGGCCTGTAAAGCAACTGGCTAGCATGCATACATTTTGGCATGTTGTGGGTTCCAATCCAAATCAGAAAACTTGTTACCTAGGGTAACTTCACCCATATCATTTTTTAAATCCATATTGCAATAGTTTATATTCCATTATGTGTTGTGCATGGTAATGAATCACTGATTTAGTCTTTCTACAAATAATGCGATAATCCATAATGGCTTAATAACATCAGTTCTTGAATAACAGTGCTTAAAAAGCATTACCTGTTTGTTTATGAAGAGGATTCATTGAGTGTGAGCTCAGCTTTTAAGGACACAGGCCAGCACGTCTACATTTTGTGGGCTATGTGTTCAAGTTTTGAAAGGGTACACATTCATCTTAAACTGTAATACTGATTTCATATACCCATAACATTCTTTAACAAAGCATTTTACACTTAATAATATTAATATATATTCTGAGCATTTTTGTGAATAACTCAGTTATTTGTTGAATTCCTACTGATATATTCGTAATCAGTAACATTCCAATAACATCAGCCATTTAAGAGTGAGGGCAGTACATCTTGATAAAACCTGTTATATGTCTGAGCAATTTTTAGGTTAATGTATACTTTTTAAAATGTTATGAAGGACGAAATGTTATGAAGGACTGTGTTGTCAGGAAATACTGAGGTCAATAATGGAAAAGAAGCACCCTATATGTTTTGAGTGACTGTGATGAGCACACTAACAGCTGCAATGAAGGGCTGGGAAGATGTATGCCTTTAACTGTTGATATGCAATTTAACAAGAAATAATAGTCATGTCATATGCCTTTCTGTGTCCATAATGTACAACAACAGGTATGGTTCTGTTCACAGAAGCTGCATGTTACATGACACTGTCAGACAGTCTGAGAAATGGATTATCTCAATTACTGTTAATTTTTCAGAACAAGTGCTGACATGAACATAATTTAAAAATAGTTTAGCTACATGGGCAGCACACGTTCATAGTCTGCAGTCCTAAGCCAAGATCATTCTTAGTGGACCATCTCCCATCAAGATGATATTATCACATTAACTCTTGTCACGGCCTGGAAAGCACGCTTTTTTATGGATAAGATGTGTTAGGCAGGCGTATAGGTCTCCAGGTTAGAGTTTGGATATAAGTTGCATTTGCAGGTTTGAATTTCATGTCCTCCAATCTGTGCTCAAAGATGTTAACACCTGAGTGTTACAATTGTAATTGAGTATTGTACTTATCTAATGTTTTACAGAATAACAGCCTACACATACAAAGTGTGTTATGAAATGTTTATCTTTGTTATCTGAGGAATCACTTTTATTTTTTTTTTTCAGATGATGAAGACCACAGTCGGAACAAAGTGATGTGCATTGAGTGGATGCACAGGCTTGAAGAGCAGCGGTGACAGAGAGTTCAAATATTTTACATATATTATGAATTGAGATGCATATTCCACTGTTTTTGGTCCTGTATTTTTTTTAATTACATGTTTATTGCTTAGAATGCAGGAATATCCATCATGTATCAGTAAGGTAAGTGAAATCAGCAAAAGGTATTTGTCATTACAACCATGTATAAAACTTACACTGTTGATGTATTTTGTATTGTGGATCCATTTTGTCAGCACAAATGTTTTAACAAAACATCCACAACCTAAATGACAGTTTGCTGTGTGTATCTGACACACAGATTTTAAGCTGATGGTTTTATTTACAAGTGTAAATACTGTGATTATTGCTTTTGATGTATGGGTTGGCACACTTTTATGTCTGGCTGTGTTTCTGATGCTTGATCTGTTGTACATAGTCTGCCTGTTCAGAGTGAATGGGAGTTTGCAGTGACATTGTTAGCACTGCTGTTTGTGGACTGTGTGGCATTGCATTCAGATCAACACTGGTAGCACACCTGCCTTACACCCCAGGGGTGTGTTTGTAAAAGCACTGTTATAACGTAGGTTGACTGTCACTTGTTCAGGTACCCATTTGATAGCAATAGCTCTTAAGGCACACAAGTAGTGGTTTTGTTTCTGTCTCCAACCCCTTGGTTGTTTTATTTAAAAATCGCTGCTATGCCTAAGTTGACTGTCACTTGCGTGAGAACCCATTTGATAGCAGCAGTTCATAATAAGCAAACATGTCTCAAAATATTTGTTTTGTAAGCCTTCTGATTCCTGATTGTTTCTGAAGAGAATGCATACTGTTGTACACATGCAATACTACTATAGTTTTGATTGAACATATCACAATGGTTTTAGCTTTGTACTCATTGAATTGATGTGCGTTCAGGCATATATCATGCTGCCTATCTCAGAAGGTTGTCATATGGTGTGCCTTTCTCCTCAGTTATACAATGGTATGTTGTATCCGTTTATATACATGATTGGATGCAGACAATAAAAATATTTTTGACCATTCATATATTTTTACAAAACTTATGGTGTGTGTGTGTGTGTGTGTGTGTGTGTGTGTGTGTGTGTGTGTGTGTGTGTGTGTGTGTGTGTGTGTGTGTGTGTGTGTGTGTGTGTGTGTGTGTGTGTGTGCATGTGTGTGTGTCTAAGCATATGAAATTGTTCAGGAAAGAATACAGTTGTCCTTTTTAGGAGTACAAAATATAGGGCCATGGGTAACTTTGTCCATGATGGATGTGTCCCAGACTCTCTGTAAATTTTCATCATAATGATATTGTGTTGTGCTCTGATTTTCAAGGGACTGCTCTGTGTAAGAGATTTTGTTTCTTTTCTGTTGTGTTTGCAATTAATCTTTACAGAGCATGGTACCCAAGGGCATTTGTCAGTCTGAAGATGATGATATTTACATGCAAGACCACTACTCAAATCATCTGAAGACAATGATGACAGTGTTGATGATGAGGAGGAGGAGCATGGACCTGCCCCTGTCCGAGATGTCCTGCCTATATCCCATATGAGATGTGCCAATGGCCATGATAGAGCTGAATTTTGGGAGGAGATAAGGAAGGTCATGACAGATGTATTCCAAACACAGATGAAGGGCATGATGGGGACCTTCTTAGATGAGATGGCATGGGCTATATGGAATGTATTCAGGGTGATAGCTTATGAGATCATTAGGGAGTCTGGTCCATATAAGCCCAGTCCCTCCATTTGGTAGGTATTGTCTGTGTGCTCTACTTGTGTTCTGCTGCCAACATGGTGATTGACATTTAATTCATTGGACTGTATATGCACTGTTGTGTAAGCATACCATGTATCTGGCATGCTTACGTGCTATTGCTTTATGACATTTATTTTGTTTTCAGTGTGTGCATGACACACATTAATACATTACACTGTCCACGCTCATTCAACTGTCCATACATTGTGGCAGTTAACCTGTTGATAGTGCTGCAACAGTCAGCCTGTAAATATGTAAACTTTCAAGACCGGAAAAACAAACTAGCGAAAACCACCGCTAATTCAAAAGCCAAGAACTCAACTCAGGCCAGTCACACTCTTCCAAAAATTCATTATCCCTTGACACCATCCTAGCTGCTCTTACAAATTGTCAATGTGTCAAGGGATAGTGAATTTTTGGAAGAGTGTGATTTCATAGCCAATTTATTTCTGGATCGAGGTTATCCAGAAACCTTGATTGATGAGTTGTGTCTTGAGGTTAAGACCAAGAGAGCTAATGGCTATTTTTCTTCTATTCTGAGTCATGTTGTTTCTGAATTGAGTCATTCACCACCACCTGTATGCCCTGATTTTCAGGGAAATATGTCCAGGTCCAATTTTATTTTAACTTTTAATACAGATGCCAATTACATAGTTACTATAATTAAGAGGAACTGGCGATTACTATCCCCTGAGTTACTTGGAGATCCAATTTTTGATAAAGCCCCATTGATAACATACAGAAGGGGCCCTAACATCAAAAATATTCTGGAATTTACGCGAAATTTAGTAACACCAAGATCAGGGATGTATAAATGTAATATGTGCAAGTATTGCAGATTTGTCCAGGCAGGTACAGCCTTTACAGTTAAGAACAGGAAATTCCTCATCAGGGGACGTTTCACTTGTTCTAGTACCCAAGTGGTATACCTTGCTCAATGTTCATCATGTCCCAGTTTTTACATTGGCAAGACTGAGAGGAAACTTCAGGAAAGAATGTACGAGCATTTGTATGCCATAAGAAGAATGAAAATGGACAATGCTTTGGCTATGCACATCCAGAACAACCCAAACCATGAGTTTACATTTATGGTTATAGATCAACTGTATAATACCAATTCTTATGGACCTGAGACATATAGATTAGAATGTAAAGAGCTTCTTTGGCAATTAAGATTGGAAGCATATCGCCCCCCTGGTCTTAACAGCTTGTTATCCATTAGTTGTTTTTTAAAACTTAAAAGTTTGAAGAGGTGACGAGCTGTTTATTCTTTCAATTTTTTTTAAAATGAGAGTCAAAAAATGAAAAATGAGAGTCGACAAATTAATGGTTTTATAACTGTTTATTAGTCGACAGTGGTGGAGGGTTAATAGTTATCAGTTATTGTTATGATTATACATCATGATTATTATTTTACAATATATATTATTGATTTATATTTTATTATTTGGTAATTTTAGGTCTATATACGCTTACTTTTAGACCTGTTTTATTTAATGACAGTATTAAACCTATACTGAGTAGCCTAATTTATGTTATATTATATGTTATATGTCATATTTTATATTTTCATATTTTTATTATTTTTATTATTTAGTGAGATATGATTAATATTATTTTTCTTGGGTAGCTGTTCTAGTTATTTAGATGCTTAGGACAGTATGCATTAACTTCATTATATTTATTATATTCATTATATTAGTTATTTTATTTGAAAGCAGGCAAGATACAATGTATGCATAGGTAATCTTTGATTAGGAAGCGTCGTGCTTCCATTATTAGTATTTATGCTGTAATTTGATTTTTTATTATGTTAATAGAGAATTGCAAATGCACCTTAGTTAGTTAGCTGTGATCTGTACCTTTAAGGAGCTAAAGGGAGAGCAAGGGGCGTGGTTAAGTGTTTCAATGCTGGTATTTAAACTCACTTGTAATGGTGTGAATGCTTTGCTTGTCTGAAGAAGTTAGTGCAAGGTACTAACGAAAAGCTTTTATAGTAGCTTAATAAAATTTGTTGTTTTTCATGTTTTTTACGTTTGGACTGGCCTGAGTCGAGTTCTTGGCTTTTGAATTAGCGGTGGTTTTCACTAGCCTGTAAATGTGTGTCTTACTGGGATGACTGACAAACAACATATGTTGTCCATAGTCCAACACTAACAGTGTCATATGTCTTGGATGTCTACTTTGCCATATCAGGTATGTGCAACATACAGAAATGTCATTCTGCATTGTTTTGGATAACAGTTGTCATGATGTCTCACCCTCATGATGTGTTGTTGTGTCATGGTTTGGTAATACTGATGTCATGTGGGATCATATAAAGGTATAACCTGTCTGGGTGCCATTCTCCTTATCTGACTGCATCTAACAGCAAGGTAACATTATTCTGTACACAAAGTTAGCACTTGCACATTCTTTCACAGTACATTACAACATGTACATTACAACATGCTTGTATGGAGCATTTCCACATCCATGATGTAGTGACACTGGTGTACACCTTCCATAAATAGTTGTACAGATTATGATTGTATGTGTTTGTGAACAAAGTTAGATACATACTGAAACTGAAATGTGCCTTTGGCAAGTGAGCATTCTGTGATGTACTGCTGATGTGCTGTAATAATGTTTACAGAGGTGTCACACTGTTCCGTAATGAGCAGTGTGGTTGAAGTGCACATGCATTGCTTTATTTGACATTTGCATGACAGTATATGTGTATGTGATTACAATTTTTAACTTACTTACCTATGCATGTTGATGTGACATGATTGCATATTACTGTGTATGTGTGTTTTATACATGTCTATTTTGTTGGACATCAGCAGTCCATCTGAACATTTGCCATACATTTTCCATTTGTTTAAATGTATGTCTGTGTGTCTTTTATAGCACTCTGTGTGCTTTACACATGCATTTGCATTGTTTCAACCTATTGTGTCCTGCTTTAACATGATGTGGTCCAAGGCTGTCCACCTCCCTCCCACTTTAATATGTCCCAAATATTTATTGCAGGTATGTTTGACTTTGTAAAAAGTATTGCCCATTGACATTTCTTGATTTCACACAGTGAACACGTGACAAATGTATGGCCATTTTACAATGAGAGATACGTGCACACAAGTTGCTGGCTAATGCTTGCAATATGCCCTTGTTTTCATTCTACTTCTGTGTTTCCCAGTGTAGTTTTCTCACATGTATGTGCACAACCTGCTATATTCATTATTCTGTGTTGTTACATATTTTAACATATTATTACATTTCACTAGTGTATGTATGTGTACTGACCTTAATTTCATGTACATTCCATTTATACCACTGACATATATACATGTACACCTGTGTGTTGCCTTTGACATGGCATATGTGTGTAACATACACACATTCCATTACACATTTGTTTTGATTGTGTACATCCACTTGTGTATGTATCAGCCTTTACTGTCTTCTGCAGTGCTTCTATTTGCCACTGTGTTTGGTTGTTTGCCATTCACATGCATGACTGTAGGTTCAGTTTTGTCCTCTGGAGTTATGTACCATTGCTTGACATGAATTTGCTCATCTGTGATGTGGCTTGGCTAACACCTGCACTGCTGACAGACTATTTACATATGTATTTATTCATCCAATTTGTACTGTCATCCTTATTTATTAGCCTAAAACACACATTTACCATTGGTTATCTTAGGATCATAGGAGATTACTAGGCTATCGACCCAGAGGTCATTTCAAGCCTAGCTGTTTCATCCCAATGTAATACCATAGATACATTAGTCTACTCCCAGGATTGTATTTAGTAATGACTGCCCATGTCCAGGAGGGTCATGGGCAATATACCCAATAAGAATTTATGGTGTCCCATCCACTATAACTGGTTCCTTTTGAACAGTGTCATAGAAGTGGTCTGCTTCACATGAATTGTCAGCCTGTTCCAAAGATGCTGCTGTTGCTGGGAGACAAATCTGTCCCTCCAGCATATCCTATTTAAGTTGCAGACCATATTTATGTCCCTGGAATGGGTAGCTCTAGTCTTGTTTGATTTATGGATGTGCAGCAGATTCATTAAGTTTGGGTTGGAGATTGCTCTGTAAGCCAGGCATACATCTCCCCTAAGAAGTCTACATGATACAGAGTATAGTGACACGGACTTTAGGTGGTCTGTAAGCCAGGCATACATCTCCCCTAAGAAGTCTACATGATACAGAGTATAGTGACACGGACTTTAGGTGGTCTGTGTAAGACACATGCTGGATTTCCTTGATCTTCTTTGTTAGAAACCTCTGAGGTCTCTCCAATTGCTGCAGGTGCTATGTATATCACATGCTAAAAGGGGTGTTATACTCAATTATGGGCCTGATTAGTGATGAGTATAGAGGGGTAAAACCTTCTTTGCTCTAGAGGTGATGCCTTTGCTAATCAAGTGTGCTATATACAAGGCCTTCCTTACTACAGTAGATACATAGTACTCAAAGTTAAGTAAAAGAGAACTTCCTGCGCGGAGGCAACTGCACGGCTGGAGGTAAACAAGCAAATGTACAAAAACAGGCAGCAGACCAAATCCTGGTGAATAAATGCATTTAATGAATAATGAAATTCATTCAGTAGAGACAGCAAAAGTACACAGACCAGTTTCGGCTGGTTAATACACACAGCTTTCCTCAATGTAAAAGAAGTCACTCAAAAACTGTCATTTAAATATCAAACAAAACAATGTGATTGGTTACACTTAAAACTGCTCATTTAGTCCTGGTGGAAATAAACCACCTAATTTAATAATCAATTTTTTCTCTTTGGAACTCAATAGAGAATGCCAGCCAGTTTTATTTTGTTTATTACCCTTGATAGTGTCAATTATGGTAAATAAAAAATTAGCAGTTGGATGAACTACCTGATGTTTAAATAGAGCATTATGTACTCTACCCTTCTTAATGTTACTGATGTGTTCAGAGATCCTGAGTCTTAATGGTCTGGACGTTTGTCCTACATAAAATGCCCCAGATGTGCATCTAGCCAGGTAAATAACCCAATCTGTACTGCAATTAGCAAAAAACCTAATGTCATACACTATAGGAGAATTTTTGCTGGAAAATTGCTTTGTTTTGCATATTTTGTTACAGTTGACACAATGACCACAGGGGTAACAGCCTGAAGGAATGCTACCTGTGAGTGTAGTCTGAATCGGTTCCAAATTGCCATGCTCATGTGTATGTTTATAATGATTAAAGCAACCACTTAAGTTTTTGCCTTTTCTAAAAGAAAAAAGGCATTTATTGGGAATAATATCGGCTAGTTCATGATCATATTGCAAGATGTTCTAATGCCTATAGATACTCTGTATGAGGTTATCAGAATTCCTACCGTAAGTAGTGGTGAACCTGATTGGTTGTGAAACCATATTATCCTGCTCCTTGTATGACAATAACTCATCCCTGCTCATTGTACTAACCTTGCTAATGGCATCAAAAACATGGCCCATTTTGTAGCCCCTACATCTGAATCTATTGGTGAGATCTCGACTTTGTTCCTGATATGAAGACTCATCCGAACAAATCCTTTTTGTTCTGATGAATTGTGATTTGGGTATATTCTTGGCAATGTGTGGTGGATGAAAACTCGATGCATGTAAGATCGTGTTGTATTCTGGATGTTTTCTATAGACTTTAGTCCCTAAAGTGTTGTCGGGTAATCTTGTAACTAAAACATCCAAGAAAGTAATAACATTGGTGTCATAATGTAATATAAACTGAAGACCCCATTTGTTGTTGTTTAAATATGCCAAAAATTCGAACAATTCAACAAGTTCCCCTGTCCATATTGACCAACAGTCATCAAGGTAGCGTCTCCAAATATCCAATTGATTCATAAACATATTGTTGTGCTTATTGTAAATAAGATCTTCTTGGACATAAGCCATAAATAAATCGGCATAATGGGGGCAAATGATGACCCCATAGCCGTTCCTTTGGTCTGCCAATAACAATTATCTTGGTAAAAAAAGACATTATTTGTTAATACATGAGCATCCATATCAAGCAAGAATTCATTATATTCAATTGAATATAAACCAGAAATATTCAACCAGTAGGACAATGCCTCAAGACCACCAGAATGAGGAATATTGGTATAAAGGGCACTAACATCAAAAGTACACATACGCCATTCTGGTTCAAGTTATGAGTCAGAAATAATTTGTAGGAAATTAGTTGTGTCACGTAAACGTGAGGGATGAGTTATTGTCATACAAGGAGCAGGATAATATGGTTTCACAACCAATCAGGTTCACCACTACTTACGGTAGGAATTCTGATAACCTCATACAGAGTATTCATAGGCATTGGAACATCTTGCAATATGATCATGAACTAGCCGATATTATTCCCAATAAATGCCTTTTTTCTTTTAGAAAAGGCAAAAACTTAAGTGGTTGCTTTAATCATTATAAACATACACATGAGCATGGCAATTTGGAACCGATTCAGACTACACTCACAGGTAGCATTCCTTCAGGCTGTTACCCCTGTGGTCATTGTGTCAACTGTAACAAAATATGCAAAACAAAGCAATTTTCCAGCAAAAATTCTCCTATAGTGTATGACATTAGGTTTTTTGCTAATTGCAGTACAGATTGGGTTATTTACCTGGCTACATGCACATGTGGGGCATTTTATGTGGGACAAACGTCCAGACCATTAAGACTCAGGATCTCTGAACACATCAGTAACATTAAGAAGGGTAGAGTACATAATGCTCTATTTAAACATCAGGTAGTTCATCCAATTGCTAATTTTTTATTTACCATAATTGACACTATCAAGGGTAATAAACAAAATAAAACTGGCTGGCATTCTCTACTGAGTTCCAAAGAGAAAAAATGGATTATTAAGTTAGGTGGTTTATTTCCACCAGGACTAAATGAGCAGTTTTAAGTGTAACCAATCACATTGTTTTGTTTGATATTTAAATGACAGTTTTTGAGTGACTTCTTTTACATTAAGGAAGGCTGTGTGTATTAACCAGCCGAAACCGGTCTGTGTACTTTTGCTGTCTCTACTGAATGAATTTCATTATTCATTAAATGCATTTATTCATCAGGATTTGGTCTGCTGGCTGTTTTTGTACATTTACTCAAAGTTAAGGTCACAGTGTACTTGGGATCCCAGATCCCTTACTACTTTGGTGGTACATATGGTGGTGTTGTTAATTTGATACTGTGAAGGGACATTGTTTTTACTGAAGGGAATGATAATGCATTTTTTTGCATTCAGTTCAAGACCACAACTAAGACACCAGTCACTGGTCTGTGAAAGACCCTCCTGAAGTATACTGACATCATTTGGGGATTCAGTAATTGCACCCAGTTTGCAGTTGTCCACAAACTTAGTCAGGTACAGCCCCTTAGTTTTGGCTGAACTTCTGAGAAGTGTATACCAAACATTAGGGGGCCCAGCACTGATGCTTGTGGCACCTCGCTGGTGACAGATCTGCTGGTTTATGTGGAGTCACCCACTTTGATAGTATGTGACCAGTTTGTCAGCCAGCTCTCAACGCATCTTACAACAAAGAGGTTTACATTCAGTTTGCCAAGTTTATCAGTAATGCCTGAGTGTGACATTGTGTTGAAGGCCTTGGCCAAGTTGAGGTATTCTGTGTGCACAGATTTGCCCTCGTTAATGGCCCTGGTCATCCAGCTATAAGTATCACACAGTTTGTAACATGTGCTAACATGATAGTGCATATGTAGATTTGTTTTTCTGCATTTCACTATGTCTGGTATGCATCCCCACCCTGTTTGACAACTTTTCATTGCCCATGTTGTACAGTGTGCTATCTGTGTTCTTACTGTTTTTTTCCAACCTTTGTCTGTCTTGTGTTGTACTATTTGTTTTGTGGGTACACCAGCTGTGCTTGCCTTCATCCCCTCTCTCCCTATGTTTACCTTTCCTTCCATTCGTTAAAAAATGGGGCTTATTCCCACAAAAAAATATTGGCCATTTCCCTCTGACTTTTCATGAGATTTTCCTGTTTCAACATCTCTCTTGTTTATGCCTTTTCTTCCCCATATCCCAGATCTTCTTTGCTATCCCACTTTCCTTGGGTGTGTTCATTTCTTGTGTCCCTCACACAGCTCCCAAACCCAATGTTAGCAACTGCTAGCTATGCCGATATGGCCCATGATTGCCCTTTGCATTTAATTTTTTTTTTGTTAGAAAATGTACAGATTCCATCGGAATTCCTAAATCCAAGCCAATATTTTTTAATGCTACATGTATTATGTAAATATCCGTAGTTGTCCCTGAGTTTACTGTAATGAGTAATGTGAATATACATCTATTACAAATAGTTTTGTAGCTTTGAAGCACTATTATAAGTTAGTGGATGACATATGGAAATATATATGATTGTCTAAGATGTTTCTGAGTGTACTCCTGCAAATTTATGTCATTTTTGCTATACAGATTAGTTTTCAATACTTAGCATTTTTAATGTGTGTGCGTGTGTGCGTGTGCGCGTGTGCGTGTGTGCGTGTGTGTGTGTGTGTGTGTGTGTGTGTGTGTGTGTGTGTGTGTGTGTGTGCGTGTGTGTGTGTTTTGGTTATCACTACAGAGTCAGTAACATTCCGTAGTTGTCCATAACCTTACTATACATATTTTGTTATCTTTCTAAACAACTGGAATTCTTGATTTCTGGTCATTTTTCTATGTCTTTGGTAATGTACAATATTATTTGACAACCATTTCTTGCAATTATGTATTACTTACTTTGTGTGCTAAGTTATTCTGAGTTTCTTGACATTAGTACATTACAGTGTTATCCGCAAGTTTCGCTGATATCTGTGTAATGCTCGAGATTCTGCGATCTTTACAGAATCTGGCCCAATGTTTCCTACAAGGAATATATATGTGAATGGGGGCTATATTTGCCCAACATTATACCAACTTCTTCACAGTAATGGTGAGGCAAAAGATTTTTTTTCAGTTGTTCTTATTTTTGTGATCATATTTGTTTTTCATTACACAGATAAATTATTTTTTATTGGACAATGTGATGCAAATGTCTTAGTGACTTTTTGAAAATGAATTAGTGTTATAACTGGTATTTCTTTTATGCACAGTATTAATTTGTTTTGGATTATATTTTTGATGCTAGGATTTTTGTTTAAATTTTGAGGCTTAAGAGGACTTTAAGAACATTCTTTGCAGATACCTAACTGATGCATAATACTTTTTTATTAGCATCGGGTTATGCCATGGACCTTGGGTAACCTCATTCATACAGCAAGTATTTTATAGCTTTGATGGTATAAAATGTGAGCAAGTTGCAGATGCGATTACACTTAGGCTTAATAATTAAAACTATTCGACTAAACTATTAATAGTGCACATAGGTACAACAGCTCCTTGTATATTATAGGAATTTCCAGATGTTCCGACTTAAGATACATCAAAAAATATTTATTTTCTAATCAGGTATGCACTATGTGCCTGTAAGGATACTGAGATAATCTTGAAAATATTGTTGTACATTTTAGAGTAGCTAGATCATCAGCCAAAAAGCATACCATGAATAGTTTTCTAAACAGACTTGTTCATACATCCTCTTTGTCACCCGCATTTGAGAGGTCTCATGGTGTAGGCTATGGTGATTTTCACAGTTGTCTATTTTGTTTTATGGACAGGATTACCAATCAGTCTGTTAATGATCAAAAATCTGTTTATGTAGTAAGCTGTTACTGCGAATTGTGTGCACTATCTAAAATGATTCAGTCTGAAGCATTCATTTCTACACAACAAATGTAAGGTGATAGTGACAATCTTGGCACATTTAAAATACGTCACTTTTGTAACAGGGAGGTGAAATTAAGTTTTGCATTTAACAGTCTGCAGCATTATGAATTCAAGGAGTTATACTGTATGTGTGATACTTATTGTAATTATACTTTTGATGACCGAGAGGGAATTACACTATACTTATCAATTTATTTATTGCATATTATAATTTATTTATTTAATTGCTACAATATCATTCATTTTCATGCACATATTAAAGTGTTTTACTTGTTGACTGTTCAATACTTTACCATGACAAGTAGTTATGCTATTTGCACTTACCTTATTTTTGTAATACTAAGCTGTTATATTTTTATTGGGTTATTGACATAGTTATTACTACTGCATTTTCTTAATGTTGCCACTATGTCTACATATTTGTTACTACTACAATTCTATTAGATTGTGCTTTTGTTATACTAATGTCCTTAGGTTCCCTACTTTCCTGACATTTTTACATATTATCACTATTGTAGCTCTAATAGATGTATCCTGTTACTGCAGTTTCTATGGCAGTTTTTTTCAGTATAGCTTTTCTGTTGGCCTATGTTATTAAAATTTTAAATCATGATAATACTAATTGCTTAAATATTTTATTGATTGCTGTTTAGAGTGTGTGCATGTGTGTTTACAGGTCAAAACCATGAATGCTCATATGAGCTTTTTCAACCTGCTAAGTAAAATGCTCATATGAGCGAACATTCTTTTCTATGGAGTTTTTGCCAGCCTTTTCTATGACATCATTGTGCAGTGAGGACAGGGATTGTGCAATCTTGGAGTTGGTATATATAATTAACAGTGGGTGTGGGGACAGAGAGCAAGGCTTCTGATAGGTAAAACTAAGGTAATTACTAAGGTCTTACTGTAGAATAATGATGATCCAGTCTTCAGATACTATGCTGTTGTGGCTAGACTCACATACAACAAGAAATATTTAATCTGGGGTGGCACTTTTATACACATTAAACTAATAAAAATAACTACTTGTGAGAATTTACAACTATCATGAAGTAATAAGTTAAATAATATTTATAATATATATTGTACTCTTTTTGGATAGACAAATTACATTATTTTTTAGTCTCTTCATTCTAGGAGGTGCAAGGCTATTTAGCATATTTAAAAAAATGTATTGAATTCATTTACAGCATTGTCTAAGGGGTGGATTTTTTGGAAGTTCCAATGAATAGATGATAGTGTAGTAATGAACATTTCTGGGCTAAACTTGGAAAGGCTGCATGTTGTTTTTATAAATATGCTGTTTAACTGCATGTGCAAGATGTCTGGTCATATAGATTGGGAGATGATCACTGACAGAATCTGACATTGTACTTGTGGGGTTGACTTTTCTACAATCTGATACTAGGATCTAGTCTAATAGGTAATTTGATGTCTTGCTATAATGTGTGGGGCTATTAATTATTGTGTGAAACCATATACGTTCATGCTAGATGTAGGGGAGTTAAAGTTTATGTCCAACCAATTGGCATTCACATCACGTAGTAGTATTTTTTTCTTGTGTAGATGTAATGGATATGCAATGTAAGATATCTTCCACTATAGGAGGGATATAAAGGACAATAATACATGTTTGTTTATAACTGTTTATTTTGAGGAGAGCAATAAGAAGCTCTTCTGAACTGAATGTTGGTGTTGGTTTGCTGTAAGGAGAAATGTAGTGGGTGTTGGGAAATATTCATGTAATTCCACCACCTCTCCTCTATATATGGTCATTATGGATGTATTATAGCCAGGATGTATAATTTGATTATGCTGAGCTTAAGCCAAGTTTCAGTTGCAGCGAGAATGTCAAGCTTATGTTGTGTAATCCAGGCCTGTAGTTCAGCAGTTTTATTTCTTATGCATCTAACATTTATTGTAGCAAAAATTAGATCATCAGGGTTGGGGATTGGCTGTTGCTGGGTTAGAGAAAAGTGTGGGAGAGAATTTTGTTTGTGTTCATTATGATAGTTTGGGCCAGGATTAGGGTCCTAACCTCCTATAAGATTTTATTATATTGGGGAATAATGCATACTTGTTTTTGGAGAGGATTCTTGCACTTTATTTTGTTTTGGTTTAAGCTGAAGTGTAGTTCAGCAGTCTAAATTTGGAATAAAAGTTAGAGGCAATATTAAATAGGTTTGGTGCAATGTGTGGAGAGTGTAAAGAGAAAGTATGGATAGGTGGTTGGGACAGAGTTGGAGAGACATTGAGGGATATTATTGAGTCATGGTAGAATGAAAGCTGTCACAGTAGGAGGAAAAGACTGGAAGATGAGCTGAAGAGCAGCATAATTAGGTACAGGAATCCATATTTTATAGATGTCAGGTAGTGGGGAAGTAGCAATGAAGGATGAAACTGGAAGATGCTGAGCGGTAGGAGATTCAGTGATGGTGTATTTGGAAAGTTGGTAGAGGATAGGTAAGGACAGAAGTAGTTTCTATAAAAGAAAGAGTAAGATTGCCCTGGATTCTTCTCTGGAATGTAAGGAATAGATAGGTATGAAAGGCTAGAGTATAATGATGTAGTCAAAATAATGACAAATGAGGGTTTATTTGGGAAAAGAAAAAGATACAATGTGGAATGGATAGTTAGTATTAAGGAGGCTAGAGATTATGCATGGATGTAGTGCAAAACAGTATGGGAGGGAGAAAGAAAGTGGGAATGGGGCTAAAAATTAAATGGAGATAGCGAAGTAGGAAACAAAAACCAGAAGTGTATGTAGAGAAGTAAAAAGTTCATTTTTGAAGGGTTTTGGAACAAGAGTCAGAGGTGAAATGTGTATGTAGTAAGTATACTGACAGAGTAACAGGGGGTGGGTATGTCAAATTATAATTGAAAGAAACTGGTTTTGATCCAGTGCAAAGCAATTAACAAAGAGATAGGACGTTTTCTGTCATTTCCTGAGACTAAATAACTGGCATATACAGTATAGTCTACTGGTCAAGAAAAAGCTGACAGTGGCCATCTTTGTAAGAGGTCATTAGAGTGCATATATTATTTCACAGAGTTTTTTAAGATATATATATATATATATATATATATATATATATATATATATATATATATATATATATATATATATATATATATATTTATATATATATATATATATATATATATATATATATATGCATATATATATAGGCTAGGCGTATATATATATATGAACAGTTTAGGTTGTTACAACTACTTTAGTCAAAAAGGAAAATCTGGTAGAACTGATTGAAACTGAAGTTTGTTTTCTAGCCAGATTACCGAGTACCACATCTATATGAATTATATTAGTGCAAGAGGTGTTTACTAAGTGCAGTTTTTAAAAACGCACAATTCCCTAACCACATGGCTGATTCCCCAAATGTGCAAGAGCTTTAATCAGCATGATTTCCCTAAATATGCTAGTGTTGTGGTCAGCCAGAGTTCTCTTAAGTATTTAGAGGGGCCCCACCAAGACCATTTAACTTTAGTCTTGACTTCTTCTAAAAAGAATATCCCTGCCTTTTCCAATGGCTCTACAATCATTGTGAAGATGTGCAGCTTTGCCGCATGCCTTACTATTTCCCACTTTGAGCTGCTTGTCACTGCCATACTGAAACACTCTACACTGAGTGGGACTCATCAACCTAGGAGAAGGAGATACAAATAAAGAATAACTCTCTTGAACTTTGCTGAAAAGAGGTGACTAGAAAGAATTAGAGTAGACAGGGATATGATAAGGGCTTTGGGTAAGCTCACATGACCCACAAGCAGGAACTCGTGTAATGTGTGGCCTTTCTATCCCTGTGGAAGCCAAGATATAGCCCTCATTATACTTGACAAGGGAAGCTTACAGAAACAGACTGGGAGCATATTGTGTATCTCACAGGGCTCTGTCCCAGGGAATACTACTGCAGTTCCTCAGCATACTCTTGGTCCTTGTGGATGAGCATATTTATTTCCTAATGTCACTACAAGACTGAGTCAGTATTATGTGTGAGTGACTTTTACAGACTGGCACACTCTCCTGAGGTACTTAGTACAGTAGATTGTACCCATGAGGCTATAAGGGGCCCGTATGGGTAGAGAGGTGCAATAACAGGAAAAGTTACCACTATATAAATTGTCAAGTAGTTTCTGATGCACATTGCTTATGCATCAGCCCAGCATCCTGGCAGTGTCCAGGATTCTCACATAAGGCACAAGGCTTAATTTATCTCCATTTCCTGCATGGTTGAATTCCTTATGGTAATCTAGATGGTAAGTGCAGATTATCATAATGTTGTTAACAATAATTATTTCTCTATTCTATTCTTTTGGCTTTTCCCGGTTAGGGGTTGCCACAGCAGATCACCTGTCTGCTCATGAGTGGCAGTGGAGTTTTACGGTGTTGAGTTGCCAGCCTGGCGCCCAACCATCCACAGAAGGCACACACACCTAGGGCCAATTTAGAGTGTCTAATCCACCTACAGCATGTCTTTGGGATGAAAACCAGAGCAATAGTATGAAACCCAATCAACCACAGGGAGATCATGCAGACTCCACACAGAATGCACCCCAGCCAAGGATCGGACCAGAGAACCTCTTGCTGTGAGGTGGCAACGCTAACCGCTGCACCACCACAGCTGCCCAGCACTACGAAATGCTATTGCATCATATTTTTGTAAGACAGGCAGCACAATATTGATTATTGATAATGTATTAGGTATATCCAGACCTTTTCAACTTTGATAACTGATAGATAGAGAAGGACCGTACATCTTAGGGGTAAGGGGAACAGAGTGCTACTGAACTCTATATTCTTCATAAGGTAGGCAGTAATACCAATTGCATTGCCTAAGCCCCTGATTAATGCAATATTTTTGTAGCTATGTCTACTGATGAAAATATCAAGGAATAACATGCAAATATTAACCATGTAGTATCCACATATTACATAATAAACATTAATGGAAATAATTCATTTCAATTTACTCAGAAAACTAAAAATTGTTTTTAGCCACAGCAAAACTTAAAAGACTCTGGTTTTCTTGAAACTGACTATCTGCAAAGTTGCCATAGCAGTGAACTTTTTACCAATAGCCAGATCATTACCTCTGACAATGTATTTAGTGTATCTGTATGCATCCAATGCAGTTCAGAACTGCTTTTAATAATTTCATTGCATTTGCAAGAGCATTCCTTCTTTTTCTACAGGTATACATAACATTTGCATTTTTGCAGCATGGATACCTTAGTTACTCACCAGGAAGACAATAAGCACATCTATTTTCAAATGTTCTGTGTTTTAGAAGCTTGCTTATATTTACAGAGTCACGTGCTACACACCCAAATACATGAATTGTGGAGACAAAGGGGGTGGGGAGAGTTACAAACCAAAAAACTTGCAGATATGCACTCAGTCTGCAGAAACATCAGTCCAAAGTATAAAAGTAGCACTTATTTGAAGTACACTGCACACAGAATAGTTACTCTTACTAATATCCTCACTTTTAGCTCATTGTTACAGTCTCAAATGAGATTGCTAGCAATCGTAGCCTGTATGCAAGAAGACAGGCCTGGCTAGTTCCCTGACTCTGTATATGTATGGTTTACCATTAACAAGAAACTGAAAAACAAAAATAAAATCAGATATTTACCATAAAAGCCTGTTTATTAAGGTTTCCTAGATGAGCAAAACACTAAGTGTTCAGGAAATACTGCTGACTTCAGTAATGAGTGTTATATCAGTTTCATATTACAAACATTTGAAATCAATCAACACCAAGATGACACTGTGAATAACAGAAGTATATATAATGATATCATACCTAACAAAAGTTCATACAGTTATTCAGTCATGATGAAGGAAATGCAGCATTAGAAAGAGTTCAAATTTTGCAGTGTAAACAGACCTATGGCAGATATAAGTACTTACTGTTATATTAGTTGTTAGTTGCTGTCACATATTTCATTACTGTCACTTTAAAAGTAATGAATAAAAATATCATTCCTCTCATTTTTTTCCATTAAACATTTTATTTTATTTATTTATTTATTTAATTTTATAGTTTGTTTACCGGGATAGTCCATTGGGCCAAAAAGAGCCCGTTTTCAATGGAGTCCCGGGGAGAAAAGCTCCATGAACAACAATATAATATGAAGACAATGCATTTACATATAATTACAATGCATGTAATACTATTGAAGAATGATGGTATTACACAACATGACAACAAATCCACAAATCAGTGAAAATACAGTCAAAAAAGCAAAAGGTAAAATTACACACACACACACACACACACACACACACACACACACACACACACACACACACACACACACACACACACACACGTTAATTAAAATAAGAAACTCCATTGGTGCATATTCCTGTTCGATTTGTTACAATGTGAAACAACACAGGGTTGACATTACAGTTTTACATGAAATCTTAGCAGAGTTAAAGTAGGATAGGGGGATGAGAGGTGTTAATTGTTGAATGTAAGAAGGGTGAGACAATAAGAAAATAAAAAGTAGAGCAAGAGTAGCAGGAAATGAGAAAAATGAAGATGGTCGTAGTCAGAGAAGCTCAGTATGATGAAGAGAAGAGAGAAGTAAAGGAGAGTCATGTGGGATGAGAGCAGGAACATTCCCAGTGCATTGTGACATGGGAATGAAGCAGGGTCTTAAAGGTAGAGTGGTTGTCTCTAGTACGAATAAGAGGTGGCAGGGAGTTCCAGAGGCGAGCTAGGGAAAAGGATAGTAGCTGTTTGCCTGGAGGATGAGCAGAGTTGTGCAGTTCAAGCAAATTCTGGTTATTATAGGTTCATAGGTTCATAGGTTCATACTAGGCTATCTGCCCGAGGGCATTTACAAGCCTAGCCCATCGTTTTGTGGCTTACACCACCCCTTTAGTATGGGGAACTATACCCATTATTTTGCTGTGCCTCTGTCGAGCAGTGACACTGAGGTAATCCCTGGGGTATATCTGCGATCTCCCATCCATTGGTCAAGATTTCTCTTGAACAAGGCCAGCGAGGTGCTCTGCCTCACATGTACCGGGATTTTGTTCCACAGCATAGGGAGTCTTTGGGTGATGAATCTATCCCTCCAGCACGTCCTATTAATAGCCGTGTCGAGGTTTAAGTCTCCCGCCTTGTGGCTCTGATGGATCTAGATTTTTGAGGTGAAGCATATTCATCAAATCTGGGTTTGACATGGCCTTGTATGTTAGGCAAAGGTCACCTCTGAGCAAGCGGTGGCGACTGAATAGAGCTGGAGTTCTTTCAGTCGGGCAGCATAGGATAGATTTTGAGACCCTTTATCCTTTTGGTGAGGAACTTTTGTGGCCTCTCCAGCTGCTGCAAGTGTCGGGTCAGATACATTCCGAATGGGGCATTGTACTCAATCATTGGTCTGATGAGTGATGAGTAAAGGGAGACTATAACCTCCCTTGATCTAGATGAGAATCCCTTCATGATAAGGTGGGCAATGTAGAAGGTCTTCCTAACTACTTTAGCTACATGGGTGTCGAATGACAGACTACTATCAACCTGGGTCCCCAGGTCCCTGATAACTTCTTCTGTGCTCAGTGGATTGCCACCTATTTGGTAGCTAGGGGTAACCTTGTTTTTCCCGAAGGGTATGACTATGCATTTTTTGGCATTTAACTTTAGGCCGTGGCTTTGGCACCAGTTATCCATTTCTGTGAGACCCTTCTGAAGGATATCTGTGTCAGATGTGTTTTCTACTATGGCGCCCAGTTTGCAGTCATCTGCAAACTTTGTCAGCCATAACCCTCCTGTGTTTGCTTGTACTTCGGAAAAGTAGATGCCAAACAACACCACTTGTGACAGGCTTTGAGTCTGACATGGCGCCAGCAACTCTGACCCTGTGGGTTCTGTCACTCAGCCAGTTTGCAACCCATCTTGTGATGTATGGGTTAACATTTAAGCTGATGAGTTTTTCAATGATACCCGAGTGGGGTATTGTATCGAAGGCCTTAGCCAGATCGAGGTAGGCTGTATGGACTGCCTTTCCCTCATCAATGGCTTTGGTGACTGTTTCGAAAAAGTCAACCAAGTTTAAAAGGCATGATCTGCCTTTGACAAAGCCAAACTGGGTTGGATCCAGAGTCTGCAAATTCCCTATGTCTTTATTTATGAGGTCCATTATGATCCTCTCCATGGCTTTGCAGATAAGGCTTGTCAAGCTAATGGGCAGTAATTTCCAGGGTCGGTGGAGGCACCGCCTTTGTGAAGTGGGACCACAGTTGCAGTGCGCCACTCCCTGGGTACGTATCCAGAGGTAAGACTTTGATTAAACAGCTGTCCTAGCTGTGGGTTTAATTCCTCATTGAGTTCGTGGAGCACACAGCCGGGGACACCATCAGGTCCCATGGATGCTGTGTTTTTTGCTTTGGAGAGAGCAGTTCTCACTTGGGCACTGGAGATGTTTGGGGTGCTGCAATCGTTTGGTATAGATATCTCTCCTTTTGGGGGGGGGGAGAAGTTTGCACTGAACCTGTCAGCCAGTATGTTGGCAATGTCTGTAGGATCAGTAATCTTCACATCATTTTGAACTAGTTCTGAGCATATCTGGGAGTTTCCTCCTAGGTTTCTAACATAGCTAAAGAAGGCCTTATGATTGTCTTTTGAGTCTTTAGCTATTTTTCTCTCGAAATTTGCTTTGGATGATTTTATGAGAGCTCTTAGTTTTTTACTTATAGTGATCAAGGGTGTCTTACCTTTTAAGGATTTTGCTCTATCTTGTAGTAGCTTCCTCCTTTTGTTGTAGAGTTTGTTTATGGCTGGGGTCCACCAGACTGGACGCTTGCCTTTGGTACAAAGAGTCTTTGTTTTGCTTGGGATTGCCTTATCCATGCAGTCCTGCAGGTGCTGGTAGAAGGCATTTGTAAGTGATTCAGTGGCTTGAGTACTGTTTTCCGCCAGTTCGGGGGCCTTAAAGGAGACCACACTAGTCTTTAGAAGTGTGAAGTCGGCTTTTGAGAAGTTCTTTACTGTGGTCTTTTTTATTTCAGGTGGGGGTGGGATGAGGACCTCCAGTGAGATTAGTTTGTGATCTGATCTCACCAGTGAGGGGTATACTTCCGGTGTTGAGCATTGTGCTCCCATGTTCGTGATGATGAGATCAAGTATGTTATCTCCTCTTGTGGGGATGGTGACTAGTTGTTCCATGGCATTTGAGTTTATGAATTCCAGGAACTTTTGGGCTAGGGTGTTTGGGCTTGAGTAGTGTTCCCAGTCTATATTTGGGTAATTGAAGTCACCTAGTATGATGGTGTTTGGTGATACATTTATCCCCTCTAGTGTTTTCAGGAAGGCCATGTGAGGTTCCTGAGTTTGTCAGGGTGGCCTGTAACATGCTACAATTTGCAGAGCAGTCTTGCCTACGGTTAATTGCACCTGGATGGTCTCCGATGCATCATGCGTTGCCACCAGTCTTGAGGTGTGGGTGTCCTTGATGAATATGGATACCCCCCCTCCTTTCTTGGTATTTTCCTGATTTTGGGGCCGGAACGCATGATATGAGGTAAAACCTGATAGCACTGGGGTGCTCTCAGGAGCCTTGAACCAGGTTTCTGTCACAGCACAGACATCGATGTTCTCCATACTGAGAAGGGCCTCGAGTGCGTGCATTTTGAGATTTAGACTTCTGGCATTGAGCAGCATTACCCTTAGTTTTTTCCTTTTTGTGTTCTAGGGTGGTAGGTTTAGAATTTGAGCCTTGCCTAAAAAGGCACTATGGGGTGGCAAGAGCCTTTGCCAATATCCGGAATCCCAGGGTGACAGGTGCAAGCCGTCCCTTGCGAAGCAGCGTGGCTTGTCCAGCATGTCATCCCAGGCAGACAGATACTGGATCCCCTTTGAATGACACCAGTGTTTAAGCCAATTGTTAAAGCTGATCATCTTATCTCTGTATTGTGGCATCATTCTTGGTGAAGGTAGGATACTGCTCAAGGTCAGGGTCATACCTGCCTGGGTTACATAATCAGAGAGCTCCTCAATGTCTCTTTTCATGTAGTCATGTATTGGATCTTAGAAGTCTGTTGGGTAGGTGCATTTTGAAGGAGGAGTCAAGGGAGGGGCAGATAGAGGATTAAATATGAGTTTATAGGCATGAGTAACTTGAATGTAGGTAAGATGGTTGGGAAGTTCGAGCCAATTTAGTTTGTGCAGGGCATTGCAGTGGTGGGAGGAGGATTTATAGCCAGTAGCAAACTTAGAAATGTTGTTATAACAGGGGGATAGCTTTGTTTTTAGAGAAGATTGAAGGTTGGTAAGAAGTGGGGCACCATATAGGAGAGAAGGAATGAGGAAGATGTTAGAGAGTACAAGTTTAGTAGTGGGCGTGATATAGCGGTTATGGTGGTAGAACATGCCTAGTTTCTGGTGAGTTTTCTTTATTTTGGTTAGTAGGTGGGTATCATATTTTAACTGTTCATCAATAAGGACTCCTAGAAGCTTTACATGGGAGGCTACCTCGAGAGAGGTATTGTTTTGACTAGTAATGGAGAATGAGTTCTTGTCTATAATGATAATTTTTGAAGGGGAAAAAAACATAATTTTAGTTTTTGATGTGTTGAGTGATAGGTGGTTGTCTGTCATCCAATGTTCGATATAACAGAAAGCATCCTGAGTTAGTTTTAAGAGAGTGGAGGTGGAAGTGGCAGAGCAGATGATCGTAGAGTCATCTTCGCATTGAATCAGTTTAGCATGAGGAATGTTTTGGTGGAATTCATTTATGAAAATGATGAACAGTAGTGGACCCAATATGGAACCCTGGGGTATGACTGTAGGTGTATTAAAGAAGGAGGAGGTGGCTTTTTTCCATTTAACAGCTTGTTGTCTGTTGGAGAGGTAACTAGAAAACCAGTTGACAGAAGAGTGGGATAGGTTTAGATTAGAGAGTTTAGATAGGAGAAGGTTAAGGGAGATAGTGTCAAAGGCCTTGGATAAGTCCAGTAGCAGGGTGGACACTAGACAGCCGGAATCCCGGGCTTTGTTGATGGTTTCAAGGAAGGAGAGGAGAGTGGTTGTGGTACTGTGGCCAGGTCTAAAACCATGTTGTGTGGGGGTAGGTAGGTGGTTGTTTGTGAGGTAGGGAAGAAGTTGAAGGTGGATACACTTTTCTGGAACTTTTGAGATAGGGGATAAGATAGCAATTGTCCAGAAATTGGGAATGTTGTTATTACCTCCTTTGTGAAGGGGAATGATATAGGCCTTTTTTCCAGAGTAGGGGTACATAATTTTCTTGGATTGAGTGGTTTATTAGAATGGGGATGGGAAAGGCTATGGCATCAGCAGCAATTTTGAGTAATTTTCCAATTTTGGTTCTGGAGGGAAAAAAAAAATAAAAAAATCACATCAGATGATGAATCCTTTTTGTTCTCTCTCTCTTGCTTTCTCTTTTCCTTTTTTTTCTATTGCAGATCAAAGTGATCCTTGGGGACCTCAACACATGATTATCTTCATCTCTTGGTTGATTCTGACCAGTGAGTCACTGGAAGCCTTGGCCCCCTCACCAGTGAGGTTTCAATACCTAGGAACATCAGACATCTGTTCTTCAACTGTATGTCTGTCTTCCACTTTTTCGTATTGTTCTATTTTTCTCCTTTCCTAACTAGTACAAGTTCTCATGGAAAGTTCTTGTGAGAGTCATGCCTCCTTCACAATGAATAGCACAAAAAGTGAAAAGGCCTTTCCTTTAGAAATCTGGCAAAAGGTTCTGATCTTCAGCAAAACTTTCTTTGAGCACTAGGATGTACTAATCGTGACCAACATAATAAGCAGTGACATTTATGCTATAGACTTCTGGAACCATTGAATGCAGAAGACAAACTTGCCTTCAGGACAAAATGGCAGCCTTCAGGTCACTTTTAATGTTACCTTCAGATTTTTACCTCTGGATCTTTACATAATTTGCTGCTTTCTGCTTTATGTTCATTTATAGGGGTCCTACAGCCCAAGAAAATAAAAGGCCTAGTACTGAAGATGTTCAGGCATAAACTCTTCAAATATAATGAAAACAATGAAGGCATCTATTTTATCTTGCATAATAAAGCCAGCTAGGTAAGGGATTCATTTTTTCTGTCAATGTCTTTTATACCTTCTTGAGGTAATGGGAATGGACAATACTGTTAAGAAGAGATAGAATTACTTATTAGTAGACAGCTTGCAGCTGCTGTGTATATCCTCTTTATCTTTAGAAGACAGTTGCTCTAAATAATTGGGTATGTGGTTTCATAGTTACATAGAGCACTTGTATTGTATCATAAAATAATATTTATGGTTTTATATAAGCAGTCTCTTGTTCATATATTTCTTTTCTGGTCTGAATTATAGTGTTCTTTATTGGTGTACTGTGTAGACTTCATAATATGCAGTGGCTAAATAGATGTGTGGTATATCTGTGGTCCATGGGATTATGTTTGTCTTTGTCATCCCAATTAAGTTTAACAAATGCATTTTAATTGTTAGCTGTTACATGGCAGAGTATGTTAATCCATTTATTGCTTACATGTGTACAAAATGCTCTGGTTTTCTTAGAGTAGCCGTATTTAACACCATCAAAAAACAGAATAATATTAAATATTTTCAGAGAAGAAAGGCACTGAGCTATACTAATAAGAAACTGGATGACAGGACATAAGATGCAACTAAGGACCATGAGAGGACCACATGTCCATCCAGATGGACATGAGTAGGTAGACAATGTAGATTCAGAAGTACAAGAGGAAATAATGGATCTAGAATTAGTGTCTCATTTAGCTCATCAGGGTTTCACATACCAGCAGAGACAGACTACATGAACTGGTGGTGTTTTACTACTGGTGCAACTAATATAGGTTAAACCATTTTAATGATACAGTGCCACGATTTCAGTGGGGTAATTTATCAGTTTCTTTGTCACTTTTCACTGTTTACAGCACAGACATTAGTTTGTGAGCGAACACTGTAAACAAACTTATAACTATATTGGATTATGTAGCTATGATAGCCTTTCTCACAATTTTGTGTTCCACCCACTTCCAGGGTTTATGTAGGATCCAAGCATTTGTCTTTGATCCACCTAATTTTAGAGTAAATGTGAGGGCTGGATGTATGCCCTTTCTGCCTGGAGGTGAAAACAAGACATACTAATTCTAATTTATTTAATGTTTATGTGTTGGAACCACATGATATGTAGTGGTAAATATATTTGGAATTGGTTCCCAAGCTAAACTCTTCCTGTACACTCTTTGTAACATTAGTTTCATGTAACTATGTAATTAAGCTCTATTTAAAGAAAATCAGAAAGAAGAAAATATGCCTGGGCCATATTTCCAAAACAGACTGCTTCCATTTTGTGCCTAGGGAAGTTGCAGTCATTTTAATTGACTTTGTGGTTTAGGCTTCCGGTGAGCAGCACTCCACCCTGCCAAGAACCCAGTTACACCTTGTTCAACTTGAAAACTCATCACTAATGGAAATACATTTGTCACACCGAATTCAAATAACATGACATTATTAGCAACACGTGAAAAAGAAACACTGTCTTGGGAGTTGATTAAATAAAGTAAGGAAAACTGAAAATGAGAGCAATATAGCTCAAGAAATAATAATCCTTCCACTCTGTCAAGTATTGCTTATGTAATGAGTTTTTATTTAGCAATAATTTTAAAATATGTGATAATAAGACTTTATAAATGGTAGTGGACTCTATGAATGGGCATTACAGATCAGCTTCTAATTTTGGGTAAAGTAATTCATAATGATAGCAGTAGGTGTACAAACAGCAAAATAAAACAGCTAAGTTTTGTGATATTTCACAGATTATAGCATCTTTTTCCAGAAGTACATTGTCAAATGAAAATGACCGATCCTGCCTTTCATACAGAACTGGTGACATTTTAAGTAACAAGCAATCAAAATGGAGGATGAAGAACAAACCTCTACTAGACCACATACTTTCTGCCTTTTTTGGGGGGAGTAGCTACATTTGCTGTAGTGCTCTAACTCGAGCAGTAACATAGAGTAGAATGCGTCCTGGGACATTTCTTAGTATTTTTGAAAGAACTGTACAGCGTGTAACACAGTTATTATCTTGTGATAAAAAGAAAGTAAGTTAGATGATTGGTGTGATCCAAACCTTCGTAGGTCTCTCCCACATAAAGTACAATCATTCTATAAAGCAGCAGGGAAGTAATATGATATAAATTTGGATATAATAGCTATTGTGTTTTGACCTATTTATGTTGTAAAACAAAACATGGAAAGAGTCATGATAATTCCTGGACTGCCTTATAAACTAAAACAATAAGTGAAAAGGTCACACAGAAAAAACAATCAGTAAAAACTAAGAGAAGATTCTAGCCAAGCTAGAATTTCCACTGAGTGACCCCTCAAACCTCTTGTATTAGAGGCACATGCGAACATCAGGTGTCTCAGCTATATGTTGATTCTGAATGTCCATGACTTTTTTTCTTTTTAAGACATTTAACGGACAGATTCAGGCCAATAAAGCTAAACCCCACTAGCTGTGGACATGCGTGTTTCGGCCTTGTTATGACCTCATCAGCACAACACAAGTGGACTGTCTGCAAAATATCCCAACTAACAAACTAAAACAATGAGTGAACTATTCACTTTCACTGAGACACCCGATGTTCATAAGGGTCATTTGTATATATCTCATGTTCCTCTAATACAAGAGGTTTGAGGGGGTCACTCAGTGGAAATTTCAGCTTGGCTAGAGTTTTCTCTTAGTTTCTACTGATTGTTTTTTTCTGTGTGACCTTTTTACTCATTGTTTTAGTTTGTTAGTTGGGATATTTTGCAGACACCCTAATGGTAATGGACATCAGTTGGGTATAACAGCCCTGTGTTTCTACTGCTTAGTCAACCAGTCTATTTTGACTGTGTTGATGAGGTCTGAAACATGCATGTACACAGTTAGTGGCATTTGTTTTTATTGGCCTAAATTTGTTCATTAAATGACTTAAAAAGAAAAAAGTAATGGGCATTCAGAATCACCATTTAGCTGAAACTCCTGATGTTTACAAGGGTCATTTGCATATATCCCACATGCGTCTAATACAAGAGGTTTGAGGGTTTACTCAGTGGAAATTTGAATCTGTCTATAATTTTCTCTTAGTTTTTATGGAATGCCTTATAAGGAAGTTGAAGAAATGCACAGAGCATGCATATGCCATAGAAATGCTTGATGAAAAGGTGATTTTATTTTTTTCTAATAATGTCACTTTTTCCTAGAAATCTGGAGTGAAATTAAATGTGATGTGATCATTTTACATAATCTTTAAAATAATAAGTGAATAGTACTTGCAAAATAGTTGTGATTCTTCAGAACAGCTGAGCTTTAGTGTAGCTGCAGTTCATATTTTGTATTAGTTCTTACTTCTTCTTCTTCTTCTTCTTTTTTTTTTTTTTCGGTTAGGACAGCGGATCATCACCTTGTCCCATTGAATGGCAGTAGAGTTTAGTTTTCTGGTGTCGGCCCCAGCGCGCCCAACCTTCCACAGAAGGCACACTCACACACACACCTAGGGCCAATTTAGAGTGTCCAATCCACCTGCAGCATGTCTTTGGGATGTGGGAGGAAACTTGTATTAGTTCTTACTACATAGGGTATATTTAGACAGTCTCTGAAAGATGGATTTTGAGGAAATTATCTACCTAATTTATAAAATGTTATTGAAGTAAAATACCAGTGTGTCTGGTAACTCTTATATCTGAATTTGTATTTTAGAAAAGCATTAAAATTGATCATCTCTGTTACAAAAGATACAGCCTCCTAGTTTACCTTCATAAAAAACATATTAATTCTCGTCCTGCATAGCTTACATTTATGAAAGAAACAAACAAGGCTTGCTTAATAAGGAGAATAGAATAATTATAGTTTCTTAAATTAAAGCTGCATTTAGTAGGCAGAATGAAATTAATAAGTGTTTGGCAGGGTCATTAAACTTAGTCGTTGCCCTCAAAAGGCAAGGGTCCAACAAATTCGAATTATATGGAAAAAATGAAATACAATCCTTTTTGTTACACCAACTAAATAAATGAAGAAAACAGACATGGATTTACTACAGCTTTTTCACCAACAAGCAGAAGTCTGTATTGATGCCAGGCTGTCTCTGTTATGCCTGTGGGGATTACAGAATTTGCAAAGCCCCCCTGTACCTTTTCAACGGGATTGTTCTGCATCAACTCAGATGAGATCCACTGGTTTACAAGCTGCATTTAGTAGGCAGAATGAAATTAATAAATGTTTGGCAGGATCTTTTAAGTAAGTCATTGCCCCCAAAAGACAATGGTCTAAACATTTCAAATTATATGGAAGAAATGAAGTACAACCATTTTTGTTACATCAACTAACTAAAACTTTGGCAAAATGACTCTGTGGAAGAGACAACAGGGAGGAAAAGAAGAAAACAGATATGGATTTACCATAACTTACACTAATCAGCAGAAGTCTGTAGTGACACCAGGCTATCTCTATTATGCATGTGGTGATTACAGAGTTTGCAAGGGCCCTTGTGTAGCTGTTCATGGTCTCTGTACTTTTTCAGCTGGATTGTTCTGCACCAACTTAGATGAGGGCTACTGGTTCACATACTAACACAACACAATGTTGAAAAATGTCCTCCCTAAAGTTTACCAAGAGACTATATATACATATGATCACAGTTTCCATATGAAGTATGTTTGCTATCCCACAGTACAGAGTCTTTAGATCTTAGTGACTCTGCCCCCATAGTCTTTGCAGTAACATATTAAATGCAGAGTCCCTCCCTGATCCTATTTAGGGGTGGTTTGGACCACTGGATGAGGAACTGAGACTTTACTCCTGGTCTGGCACCCATGTCTCTGATGGACAGAAGTCAGTAAATTATGTTGTAGCCAACAACCACCCATATATAAATGTCTAAAACATACAACGTGTGGGACACATTTGGATTGCACAGCTGGGGTTATAAAGGCCCTAGTGGTCATTACCTTCCATGTTGTCTAACATCTGCTGCACTATGTTCCTTACACAAAAAGATGCAAGAATGCTAATGAAAGAAGAGCAATTGTTTACTCAGGTGTATAAGAGTGTCAGCAACACCAGCTTCTGTGAAGGTGGCTGTTCACGTTACAGTCCTTTCCACACAAGCTGATATGTATGACTATATGATCATATTATGTGACACACACAGACATGGACAACACACACACACACACACACACACACACACACACACACACACACACACACACACACACGCGCACACACACACATACACTCATGCAGACACACATACACACACACACACACACACACACACACACACACACACACACACACACATACACACACACACACACACACACACACACACACACACACACACACACACACACACACACACATACACAACACACACACGTTTCGCAGAAACAGGTGCAAAATTACCTAAAAAGACTGAAAATGACTGGGAATACATTTATAAATATATGTGTGCATATACAAATTCAAGTGTGTGTGTGTGTGTGTGTGTGTGTGTGTGTGTGTGTGTGTGTGTGTATATATATATATATATATATATATATATATATATATATATATATATATATATATATATGCTAAAATTTTGGAAAAGTATATCCATAAACAACTCTTACACGACCTTATTCAACATAATCTTCTGGCCAACTCCCAGCATGGATTTAGACCACAGCACAGTACCACCTCAGCCCTCCTCTCCTTTTCTAATGTCATAAATTCCAACTGTAACAACAACAAACTATCTTCTGCCCTGTTTCTCAATCTTTCCAAGGCCTTCGACATGGTTAACCACCAGCTACTCTTACTTACTCTAAATAAAATATCCCTAAACAACCATGCCATACAATGGTTTCAATCTTATCTTAGTGGAAGACAGCAGGCTGTCCTTTGGCAGGACAAACTCTCCACCCTTTTCCCCGTTACCCTTGGTGTCCTTCAAGGCTCCATATTAGGTCCCCTTCTTTTCTCCCTCTTTATCAGTGACCTCCACACTGTAATCCCAGATGCAACCTGTATACAATATGATGATGACTCCACCCTGATTTGCTCAGCCTCTACCCCTACAGATCTACTTACTTTAACCCATAAAACCTTTAATACAGTGGAAAACTCCATCTCTAATCAACAGCTGATATTAAACCCTAATAAAAAAAAGCTATTGCTTTTCTCCTCTACTCGCAAATCCTCTCAACCTTCATTTACTATAACATCTAACAATGGGACCTTGATCTTACCAGATATTTATACCAAACTCCTGGGTGTTATAATAGACAGCAACCTCAAATATGATATGCACGTAAACCAAACTATTAAAACCATTAATAAAAAACTTGGCTCCCTATACAAAAACAAACCTTTTCTCACCCCTCTAGCTAGGACTGCAATTCCCTGTACCCATCTGCTTTCAACTCTACTCTATGCCTCGCCAATACTCACTAACTTGAACAAAACTGATCTCAACAAACTCTCTAGCTACTGCAATCAAATTGCCAGGTTTGCCACAGGAACTCCCTACAGGACACACCATTGTCAAAACCTAAACCTCTTAGGATGGCTAGAATACCCCAGGCTAATTCAATATAATCAACTTACTGCATTCAAGGTTATTAACCATCCAGAAAAAATGCCCTCCCTTAAAAACGTTATCCATCCCTACAAAAATGCTAGGCCACTTTATTCCACTACAAAACTTTTGGTTCAATCTGTTAAAGCTAACAACCTATCTGGAGAATCTTTGTTTGCAAATCCAGTAGGCAAAACCTGGAATTTGCTCCAATCTGACCTTACTCTGAACCCCTCCCTTAATCAGTTCAAAAAAATATCTGACCCAATACTTTAAAACTCACTGGTTATGTCCTTGCTCTAACCCTGACTAAAGCCTCGTCTACTTCCATATCCCTGCATTTTTTTATTTACAGTGACTTACCTCTTAACACTAAAAGGTTTGAAAAGAGAAATTGTAACATCTTTGCAGATACTCTCTATATAGCTGCACCTATAACATATTTGTGAATTCAAAGATGGCTGCCATTCTGTAAACACTGCTGACCTGCAGCTCCTCAATAAACCTGAGAAAAATCTGTAACCTGAGTCGATACCAAGAGGTTTGAACATCAAATTAAAGTTAAAAAAGTTGCATCTACACTTAATTAATCTATAACCAGGAAAAAAGTGGAAAAAAAGTCTTTATCTATCAGGATTCCAAGTGATTAGCTAGCTCTGAAGAGAGAAATAAACAAAGGACTGTCTGCATTCTTCATTTTACATGTCAGTTTGGGGAAAGGAAAATGTCACAAGAAGGAAAAAGCATGGAAACAACTACTACCAAAACAAAGCTGTCAGAATTACAGTCACCAGTAAAGGATGGGAGTGCAAAAAAACAAAGAATTACTAGACAGCAGGAACAACAGAAACCAGAGACTAGATCTAAAACTGATCAGCCACTGAACATGGACAATATCATAGGTTCGTACTAAGCTAACTGCCCTTGCGAGCCATTTTAAGCCTAGACAATTTCCTCTTGTGAGACTCAAACCCTGCACCTTGTGTTTGTAAGGCAAACACCTTAACCATTAGGCCATCCTCCCAACCTTTACAAGAAGTTTTAAAGGACCTGACTACTTAGATACAAACTTTTGGAGTTGCATGTAATCAGTTGCTGCAGAGAATGGACAAAACAGAGGCTAGAATTTCAGAAACCGAGGACAAAATAGACTTGCTGGAGAAGAAAACAAAGGTACATGATGTGGAGTTACAAGCCATGCAAAGCAAACTTACTGATTTAGAAGCAAGGTCTAGGAGAAATAATATTATTATTAGAGGGATCCCTGAAAACATTCAGTATGCAGAGCTAATACCAACTATAACACAAATACTTGAAGTTTTGTTAAATGATGCTGATGGAGTGAAACAAATTGTTATCGAAAGGGCACACAGAGCACTGAGAGAGGTACAAGCTTCTAATATGCCTAGACCTGTATATGCTAAGATATTGAACTTTCAAGATGTTAGCAAAATACTTTTTACTGCAAAAAAGAATGGTGGCTTTGTTATGTGGAAAAATAATAAAATATCTCTGGCTCAGGATTTACCACTGCAAGTAAGGCAAGCTAGGCAGTCTTTATCTGCATACTGTAAATTTCTGATTGACAAGCAATTAAATTCCAGATGAAATATCCTAATGTGCTTACATTTATGGTGGATGGGATTAAATACTCTGTTTCTACTAAAAACGAGGCAAGGCAAGAAACAAGTGTTTCTGAAGGTTTTTAAAGTTTTACCTGCATCAGAGGGCTGAAAGAAACTTCCGTTGAGACTGGCATGCTCCTGAGGTCAAATCCAGTATGTACTATACTTCGAGGCTTAGGTAATCCTTTGTTCCCTGCTTAAGTCATTTAGGCCTCTGTAAAAGTAATAAAACTGTTTGTTTGTGATAATCCGAGGGTCTGCTGGCCGTTTTCCGAACTTTTATGACCTCTACGAACTTTTTTCGTCGAGTGGTAAACAGGAAATCTCTTGAATGCAGCTGAGAGTGTGGATTTCGATGTAACACTTCCTGTGGTCCGGCTGCGAAAGCAGTCCCCCGTTGCGAGTATTACTGGTGGCTTCCTGGTTTGAGAAGTTGAAAAGAACTGACATAATGTGTTAATGTTTTTTTTAACAAGTAAATAACATCATAATATGTAAGTGAAGCATATAATAACATCTGTTTTTCCTGTTTCTTTTTCCTTATGCTTATAGTTTTGAACCAAATTATATTTCTACAATATCTGCAGTGGGTGCAAGGTATAGCACTATATATATGAATATAAATAGGTAAATAGTGGCTATTGGGTGGTATTAATCAGACAACTAATGTCAGTATAGTTAGGAACTAAAGCATGCAATTGCAAAACTTTGATAATTGATAGTTGCAGGCACTGTTTATGGTACAGAATTATAATGTGGGATGCATTTATTTTTTTCTGACTGTGTTTTTTTTTTTTTGTTTTCTCTTTTCTGTTTGCTTTCTTTCTCTCTTTCAATAAAAGTGGTATATAAATAATGATTGTAACAAAAGAGGTATTTGGGGTAGGTATAAGTAGCTAGTTAATATATAAAACTTTTTTTTCTTTAAATGGTAATAAAACCTTATAATAGAGATTTGCTTAATTAATAGTTGGAACATAAGCTGTAGAGCAATAGCAGTGTTTGTTAGGGAATGTTTAGTTTAGACTTTGTAGTAGCTAAGTTAGAATATATAGGTTGTAAGTTTAGGAAATGTTTTAAGTTTTATTACATGAAGCTTTTAAATATGTTTGTGTGTTTAACCTTGTTCATGTTTTTTCGCATACCAGACCTATATAAGTCCTGGTCCAAGGGTAAAGTGGGTAGGCACTGGCTGGGGACGGGATGTAGGAAATGCTTCCAGATTATGTTTAGTATGCAGTTAATACATATCCATTGGATAATTTCCCTTTTATACTATTATTGGATAATTAGACCTGTCAATGTTGGAATTAGACTCTTGGAACGTTAAAGGGCTACAGAACTTGAAGAAGAGGAAGCTGTTACTACACATATTGCTACAGGACAAAGCACTGTTTGCATTTTTACAAGAAACACACTTGTTAAATGATCAGTGGGATGATATTAGGAAAAAGAACTGGATTAGAGTGGTAGTGGCATCAGAAGGTAAGACAAAACAGTGCTGGAGTAGCTATAATTATTAAAACTCAATACAAAGACAAGATTTTAGACTCTAAAGTGGATCAAAATGGGCGATGGTGTTATGTTATTTTATCGGATAATGTGTTTGATAAACCTCTTTTACTTTTAAATATATATGCACCATGTAATGACCAACAAAGTTTCATAACATCATTATATCCAATCTTAACACAGTATGATGGTTATTATTTTATTGTGGGCGGGGATTGGAATACCTATCAAAATCCAAAGTTGGATAGGTCTTGTCCACAAAGAGCGTTTAATAAGCAGGCTGGGATAGCATTAAATGACGTTAAGGAAGATTTTCAATTATATGACCCCTTTTGTTATGCACATAATATTAATAATGCAATTAAGTATACCTTTTATTCACCATGCCACAAAATGTGGTCTAGGATAGATTTTTTCTTGATATCTAAAGCATTAATTAATTTGGAACCAGTAGTGGTTATACATACACGATATCTATCGGATCACTCAAAAATTTCGTTAAAGTTTTCTAAAGATTTAAAAGATACAAGAATGCATAGAGGTTACAATTGGTCACTTAATCCAAATCTGTTAAATAAAAAGGATATAATAGATGGAATTGTAAAATATCTGAAAGGTTTAACAGATAGGATGAAGCTTCAGGAACATACTCCTGATATTGAATGGGCAGCAGCTAAATCCCAAATTAGAGGATTTCTTTTGCAAAAAGCCTCATATTATAAGAAAAGGCAAAACAATGACATTCAAAATTAGAAACAAAAGTGAAGCTACTCGAGAAAGAACTGATTCAGAATTTTAATGCTCAAACAGAGAAGGAAATGTTGAAATGTCAAAGGGATCTCTTCTTGCTGCATAATAGTAGAGTAACACTTCAGGAGCATAGGTGTTTAGTGAAATATGCCAATAATGTTCAAATACCGTCAAAAGCATTGGCAAGGATTATAAATCAATTGAAAACAACTGTACATATTTCGGAAATACAATGCAATGACACAGTGTATTCTAAAACTGAGGATATTATTGATATTTTCGAAAAAATCTATACCAAGGTTTATAAGGGTCAAATTGATAGATCTATACATAAACAGAATAAAAGATTCTTGCAAACAATTAATTTTCCAAAATTAGAAGAGAGTCTGCAAGGTGATCTGATTAAACCTATATCTTCAGAGGAAATAGTATATGTAATTCAACATATGAAAGTACATAAGTCCCCAGGTCCTGATGGTTTGACAGTTGAATTTTATAAAGAGTTTGCTGATAGTTTTGGTAAAATATTGTCTCATGTATTTAACTACATAATCAGAAATAAAATTAGTGACCCTCACCTTAATGCGTCAAAAACAATCTTTATACATAAAGCTAATTCAGACCCCCAAAGCCCGGACAATTACAGGCTAATAGCATTAATAAATGTGGTTATGAAAATTCTAACTACCATTATAGCATGTAGATTAAAAAAGATTATGATCCATTTAATTTCTAAGGAACAGGCTGGATTTATGGCAACTAGACAAACTAGTGATAATACACTTACACTACATAATATGATGATGTATGCTAAACAAAACAACTCTAATATTTATGCCCTTATAATAGATGCTCAGAAAGCATTTGATAGAGTGGATATAAACTTTTTGTTTGATGTGTTGCCTTATTTCAATATGCCACAGGAATTTATTCAGATACTACAAATATTATATAGTAATCCTTATACTACGTTATATATTAATAGGAGTTATTCTAAAAGAATACAGATTAAAAATGGTACACAGCAGGGTTACCCTTTGTCCCCCTTATTGTTTAACCTTTATTTAGAACCTCTATTTTTATATATTAAGCAAAATCTGTATCATAATGCACCAATACTTTATAGGAATAAATTAGTAATGTTGGCATTTGCTGATGATCTTATTATTTATTGTACAACCCCAATTTCTGATAGTGAAAAGATATTAAATGCTATAAACAAATTTTCAGAAGTCTCTAATTACAAAATTAATTTGGAGAAAACTCGTATTTTCCTGTTAAGAACCCCTAAACCTTTTTCATTAATGTCCCTGGTGGGGAAGATATCATGTAAAGAAAATATCAAATATTTGGGTATTAGCTTCTCTACGGATAATAAGGACTTTTATAGTAATAATATTAAACAAGTATGGGAACTAATAGTAGCTGATTGTGGCAGATGGAGGAATTTAAGACTACCGGTATTGGCAAAAGTATCAATAGTGAAAATTAATTTATTACCACAAATGTTGTATATCTTTAGGTCTGCTCAAGTATCAATTACAAAGACAGTTTTTAAACAAATTCATAAAGATCTAGCTAAATTTATTTGGGAGCCAAAGAAAACTAGAATATCATGAGAAATTAATGACCTCAAGAGTAGAGGAGGACTTGAGTTACCGAATTTTGAAGTATACTATTTAATTGTGAATGCCAACAGGTGTTTAAGAATTGCTAATTACGAGGTAATTAGTACAAAGTGGATACCAACTTGGGTGGTCTTGAATTACAAGCATATTCTAGATCGGAACATAAATCCTAAAGCTTTACCCTTTTTGGATAAAAGTAGTTTGATAAAGTATGGGATTATGGACCACTTATAAACATATGTGTCATCTTTGCAAAATGTATTCCAATCAGTAGACTTGTTGCAATATATGATGGTTTTTCAGCCTTTCCATAGGAATCCCAATTTTAAACTAAATAATCAGTTGATTGATCTTAGTAAATTCCCATTAATAGTTAATTTGACTCTGATTGATGTTTTTAATAAATTTCATTATCGGCTTCACAAGTTAGACAGGAATTGAATCTTCCTAAGAGTTATATGGTTGTCATGAGACAAATCAGAGAACTTGCTCTGGGTCATTTTGAAAACTTTAAACCGGTAGTCGGAATTGTGGATAAATGCTCTGAATTGTGGCAGGCTCTCCAACAGGAGGTCAAATTTATAACAACAACAAATAAATTAATTAAAGATTTAAAATTTCAGGATAAAATTCTGTTGTCAGGGTATTGGGTAAACAAAATGACAGTAGCAGATAATCAGGTATTAAAAGCAATTGATTTAACAATAAAATCGGTCTCCTTTCAAAAGTTGATGTATACGCAGTTGATGATTTGGAATAATGCTTATTATACTCGTCTTAGGTTACATAGGTTCATAGGTTCATAGGTTCATAGGTTCATACTAGGCTATCTGCCCAAGGGCATTTATAAGCCTAGCCCATAGTTATGTGGCTTTCGCCACCCCTTTAGTTTGAATAAAAACTATGCCTATCATTTTGCTGTGCCTCTGTCAAGCAGTGACGCTGAAGTAATCCCTGGGGTATATCTGCAATCTCCCATCCATTGGTCAAGATTCCTCTTGAACAAGACCAGAGAGGTGCTCTGCCTCACATGTACCGGGATTTTGTTCCACAGCATAGGGAGTCTCTGGGTGATGAATCTGTCCCTCCAGCACGTTCTATTTATAACCATGTCAAGGTTTAAGTCTCCCCCCCTTGTGGTTCTGTGGGATCTAGATTTTTGAGGTGAAGCATATTCATCAAATCTGGGTTTGACATGGCCTTATATGTCAGGCACAGGTCACCTCTGAGCAAGCGGTATGAGACTGAATAGAGCTGGAGTTCTTTCAGTCGGGCAGCATAAGACATATTTTTGAGACCCTTTATCCTTTTGGTGAGGAACTTTTGGGGCCTTTCAAGCTGCAGCAGGTGTCTGGTCAGATACATTCCGAACGGGCATTGTACTCAATCATAGGTCTAATAAGTGATGAGTACAGGGGACGATGACCTCCCTTGATCTAGATGTGAATCCTTCATGATCAGGTGGGTGATATAGAAGGTTTTCCTAACTACTTTAGCAACATGAGTGTCAAGCGAAGGCTACTGTCAACCTGGGTCCCCAGATCTCTGATGACTTTTCTGTGCTCAGTGGATTCCCACCTATATGGTAGCTAGGGGTAGCCTTGTTTTTCCCAAAGGGTATGACTATGCATTTTTGGCGTTTAACTTCAGGCCATGGCTCTGGCACCAGTTATCCATTTCTGTGAGGCCCTTCTGGAGGATATCTGTGTCAGATGTGTTTTACTATGGCCCAGTTTGCAGTCATCTGCAAACTTTGTCAGCCATAACCCTCCTGTGTTTGCTTGTACTTCAGAAAAGTAGATGCCGAACAAGAGTGGACCCAGGACTGAGCCCTGTGGGACACCACTTGTGACAGGCTTTGAGTCTGACATGGCTCCAGCAACTCTGACCCTGTGGGTTCTGTCACTTAGCCAGTTTGCAACCCATCTTGTGATGTATGGGTTTACATTCAAGCTGATGAGTTTTTCGATGATACCTGAGTGGGGTATTGTGTCGAAGGCCTTTGCCAGGTCGAGGTAGGCTGTATGGACTGCCTTTCCTCATCAATGGCCTTGGTGACTGTCTCGAAAAGTCAACCAAGTTTAAGAGGCAGGATCTGCCTTTGACAAAGCCAAACTGAGTTGGATCCAAAGTCTGCAAGTTCCCTATGTCTTTATTTATGAGTTCCATTATGATCCTCTCCATGGCTTTGCAGATAAGGCTTGTCAAGCTAATGGGGCGGTAATTTCCAGGGTCTGTGGAGGCACCGCCCTTATGAAGTGGGACCACAGTCGCCGCCGCCCACCCCTTGGTGGCGTATCCTGAGGTGAGGCTAAGATTAAACAGCTGTCCTAACTGTGGGTTTAATTCCTCATTGAGTTCATGAAGCACACAGCGGGGACACCATCCGTCCCATGGATGCTGTGTTTTTGCCTTAGTGAGGGCAGTTCTCACCTGGGCGTTGGAGATGTTTGGGGGCTACAATCCTCTGGAATAGATATCTCTCCTTTGGGGAGGGAGAAGTTTGCACTGAACCTGTCAGCCAGTATGTTGGCAATGTGTGTAGGTTCAGTAATTTTCACATCATTTTGAACTAATTCTGAGCATATCTGGGAGTTTCCTCCTAGGTTTCTAACATAGCTAAAGAAGGCCTTATGATTCTCTTTAGAGTCCTTGGCGATTTTTCTCTCAAAATTTGCCTTGGATGATTTTATGAGAGCTCTTAGTTTTTTACTTATAATGATCAAAGGTGTCTTACCTTTCAAGGATTTTGCTCTATCTTGTAGTAGCTTCCTCCTTTTGTTGTAGAGCTTGTTTATGGCTGGGGTCCACCAGACTGGACGCTTGCCTTTGGTACAGAGAGTCTTAGTTTTGTTTGGGATTGCCTGATCCATGCAGTCCTGTAGGTGCTGGTAGAAGGCATTTGTAAGTGATTCAGCGGTTTGAGTAATGTTTACATAAATTTAATCCTAGGAATTCTCCAACTTGTCCATATTGCACAAATCAAACTGCGGATCTTCTTCATATGTTCTGGAGCTGCAAGTGTATATATAAACTTTGGAACTCTCTTAGAACACAACTACAAAAGATGGGTTATCAAAGTTCAACGTTATCATGGGAGTTTATGATTCTACATGTTCCTCCAAGAGAGCTCTCTAGGTCACAAACTATAATATGTATGAATATATGAATATTTTTTTGCTGATGAAGTTATATATAGCTACAAATTGGCTAGAACCAGACAAGACATCATGGGATAATTTCAAGCTTGTGGCTATAAAGCATATATTAGCACATAAATTACTCCTGAAGCAAAGTAACAAAAATATTAATAACCCGAAAATATGGAAAAGGTTTTTAACATTATATTAGCATAATACTATTATTAGGAATATATTAAAGTTTGGATGTATATGTGGAGGAAACAATGTTTTGAAAACATGTATGATATGTATGGACGCAAAGTATTTCAACAAATGTTTTGGCTTTGTTTTTCTTCCCTGGTGTTTTCTTTTTTGGATTAATGATGATTTTTATATGGAAGCATTTAATGTAGATATTGTATATAGTTTTGATAGTAATAGTAGTGAATTATGTGTGTAATTTTATTGTATTTTGAAAATATATATCAATAAAAATTTATTATGGAAAAAAAAAACTGTAACATATTTGTATATATTTCTGAATATAAACTGTATTCTTCATAGGCTTGAAATGTGAGACTGTAACTTGTATGCTAATATAATATGTTTGTGCATATACTGTAACTTCTGTAACTTGCTTGTTTTTATCTGTTTGTAAGTTTGGAGCTTTTCTCCCTGGGCCTCACCTGAAAATAGACATGTATCCAGTTGGACTATCCCGGCCAACAAATGTAAACTAAAATAAAAATATATACATATATATATATATATATATATATATATATATATATATATATATATATATATATATATATATATATGTATACATACATACATAGCTCTACTTCTACCCATCGAAAATACAGTTTGTGGAATCCCAGATAGATAAGTACGCTTTAGCGAAAATGCATTTAGATGACATGCACTTACATGAAACACAGCTCACCGAACAACAAAACCAAAACAAACCCCACATCAAACACATTAATACAGGGGGGCAAGCCCCCCACACCCCCACTACTTATATATATAAACTCTGAGATCGCACTACAATGGCGAAAAGGAAATATTCCCTTATCCTCACTGTAATGCGATCTATAATAACAAGCTATGTAGACATTAATCTTTCCCAACCTATACACCACTTAAGAATCAATGCACTTGCACCACCACAGGATCCTGGAACTGGTGACCTCTCTTCAGTGAACTGTTCTTCGCTAAAGTGCATGTTCGTGCAAATGCACTTTCGCTAATGTGTATTCATCTATCTGTGATTCGATAAAGTAGACCCACATATATATATATATATATATATATATATATATATATATATATATATATATATATATATATATATTTATATATATATATATATATATATATATATATGTGTGTATATATATATATATATATATATATATATATATATATATATATATATATATATATATATATATATATATATATTTGGGTCTACTACAGTTGATTGAAAACTCACTTGACTGAAAATAAAATTACTAGGACCACTTCACTGAAAGCTCACTTCACTGATCACTCACATGACTAAAACTCATTTCATTGAAAGTCATAAATGGCCTTTTCCCCACTATAGTGCAACCTTGGAGTTAGTATATAAAGTAAGGGGGGGGTGGGGGCACAGCCCCCCACATATCTTGGTTATATATTCTCTTTTGGAAAGAGTTATTTAATGCACTTGTAAGTATCACTGTGTAAAGTTTAAAATGTTTATAATATGTGGTGGGCTGTGCCCCCCTTACTTTATATACTAACTCCAGGGTCACACTGCAGTGGGAAAGAAATGAGTTTTCAGTGAAGTGAGCTTTCAGTGAAGTGGTCCTAGTAATTTTATTTTCAGTCAAGTGAGTTTCTGAGAAGTATATGCTGAACAGTAGGGGTCCCAGGACAGAGCCTTATGGGACACCACTTGTGACTGGTTTATAGTCGGACCTGGAGCCCACTATTCTTACCGTGTGAGTTCTGTCTGTAAGCCAGTTGGCAACCCATCTCATGACATAGGGGTTTATGTTCAGGCTGGTGAGTTTTTCTGTATTACCCGAGTGAGGAATGGTGTTGAAAGCCTTGGCGAAGTCAAGGTAGGCTGTGTGAACCACCTTTTCCTCGTCTATGGCCTTGGTGACTGTCTTGAAGAAGTCCACCAGGTTTAGTAGGCATGATCTGCCCCTAACAAAGCCGAACTGGGTTGGGTCAAGTGTTTGGAGGTTCCCAATGTCTTTGTTAATAAGTTCTATGATGATGCGCTCCATAGCCTTGCAGACCAGGCTAGTCAGGCTTATGGGTCAATAGTTACCAGGGTCAGTTGTGGCCCCTCCTTTGTGGAGTGGAATAACCGTTGCTGTGTGCCATTCTATGGGCATATAGCCTGTGGATAGGTTGAGGTTAAACAGTGTGTTTAGGTGGGAGGTTAGTTCGTTCTGTAGTTCATGCAAGATGCAGCCTGGGACATCATCTGGCCCCATTGACGCTGGGTTTTTGGCTTTTGAAAGGGCTGTTTTCACCTGTGCGTCTATGATTTCCAGGACACTACACTTTTCCAGTATTGTTGTGGGCCCTTTTGGGGGTGAGAGTGGGGTGACGTTTGCACTGAATCTATATGCTAGGATGCTGGCAATATCAGTAGGTTCAGTATATTTTGTGCTATTTTGCACTAGTTCAGTGAATACCTGCAAGTTGCCACTTAGATTCTTAACATAGCTAAGGAAGGCTTTGTGGTTATCTTTTGAATCCTTGGCTATTTTTCTTTCGAAGTTAGCCTTGGATGATTTCATGAGGGACCTTAGTTCCTTACTGATACTGATCAGGGATGTCTTTCCTTCTTGGGATTTGCTTTTTTTCTGAACTAGTTTCCTCCTTCCATTGTTTAGCCTATTTATGACAGGGGTCCACCAGACTGGCTTCCTTCTCTTTGAGGAGTGACTTTTGGTTTTGCTAGGGATGGCACAATCCATGCATCCTTGTAGGTGCTCATAGAGTGCATTTGTAAAGGTTTCTGCATCTTGGGCAGCGTTATTCTTTAGCGTGGGGGTTGTGAAACGTACCACCTCTGTCTTAAGCAAGGTGAAGTTTGCTTTAGAAAAGTTTTTTACTGTGGTTTCCTTAGTTGGGGGTGGTGGTGGGGTGTGGACATCCAGAGTGATTAGTTTATGGTCTAATCTAACCAGTGATGGGTTGAACTCTGGTGTGGAACACCTGTCGCCCATGTTGGTGATGACGAGGTCCAATATGTTTTCACCTCTGGTAGGGGAGTTTACAAGCTGATCCAGGGCATTTGAGCTGATGAATTCCAGGAAGCGCTGGGCCTGGGAGTTTGTACTCGAGTAATTTTCCCAGTTAATGGTAGGGTAATTGAAATGGCCCAGTATCAGGGTGTTCGGTAGGACCTTCATGTTTTCCAGTGTTTCCAGAAAGGTGGAGTGGTGGTCCTGGGTCATGAAGGGTAATCTGTAGCAGGCCACAATTTGCATTGCAGATTTGCCCGATGTTAGTTGTACATGGATGATCTCAGAGGTATCATACTGCACCACTAACCTGGAGGTGTAGGTATCCTTGATGAATATGGATACACCCCCCTCCTTTTGTGTTTCGGTCCATGTTCTGTGGCAGAAACGTGTGGTATGAGTTGTAGCCCGGTAGTGCTGGGGTGCTCTTTGGAGCCTTGAACCAAGTTTCAGTTACTGTACAGATGTCGATGTTCTCCATACTGAGGAGTTCTTCGAGCATGTGCATTTTGAGATTTAAACTCCTGACGTTGAGTAGCATAACCCTCAGTTTTTTGTTAATTGTGCTATTTACAGAGGTGGGTTTGACTTTTGAGCCTTGCCTAAAAAAGGCACCATGGGGGCAGCAAGAGCCTTGGCCAGTATTTGAAAGCCTAGGGGTGACAGGTGCAGGCTGTCTCTTGCAAAGCAACGCGGATTGTTGAGCATGTCGTCCCAGGCTGACAGACACTGGATCCCCTTTGCATGACACCAGAAGCTTAGCCAATTGTTGAAATTGATCATTTTTTCTTTATACTGAGGCATGCTGCAGTGGTACGGCGCAGCGTTGTTACCTCACAGCAAGAGGTTCTCCCGTTCGATTCTCAGCATGGCTTGGGAGTGCCTTCTGTGTGGAGTCTGCATGTCCTCCCCGCGGTTGGGTAGCGTTCGAAAGACATGCGCGTGTAAATGGGCATGCCTTCTTTGAAGGTGGAGTGTTGAGCTGGCACCTAAGTGTTTTGTAAAAATCTACTGTCAATCATTAGTGGACCGGAGTTCTGCTGTGGTGACCCTTTACCAAGAAAAAGACGAAAGACAAAAAAAAACTGAGGTTTCATTCTTGGTGAGGGCAGGATGCTACTCAGTGTCAGGGTCATACCAGCCTGGGCTACATGATCAGAGAGCTCTTCCATTTCTCTTTTCATGTAAACCCGGGGAGGTACATCTCAGGTCATTCACACCAACATGAACAGGTATGTTATTTCGCCGTAAGGGCTGTGATTGTGCGGCACACTGATTTTGTGTATTATGTGTTGTCTGGCTTGTGATGAGAGGTGCAGGTTGTTTGAGTGTCTGCTTTGGAGGTCTCTGATGTATGTATATGTATATGTATGTAGATATATGTATGTATGTATATATATATATATATATATATATATATATATATATATATATATATATTTATGTATATGTAGATATATAGACAGAGAGAGAGTTGCAGCTGTCAAAATTTGGGTTGGTTGACCGATTCAGCTGCTGTGATATTACCTCAAACATTAGTTACACAGACTGTGGAGATTGCCAAAGTCAATACGACTGACAGAATGTGCATTGCTTTAAGGTAATTGGGTGTGTGTGTGTTAATACTTAAGAAAGTTTTTGCATTAAGGGTAGGAGTGTGTGTGTGTGTGTGTGTGTGTGTGTGTTTGTGTGTGTGTGTGTGTGTGTGTGTGTGTGTGTGTGTGTGTGTGTGTGTGTGTGTGTGTGTGTGTGTGTGTGTGAGTGTGTGTGTGTGTGTTTGCATGCATGCATGCATATATGTAAGTGTTTGTAGGTAATGTGTGAATGGGGGTCTAAGTGTATTGTTTAGAGGTGCTTTTAGGAAACTTGAGTTTCTGTAAGTTAATGTGCAGGGCTGGGGTTAGGGACAGGGGCAGGTGCAGTGGTAGGGTTAATGTTAGCACCTAAGTAAACCACGTTTCCCCACCTTACTCAAGTGTGCTAATCGTAACCCCACCCCTGCACATAGCTCAAACTCTGCACAGTGACTTATGAAAAATATTTTTCCTAACAACATAAATTTGGTTCTGTTGTATTGTTAGGGATTATTATTATTATTATTATTTTTTACTCGATCAGGAAAGGAAAGTGTTTGTTTCCTTTTAGTCAGTTGACATTTGGGTTTTTTAGTTTTCAGTTTTAACAATGTTCATTTTGAAGTAGATAACAAGAGTAAGTGTTTGCCTTTCTGACTGTTATCCGTTCATTTGCCCTGCACCAGCCTTGTAGCTGATATGACCATGCTAGTGATCTCTTGCCTCCACCAAAAAACAACTTAGTAGCACCATACTCATCAGGACACTAATTTTACTGATGAGATTTCTCTAGTAGAGGGACCATAATAAGGCAAACTTATGGGCTGAGGATTTCTTCCTTGGCCTACTGTGATTATATGGCAGCCTGACTTGATCCTACAACCCTACCTTCATGAGCTACACTTAGTGCCATGCATACATCTAAGTGCTGCATTCTGCACCAATCCTGTCACTAGGTGTCAGATATGCAGCAGGTAACATTGCCTTATTTCACCAGGACAGCTGAGATGGCATTAATTAATTCTTATTATCCTCATTCAGCTCATTTAGTACTGAGGTCATAAGCTGAATGTTGGTTATCGTAGTCACAGTCAGGATTTGCATTTGAAGAAAATTAGCACTGAGGTCACAAGCTGAACTCTGGACATCTTGGTCAGAGTCAGCATTTGCAATATGATACAGAACTTGGATCTGAGTTAGCACCCTTATGTTTTTTTTTGTTTGTTTTATTTTGTTTTTGCTTTTTGTTAATGCATGGGGAAGGACTTTTATGTATAATTTTAGTTAAAATCAGTTTCTATCTCTCATAAAGAGCTATACTGGCAATATATTTCTTGAATTGCATGGCAACAAAACCTAGGTGTTACAGTTTACAGAATATCTAACAAAAATGGTGACTGAAATTTTAATCTTGATTTGTGTTCTTGTCAGATTCTACTTTTTATATGTAATGATAACAAAGAGGTATAAACTAACTATACAACTGAAGACCCCTGATTTTAGGAATGAAGTGGAAAGAAATTCTGTATTACCCCATTTCAGTAGCCATAGCAATCCAGAGAAAGATTTCATATAGCAGCTAGACCCAGCAGAATTATTGCAGATTATGAAATACAGGTTCCTTCAGAGGGAATGTCCTTATATGTCTCACCTAAAATTTATAGAATGGATCTGCAAATGAGCCAAATATAGGCAAACATTTCTGGAGAATAGTTACTCAAACATATCACTTTGCAATTGTCTTCCTCTGTTTCTTCAGACTCATCCAGATCTTCTTGGCAAAAATGATTTAATGACATATGTTCTGAGGTGTGTTTGTAGAGAAGGAAATACTCATGAATCTTTACAAGAATTTAGCTGTGTTACAACAAAAAGGTGCTTTTAATAATAAGACCAATAAGATGAAATGCATAATAGGTTTTGTGGGGAAATAGTAAGAAAAGGCTTCCATCTTGCAACCCTACCCCATAGTCCAGACATATGGAGAATATGGGAGATTGTTGTCACATGTAGTACACGACCAGCACTTGACAGAAATTCCTGTAGGTCCTTCTATTATGCTATAGGTCTCTTGGCAGCCTCCCTGACCAGTTTTTGTCTTGTCTTTTCATCAATTTTGGAGAGACGTCCAATTCTTTGCAACATCACTGTTGTCATATATTTTCTCCGCTTTTTGATGACTGTCTTCACTGCATTCCATGGTATAGCCAATGCTGTGGAACTTTTTTTGTACCCTTCTCCTGACTAATACCTTTCAACAATGAGATCCCTTTGATGCTGTGTAAGCTGTCTATGAATCATGGCTTTTGCTGTAGCAGGCAACTGAGTAAATGTCAAAAAACTCCTACTAGCACAGCTGAACTTTATTTGGGGTTAATCAGAGTCTCTTTAATTGATGGCAGGTGTGTACCCAAGAAGACTGAATGCTGTAATTAATTAAAGGTGGGAAAAGTTTTGAAATTATTTATTTAGGTCTCATTTTTTTATATCACAAAAACCTGGCATTTTAACCAGGGGTGTGTAAACTTTTTATATCCACCATATATATATATACCTATATCTATCTATATATATATATATACATATATATATATATATATATATATATATATATATATATATATATATATATATATATATATATATATATATATATATATATGTATGGGTCTACTTGAGTAGACCAAAATTCCACTTAATCGAATTTCACTTACCCAAGACGATAACACTGAATGTTTAATTCAACAAAGTTCACATTGTCAGAATTTTAGTCTGGGAAAAGAGGCAGTTGGCCAATATGGGGAAATTTGCCCTTTTCCCCACTAAAATGTGTGATCTTGGACTTGATATATTTATTTAAGGGGGATGAGGGGGACACAGCCCCCCCCCCCCACATTGGAAGGTGTGGGGGGAGCAGCCCCCCACTTGGGTGAGTTTGACCTCCTTCAGTGTGTTTTTTTTTAAATGTTGACTTAACAACTTCTTTTCCCAGATTAAAATTCTGGTGATATGAACGGTCATTGAATCAAACATTGATTGTTGTCATCTCAAGTAAATGAAATTTGGGTAAGTGAATTTTTATTCTTGTGACATAGACCTCTATATATATATTTATATATATATATATATATATATATATATATATATATATATATATATATACATATATATATCTATACACATATATACATAGAGAGAGAGAGATGTATGTATGTATGTATCTGGGATTGTATCATTTTACTGAAAACAAATGCTGAACCTAAAGTGATCAAGCTGAACTGCTCAGTCATCAACTTACTGAAAACAAACAAGAACTGAATAAGCCCCCATTCACCCTCAAATGCTCCACTAATCATATATATATATATATATATATATATATATATATATATATATATATATATATATATATATAGGAGCCATTTAAAATCTCGAAATACTGAAATGTCGAATTTCAGTATCTCAAGACTATAAACCCAAATGTTTAAAATAGCGAAAGTTCATAATCAAATTTGCGGTTATGGCCTTATGCTACGTGATGTCCGGGATTGTGTGTTTATGGTGCGCGGTGGCATGTGTGGATCTAAGTGTTTTGTCAGGTAAGTGAGTGTTTTGTAAGGGATTTGAGTGGGGGTTAGAGTGTGTTTGAGCGTGCTGATATGTTTGGTGTGTGTGTGTGAGTTCGCTTTTGTTTCCTGTTTGTGCGATCTCGGAGTTAGTATATATAAGTAGGGGGAGCCCACATGGGTGGTGCAGGGGGGCTTGCCCCCCTGCTTATGTGTATGAGTTGTGTATGTGTGTAGTTTTTGTTTATGTTGTGGTGTGGGTGTTGTGGTGTATGTATGGTATATTGTATGCAGTTTGTTCGGTGTTTTGAATTTTGCAGTTTTGGGCTCGGGGCTTTTCTAATTTCGGTGTTTTGTGGATTCGGTTTCATAGTTTCGAAACACTGAAATTCGATGCTTCAGTATTTCATGATTATGAAGCGAATATATACGTATACCAACTCTGAGATCACACTATAGTGGAGAATCAGCAAATTCCCTCATCCCCACTGTACTAATTTTAGATGAGCTGTACTAGATTTTTTTTTCTGTTCAAGAAACTGATTTGTTTGGCATGCTAATTGCTAATTACTGCACAAGCAGTTAAATTGCATGATAATCAACCAAGGCAACATGTCAGAGCTATTCAACAAGCTATAAACCAACTGTATAGACTCTGTGCTGGTGTTCCCTGTGAATTCCAAAACATTTGGAATACAGCCATGGAAAGGAGCCTACAGATACAGAATAAAAAAATAAAATGTGTGAAATTTGTACAGAACTGACCTTAACATGCAACAGAAGACTGCATACCACAAAAGTAGAGTAACAATAGCAACATAATCCTTTTTTTTGTGCAGTAACACAAATGTAGCTTTACTCCCCCACCCCCAAATGAATAGCGCACTTTCAAGTAATGAAGACAAATAAAAGTGTAAAAGTGTGTGCTAATCAAAATAAATATAAAAACATTAAACAGACTAGTCATAGTTACATGTCAGTATATGCAATATGTAGCTGATGAAATGCAGGTATATCATCTAAAGATTAGTACTCCTCTGTGCAGATATATCCCAAAGTAATATCCTCTCTTCTATGTTCAACACATGAACAATTCATCTCCCCTTCAGTTTCTCTAGCTACATGGTTGCCTTCTGGTATAGATACAGGGCTACCAGCATGGTGAAGATGCAAGTGAGGTCTGAACTTATTAGAATAGCTGAATCCCAAATCCTTGGTCCCATGTAGCAGATTTAAGCATCATGCAGGTACTTCCTCAGTGTAAGGATGGCAACTGTGAATACTTACTTCAGGTGGGTATGTCAGGTTAGACTTACAAAGTGTTACATGTATGTCTGTCAAGGTTGTAAATGCAAGTAAGCAGTGCACAATTCACAAGTTCTGTTTCATTAACATGCAAACTCATTCATTTGTGTGCAAATTATGTTTTCTCTGTCAGTTTTTTATTATTATTTTATTACTCTTTGGCTGTTGTTTGTGCGATGCGGTGTTTAGCACAATCATGGGCAATGGAGGAATGAATGGAAGGTTTGGCTGTGGTTATCTTGTTTGCAATGCATTGTGCGATGGGCAAAAGAGAAACCTTAAGAATGACTAGTACATAAGGGAATGTCATGTAACTATTCCAGTGGCAGAATTGTTAAAGTATGACAGTTACTACTGAGTATGTGGACTACACCTGCTACTTAACTGAGTCTGTGCCAGCAGGTGTTAATGCAATGATACTCTACTTTATAGGGCCAGGTGGTGCTGGGTTGGAATACATCTATATTTAATACTTTTAACTAATTTTGCTTTACCTTTGGTGCACGTTGGTGTGTGATGCGCAGCATCGCACAACAATGCTTTAAAAAAAAAGAAATGGGGAAGATAGGACAGTAGTGAAATGGGGGAGCAAGCAGGGGGAAGAAAAATGGCAAGTAATACAGAAATGTGTAGGAGGGTGGTAGGAAAGAACCATAACTGTCCAGTTCTTCATCAGTGAAAACTGATATTGTATGCAGAATATTAGCTGAATCTGGACTGTCACCACCACAGAAAGGGGTGAACACAACACAATCATGTTGTATAGCCAATTGGACTGAATCAATTGTGTGTCAAGATAACACTTATGCAAAATGGGATACTTATATGTATGGGCCGATTTTTTTTTTGTGGGACAGGTGCCCATTATTTTTTTGAGAGAAAGAGAAATGTTGGAGAAGGGATATAGGTATTTCTGGGTCTGGTAAGTTGGGTATGTGAGGAAGCAATTGCAGACAGACAAGACAAACAAGACAAGACACAAGATCAGTGATGGACACAAGAGGTCAGTGGACACCATGGATGGGGTGAGGGTGGGGACATCCAGGACCCGTGGTTGTCAAGCTGGGTGACAGAATTGTGTCCTCACCCACTGGACAGTCATCGCTGTCACCTCACTCTCCCACTAGGTGGAGTGCATAACATTTCCTCCTCCTCCTGGTCCTACATAAAATGAGGGAGAGCAGCCCTTCCATTTAGTGTAGGCGTGCACCAACAGTGCAGTGCACAACCCTATGCACCATCCCTGACAGTTCATCATGGGTCATAAACTCACCACCTCTGCCAGTGCTCCCGGAGGGAAACACTGGTCTATCCTCCAGGGCAGGACTACCTGAGGGGGAAGGTACTGCAAGGGCAGCAGAGGTGGTGCTGCCAGGTTGGCTCCCAGACATGCTGGGCAATGGTGCCAGGACCGGTGGAGTGGAAGCAGGTGGATCCTATGGGGTAGTCCATCCTGCTGTGCTGTGGAGCATTTTGAGATGTGTTACACATAGATGACGTGGACACATTTTGATGACACATAATAATATATAACAAACAAACAAAAAAAAGAGAGACCAAGGTTCTGGTGATAGGAGGAAAAAATGAAATAAGATTAGAACCTTCATATATAACATGCAATGCATTAATACAATTATCTGATTCTATTATCTTAACCTTTATTCTTAAGACTACCACCCCCTAACAGATAACTATTAATGTTAAGACTAGCAGCTCCTAACAGATGCACACTGTACTACATATTGCAATAAGTGCTCCTTTACATGTGTATATATTGAACATATACATGTTCCAATTATACAGATTACAGTCTACAGCAATGCATGTGGTGTGCCACTGGTATAGAGCTTTTATTTTGAACCTTTAAGTTAAGCAAAATTGAAGAATTAACAGTATTATATAGTTAGACATGTGGCATTTGAACCCATCCCCTCTGACTAAAGTCTAATATTGTACACTTGGTTTGTGCTATAGACTAATGCATGCATACTTGCTTTTACAGTTGAGATATGCATGCTCAATTTGATACAACTGCATAAAATACCAAGCAAGATATCTTTAAATGTAATACTACAATAACACTACTATTCTGCTGCACACATACCACATGTCTCCCTCATCCTCACCAATCTAGCACCATGGGTCCTAACATTGCACTGTCCATGGCAGCTGTGGAAATAAACAGAACAGAACAGAATACCACTATGAATACCACTCTTGCCTATATTCAGCTTTTAAGCCTTACAAGTACTCTTTTTATTGATACTTACACATCTGTGGGATGTCCTCCAGCCCAAATTCCTCAATCCAAGCATCAAGGGTACTGTTCTTCCTCCTCCAGAGGTTATTGTAGTGCTGCCTACATTGCTCACCAGTACAGGGGATACCAGTAGCACTGGTCACAGCCCAGGCCAAACTATCCCAAGCCTCTGACTTATACTGGGACCCAGAAAATTGCCCCTGAAACAACCTGGCACTGTGGTGTTTCACTAGGATTCTAACAAAAACTTGGACTCCTGGACACCCCGTCTCTGAACCCTAAACCTCACACCCTCTCCATAAATGCCTGCCATGTCTATCATGGATCAACAGCAATGGAGAATAATGGTTTCCCACCAATTCCAGTTATTGCATTTACTGGGAATGTGCACACTCTTTTAAATTGTTGAGCACTGTGCACCATCACTCAAGCACGGTACACGATGGTAAGTGGTGTGCAACAATGACAAGCAATACAATTTCAAGGTTATTTGATGTACAGGTAGTTGTGTATGTGTGTTTAACAAATGTGAGGATCATGGCAGTCCAGAAAGTAGAAATATACCTACAGGAATATAGTACACAGTATACACACAGTCATACATTTGATAATAAATGTGATAATACATAGTTAAAGAAATAAATAAGCAACTGACACAATATTAGTGTCTCAGTCCTCATGATTTTAATTGATATCAGGTACACTATGTCAAGTGTTATAAGTGAGAATGACTATAATGAGTAGTGGAACAACAGTAAAAATGTATAGAATATGTTGTATTTGAACCCAGGACCATGTGCACGATAGTCCTATATTAGCACCTTTTGCCGCAAGAGAGTTGAAATAACAGCTGTTCATGTTTCAGTTCACTGTTATAAATTGCAATGTCACAACAGTAAAATAAAGGTTGCACATGTACTAGAACCCAAGACCATCTGCAGTCTAGTCCTATACATATACCTGCTGCCACAGGCAATAGCATTGTTTGAATATATCTACTTTCTAGTTTTGGCTGTCTGCTTTCTGGGTGGTCTACTTTATCAAGTAAAAAAAGGGATACATACTTCAAGTGAGGAAAAGCAATTTGTGACATACCCAGTAGAACATGTTAGTAGACGTGATATGTCTACATAGGTCTGAATTTCAACTCTCACTCCAATGTACCTTCAGGAAACAGGATGAGTGCCTTATCCCTCTTTGTCACACAAACAGCTTTGCAGCAAAGAACTGAAGTCATTCTGTATGCAATCAAATGCAACAGAATGTACACCAATATAAAACCATAAACTGTTATTTGTATATTTATTAAATTTATGATATTTGGAAGTTGTGCACTTAGTTATCACACAACCTGTTATGATTATTGCTTACAAATATACATCTCTGTCTTAGCCTTCTGTATTTCATGGTCATTCATCACATGCAGTGTGTAAGTCATTCTATATCATTTACCTTAAAATGCATGAAGATATTAACTGGGAATAAAATGATATGCAATTGCTAGCAATTGAAGGGCAGGTTGGCTGACACAAATAAGCACAGAATGCTCTTTTGGTGGGTGACCAAAGGTGAGTTACTTTTATGGCACATACAAGGGTACATTGTATTTTGAGGGGAGAAACAAAGCCAAATTACTGTTATGGAACAAACAAGCATAGACTGTTCTTTTGGGGTGAGCAAAGGTGAGTTTCTATTATGGCACAAACAGGGGGGCAAAGGTAAGTTACTGCTATGGCACAAACAAGGATATGTTACTTTTGTTACTCACCTTGTTCTGCATCCTACATGTTATTTGATCTTGTAAGGGTTGTAAAGTCAGAAACTGCAATGTGTATCAGTAGTTTCTAACCTCTCTCTTTAATGATTTTCCAGTAGAAGTGAATGCTGCTAAACTGAGGGCATGCAGTGGTCATCAGTACTTTTGAGAGGTATGACTGTATGAATCTTTGATGCCTGAGGCCTACTACTTACTAATGGACAAATATAAGTCAAATCAATCTCTGCTGTCACATGTTAAGGCAATTTCTGTACAAATCTCCCACCTTTTATTTGCTTACTGTACCAAGTGATGAAATATTAGGATATGCCATAATATTATTAAACAATACACTCCAGGTTCAGGACGTTGTAAATGCAGCAGTTGCCACAGTGTTACTTCAGGGCTGACTCTATCTGGTGCAAGCAGTACACAGCCAATACATGGGAAGGTAAAGCTTGTGTGAGTTGCCTGACATCAATGTTAATATATGTATGTGAGTAGGAGAAAGGTTATAGGCCCCTAGATGGTGAGCGAGTATGCTATACATTGTCTCTTAGCCAGTGCAAGGGCATACTGAGTATGCCTATGTCTGCTTACACCCAGAGCAGCTGATGGTTCCCCCCCGACTCCTCATCTGCCTGTGACTGTGGTGACCTTGACACTGGTGGTAGGATGGGTGCCCCTTACCCTTGCTGATCCTGCTGCAGCTGGTTCCACAGGTTTAGGTTGTGTAGTATGGCACATACTGTGAAAATTTCCGTACATGTCTGTGGATTGTACTGTAGGGCTCCACCAGATGTATCTAGGCACTGGAACCTTGACTTCAGCAGCCCAAACAAATGCTTTGTGACATTTCTGGTTTAAGCGTGTGTGTCATTATGGCCTTTTTCTATAGGGGTGTGTGCATTTCTGATAGATGTCATCAGCCGTGGTTCCAGTGCATAGCCTGCATCCCCCAGTAAATGACCCTGTTGGATATCCCCTCTAGTAAACAACTGGTACACTTGGGAGGTGTGCCATATATGTGAGTCATGGTAACTGCCAGGATTGCCAGCACACATTCAAAATGATTCCCTTGTTATTACACACAACTTGGCAGTTGATAGAGTGGTAATCCTTTCTGTTAATGTAAATCTACCCAGTTCCCCAGGTGATGCCTTAATTTCTACATGACTGCAATCTGTGGCACTCAGAACTTCAGGGTAGTGCACTACCCAGTAGAACCATTGCATATGTTTGGCCCTCTTCTCAGAGCTGTGAGGAAAATATATGTGGTCCCTGGCATGTTGGAGCATTGCATCCATAAACTGGTGGAGGATCCTGGATGCTGATGCCTATGACACCCCCAACACATCCCTTGTTGGACCTGTAGCTAAGATTCTAAGGGTTACACATACCTTAGTTTCCACTGAGATGGGTTCCCCTCGGTTAGTTCTGGCTCTGAGATGAGGGCTGCAGAGGTCACAGATTTCCTGTAGTGTGCCCCTGTCTACCCTGTAGGACTCTACAATTTCCACATCATGTAGCTTGTGGTAAGTTAAATGTGGCCTGAAAACTCTTCTCCTTCTCGGCCTAAGCCTATTGGCAGCAACAGCAGCATTGTCTTTAGCCTCTAGCACATACAATGGATTAAAGCAGCAGCAGCTCTTAAAATTCTGTCTGTATAGACTTTCCTTGTTTGTGCTCCAAAAGTTTTGACATTTGCAGGGAAAAACTGCATGGAGTCTACATGGATGCTTTACATCTTGTTGAATAACTCCACCATGTTGGATTGATTGATTAGCATGAAATTCAGCTATTATGCTGTAATTAGCATCTATGACACACAGACAAAGACAGATGTAATCCTTTAATAGTCTGCACCTTTATAAAAAGGCAAACGTGTAGCTAGCCAAACTGATATTGAGGAGAATTGTATATGTTTGGAAGACTGCAAACGCTTTTTCTTCAGGATATTTCTGTACAGAGGAGTACTAAACTTCAGCAGGCATGCTCTCATTTTGTCACCTACATACTGCATATGCTGGAATATATGTAAGAATAATATGAAGTAAAGCCTTTTACAGTTTTATCTGTATGCATTATTTAGACATGTTCTGATGGCATGGACATGTTTGTCAAGCCATTTTAGAGATACACATAATTGACAATACATGACAATGGAATGCTGTGTGATAAATATGTGCAAATGTTTCAGGGACAGGTTCTTTTTATAGCACTTTTAGCATTTCAAAGATGTTTTGTTAGCAAAATGGGTCATTTGCCTGTTCTTTTGTGTGTGTGTGTGGGGGGGATTAGTTACTGTTATGAGACAAACAAGAATGGACTGTTCTTTCGCTTTTGGGGAGGTGCAAATGTGAGTCACTGTTATGGCACAAAGATAAGTTGTTCTTGTTACTCTCCTTGTTTTGCATCCCGACTGTTGTTAGTATTCCTCATCTCTACACTGTTTTATGTTTCTACAGTGGGTAATACTGACTGCTACCTTTTCTGTTTTATCTGGAAACAGCTATTTTGTAGTTATGTGATACTTATGTGTATTATACTTTTGTTGCCTTTTAGGGCACCTACAAGGATGTCAATCAAGCATGTCAACCAAGGACATCCCCCTTTCACTGATGCTGGAAATCAATTAATTATCAATAAGTTTCGGCAACATGTTGCTTTTCTCCTAGAAAGGGGAAGGTGAGATATGGCACAGAGGATGAGAATATGGCTGCAGATTGTACAAGACATCAGTGCCATTGCTGGTCCAGCAGGACATGTGAATATGTGTATCACAGGGCCATTGACATGATCACTACTGCATGCAAGTGAGCGGCTGCAGTGGGCCATGACCAAATGGCTACCAGGGGATGGCCTGCTAGGGAACCCCGACTAGCCCCCAATGAACAGTTCCTGGCCAATAGCAGAGATTCAGACAGCTCCCAGGAGACAGCTGGACAAAATGCACTGGATGTGGGTGCAACACTTTCAGAGACAGGAAGCATGTCCCAGGAGGAGCTTCCAGATAGGCTTTGTTATCTGAACAGTTGAATACTGTTGTGTAGTAAAACAATTGAAATGAATAAGTTAATTCTGTGTCACATGTTTTTTTGGGGGGGCGAGATTGAAGATTGCTACAGTTATAAGCTTAGGTTGGAGTTGTCAGCCATGTTCTTGTTGACATTAGACTTAATGCACATATAAAGGGGTAAATGTATTACCCCCATGTTACTGTTAGTTGTGATGATGTTGCCCTTACCTCTTCCTTAACTTCTTCCAGGACAGTCTGGAGTACAGTGCAGTATGTCTTCTGCAGATGGTAAGCCAAATATTTTTATATCAGTACTGCAATTTAAAGAAGTAATATAGTGTAGGATTTTGATCTCAGACCTGTTGTGTGTAATGCAGTACTGTCTGCAGCAATAGTGGCAGCGAGCATTGCTAGTTTGTTAACATATATTGCACTATAGTACAGCAGGTATTAATGTATTCCTGTGTTTCTTGCTTTTTATCACAGGTAATCATGACAGTGGGAGTGTGGGATCTGTGCCACCTTATGTCATATTAGCAGACTCTGATGATGATGGTGGCCAAAATGAGGCACAGTTGGGGGCTGCAGAGGTTTAATCTGACACAGCAGTTGATATACAGCCATCCCTTGCATTTCCATCAGACACAGCCTGTAGGCCTATGCTTACCAAGACCACTGAGCCCAGAGATGTTGGACAGGTGGAGAGCAAGGACATTGATCAAGGAAGTGTGGCTACTGTAGCTTCAGTGCTTGTTGAGTCTGGCTATAGCCAAAGTGTGGGTAAGGTGCTACACAGGAGGATTGATAGGGGTGCTCAGAGGCGGCCTGCTGTCCCTCCTCCACCTGGTGCAGATGTCACTTCCCGTGCCACTTAATGTAAGTTTACGGCTGTCATGGAGGCACAGGCACATTCCCATAGGTGCTCCAGAGAAATTCTCAGGTTGTGGATGTGGCACAGCCTGACATGAGTGACTGCCTCTACCATGTTACCGATTCATTGGATCAGATGAAACACATGTTGGAACTAGGGGTGTCTGTGACGGACCGAAGGGTGTCTGTCATGTAATGAGCAGTGTCTGTGATGGAACATCTACTGGGAGGGGAAAGGCATCCTCCTGGGAGTAGATCAGCCACATCATCTTCTGTCAGCCAACCTGGCCATGCCCGATCATGCTCCCATAGTGGCAATACTTCCACTGTTGCATCAATGAAATGTGCTGTCCACACCCAATTGTGGCAGGCCATGGGGTCATGATCCTGGGTGTCCCCGTGAAGACATCTCATCCAGCAGACATCTGTCACATTTAGGTAGCAGCACTGCATCTGACCATGGGCATGGAGGTGCCAATGCAACTCCTGGCAGAGGTAGTTCTCATGGTTAGGAATGACAATGATGAACTGCCACCTCTACCATACACGGCTCACACCTGTCCAACAGACCAAAATGCAGAGCTAGCTCAGAGCTTGACTGTGTTCAAGCAGGCACTCATATACCAATTTCACCTTTTTGATTTAGGGATACAAAAGCTGTGTCTGATGCTCAGGGTGGCAGCTGACTTAGTGTTTAGTATATCTGCATTTTGTTTTTGAACTGCTCATTGTACCTTTGACTTATATTGGCCTTGGAAAGTTAAACAGTTGATGGCATTGAACTTTCACAACTATATAGTGAGTGCTCTGGTATGGGCTGTGAAGGCAGCAACTGCAATGTGTATTATTACTTTCTAACTTCTCTCTTTAATGATTTTCCAGGACAAATGTATGGTGCACATCATAAATTCAGATTTTAGGATTGTATGATAGGACTGTAGTCAAACCTCATCAGATCAGTAATACAATATAATGCTCTCTTTTGAAAGTACATCAACAGACACATGCAGCAGCTGGAGATAAGACAGGGCTTTCTCAGGAAAATAACACAGGGCCTACAAATCTTGTCATGATGTATGTGGATAGATTAAAAGCCATGTTACTGTAATTTCTCTTATAAAGGATGAGGTGACATCTGCCTGGCCTCCAGACCAGTGTATGACCATGCCCTGGTGGGATGACTTCATATACAAACATCTGATATAGCTGATGACATCAGTAGTGTCTGTTGAGAATATGGTAATAACAGTTTCCCACATGCTATGGTAAAAGGCTCTCTGTAATGTCAAGCAAGAGCACACACACACACACACACACACACACACACACACACACACACACACACACACACACACACACACACACACACAAAAACTGCTATGAGAATAGAACCCCTAACTAAGTACACAAACTACAGAACACAATATTTAACACAAGTACCATGGCACAAGTCTGACTTTTACAAGACTGCAGCTGAACTTATAGTATATGACATCAGCAGAACATGTTTGAGACAAGATTTTGGCAGGCCTGCATAGGTTCATAGTTTCATAAGTTCATATGAGGCAACTACCATAATATCCCTAGCTTCATAGGTTCATAGGAGGTTAGTAGGCTAATGGCCCTAGGGCCTCTTTAAGCCTAGTGAAGTTGTACCATTGTTTCCTTATATATCAAAATATGTAGTCCATATTTGTGAACCCATGGTCAACACTGGTTGCCCTGACTAAGAGTGACATATGTGAAACCTCTAGGGTAATTATACAATTTTCATCCAATTGTCCAAGTTACTCTTACATAGGGTTATTGAGTAGCTCAGTTTCATGTGAAGCTGGAGTTTGTTCCATAGCAGTGGAAATCTCTTGGAGATATATCTGTCTCTCCAGCATGTCCTGTTGATGTTGCAGGCTAGGTTAAGGTCCCTACAGTGAGTGAGTCTTTGCAGAGGTACAGCATTTCCATTAAGGCAGGGTTTGAGAGTGCTCTGTAGGCTAGGCACGTCACCTCTCAGCAGTCTGTACATACAATACAGAGTACAGTGACAGGGCCTTCCGTCTGTCCATATAGGTCATGTGTTGAAGTCCTTGGATTATCTTGATGAGAAACCTCTTAGGTCACTTCAGCTGCTGCAAGTTTCTGGTGAGGTTCATGCAAAAGGGAAAAATGTACTGTATTACTGGCTGATGAGGGACAAGTACAGTGGATTGATAACATCTTTGTCTTGGATGCTATGCCCTTACTTATGAGGTGTGCAATTTAAAAGGCCTTCCATAACACTGTGGGCACGATGACCAAAGTTGACATTGCTATCAAGCTGCATTCCCAAATCTCTCACCATTATGTTGGAACTTAGGGGGGTATTATTAATAGTGTAATGTATTTGCTGAAAGGTATAATAGTGCATTTTTGGGCTAAGTTTAAGTCTGTGGCTTTGGCAACAGTCATTTATGTGGTTCATTATCAAATGACTGAAAATCAAAAGACTGAATCCCAAAAAGACTGACAATTCAAAATATTGAATACATTTTAATGCAATGGGCAATCCCCCCCTGCTCTCCTCATGTGGGGGGCTGTGCCCCCCACTCCCCCTGCTAAATATATATACCAACTCCAAGATCGCATGACAGTGGAGAAGGGGTAAATTCCATCATTCAATATTCAGAATTTTCAGTCTTTTTGGGATTCAGTTTTTTTTGATTTTCAGTCATTTGATAGTAAACCATTTATGTATGTAAGCCCATTTTGTAGTATGTTGACATTGTTTGGGGATTCAATAATTGCACACAGTTTGTAGTCATTAGTGAACTTGGTGAGCCACAGGCCATCTGTTATCACCTACATTTCTGAGAAATAGATTCCAAACAATAGGAGGCCCAGCACAGAGCCTTGTGGAACACTACTGGTGACAGGTTTGCTGGTCGAGGTGGAATCCCCACGTATGACTGTATGCATTTTGTTGATGTGGCAGTTGCCTACCCATCTAATGATATATGGGTTAATACCCAGCTGGGTTTGTTTCTCACAGATGCCTGATTAGGGGATTGATTCAATGCCCTTGGCCAAGTCCAGATAGGCAATATGTACTGATTTGCCTTTATCTGGAGTCTGGTGATACTCTTGAAGAATTCCACTAAGTTTAACAGGCATGATCTGCCCTTAACAAATCCAAACTGGGTCAGGTCAAGAGTTTGAAGTTCACCAATGTCCTAGTTGATAAGATCCAAGATGATTCTCTCCTTGGCCATACAGACAAGGCTGGTCAGGCTTATGGGTCTATAATTCTGCTGTACAAGGGAAGCATGGTTGCTCTTTTCCATTCTGCCAGGACAAAGCCAGTACTTAGAGTGTGGTTGAAGAGAGGACCTAGTGGTTCCACTAACTCTTGCTTTACACCATTTAGTAAGCAGCCTGGTATGTTATCCAGTCCCATACAGCTGTGATTTTGGCCCTGGCGAGTGAAATTATGACCTGTTCTTTGGAAATAATAGGTAGAGAACTGGTGACAAGTATGGCTTGGCATATCATTGATGGAGATAGGGGTGTGAAAAGTTTGCCAAACCTGTCTGCTAACAGACTGGCAATGTCCTCAGGTTCAGTATGACTGGCACTGTCTACTATGAATTTGGTGCAAAGCTGGGCCTTCCCTTTTATATTACAGACATAGCTAAAGAATGTCTTCTGATCATTCTTAGCTTTAAATGCTAATTTAGTTTCATAATTAGCTTTAGAGGACTTTACAGGATGTCTCATTTGCTTGTTCAAGCAATGGAGGTTGTTCTTCTGATAAGACTATTCCCTCTAATTCCTGGACATCAGTGTCTTTTTCATGTTGTGTAATCCATTTATGCTAGGTGTCCACCAGGGCAGCTTGTTTTTTCATGAGCAACTTTTGATCCATTCTGGTATGGCTAAGTCTATATACTTATAAAGCTGTTTATACGGGACATTTGTGTACATCTCTGTATAGGAGTCTTTACTGTCTGTGGTTTGAAACTATGTATGCCATCACTTAGGAGACTACAGTTTGCTTTGGAGAAACTTTTCAACCTTTTGGATGATGGGGGGGGGGTCAGGTACGATTGTTACACTGAACGTGACTGATTTATGGTCAGGTCTTACCAGGGCAGGTCTCACACATGGGGTGGTGCAGCAATCTCCCATATTGGTGAGTACTAGGTCAATTGCATTCCATCCCCTTGTGGGGGTGCAGACTAACTGTTCCAGAGCATTTGTGTTTACAAAGTGCAGGAACCTTTGGACAAGCATGCTTGAGCTCATATATGTATTCCAATCAATGGAATGATAGTTAAAGCCACCCAAGCCTAGAATGTTTCACTGTATTATGAGTGACGTATGTAGGTCCAGAAAGGCACTGTTTGGTTTTCATGGTTCATATTGGTAGATACATACCTAACAATGACATGGAGGGGGATCTTTCCTACAGTTAGTTGGACTTGGAATAACTCTAGGCAGTCGTACTGCTTAACCAGTCTTGAGGTACTTTGTTTTTTTGATGATATTTTTATGTCAGGAATTTTATTCTTATGACATTGTCTAAAAATGGCACTATGGGGAGACAACTTCAACATGGAGTATGACAGAGGTGTAACTGTGCTTGTTGTTGAGACTTGAGTGTGTGCATGGCTATGGATCCTGGCACCTAACAGGCAGCTGACCATGACTTTCTCTTTGTACAACCTGGTGAGGGGGACATCGGTGTTTCTCATTATGGATTCGCCTACGACCAAGACATTGGTTTTCAGGTGTTTTGCTTTAAGAGCTTAATGGCTGGCACACTGATACATTTGTTTTTATGTGTAGTGGGTTCTATTGGGACTGCATTGTGTGCAGAAGGTTTGCATTTGCAAGGTCTCTGCTCTTTTGGTAAACTTCTAATGGCTACCTCTGCATACGTGGGGTTGTTGGTTCTGCACTTGGTCTGTTGAGGAGATGACATGTGTGTGCTGACAACCTGTTTGATATCTGCTTTGTTGTTACCTGAGAGAGAGAGCATTTATTCTAGATACAGTGTATAGTTGCATCTCTCACATATTGTATTTGTAATTATCACAAGTACATGATTGTCAGTATACATGAGGCAATAGTAGCCTAACTTTGTAAAAACACAATTACCCTTATTAAGCATATTTAGATGGTCATCGTTAGCAGAGTGATTTTGTAAGCAGCAGCAACTGGGCCTATCCATGAGGGAGATAGGCGCCAGCCCAGAGGTGACCAATTACCCAACCAGGAGTGAAGGCTGTGCTTGAAACAGGTCACTGAGAAGCACTGCTTCACATGCAGTGGGAGGATATAACAGAGGTGTGTCAATCCATGGTTGAAATATCTGTCTCCCCTGCATGTTCTGTTTATGTCACAGGCTATGTTGAGAACCCTGTCCCAAGTTATTCCTGTCCCATGTATTTTGCAGATGTCCAGTATTTATAGTAGGGCAGGGCCTGAGACTTCTGTGTAAGTCAAGCATAGGTCACCTCTCAGCAGCTTGCAGAAAACTGAGTACAGTCACAGGTCTTGTAGTCTTTCCATGTATGTGATGTTTGGAGGACCTGCATTCTCCCAGTCACAAACCTCTATTTTTTTTCTCCAGTAGCTGCAGTTGTCTGGTGAAGTACAACCATAAGGCAGTGTTGTACTCAATTAATGGACTGATAAGGGTAGAGTACAACAGTGCTGTGATCGCCCTTATCTTGGATGTGAAGTCCAAATGTATGATGTGCACAATGCAGAATTTGTGTCTCACCACTATGGACACATAGTGATGAAAGTGTAGATTGCTGTGAACATGTGTTCACACGTCTCACAACACTATGTTTGAGATGAGAAGGATGCTATGTATAGAATAATTAGCAGGGTAATTAATTTGCTGTAAGGTTCAGTTTGTGAGTTTGACACCAATCATTTATCTCTGTCAATCCCTTCTGTAATATGTTATCATCGTTGGGGGAATCTATTGTGCCCAATTAATAGTCATCTGCAAAAGTGGAAAACCACTGGCCACATAACATTGGATGTGCTTCAGGGAAGTAGTTTCCACACAGTTGATGGCCCAGCACAGATCCTTCTGGTATTCCACTGGTGAGTGGGCCAGTGAGGGAGGTGCAGTCCCAACCTTCAGAGTGTGTTTTCTTTTGGTGAGCCAGTTGCCTATCCAGCTAGTACTGTATGGTTTAATTCCCAGATGGGACATTTTTCACAATGACACATGAATGTCAGACATTGTCAAAGGCCTTGGGTAACTGAACATAGGCAGTATGTCTTGTGATCTTAGGGTCAGTATCAAAGAAGTCCACGAGGTTCAATAGGCAAGATATATCCATGACAAACACAACATGAGTCAACTCAAGTGTGTTGAAGGTCAACTATGACTCTGTGGATAAGCTCCTTGCTGATCCCTTCCCTAGCCTATATAACATATTCCATACACATTTACTGTTGTTCCACTTCCCATTTGACACGGTGTCGTTGATATTAATTATACGTATGAGGGCTGTGACACTAATATTGTGTCAGTTATTCCTTTATTTATTTATTTATTTATTTATTTATTTATTTATTTATGTGTTATCACATTTATTATCAAATGTATGACTCTGTGTATACTGCGTACTATGTTCCTGTAAGTATATTTCTGCTCTCTGGCCTTCGCATTTGACTAACACATTTACACAACTGCCTGTACATCAGATAACCTTGAAATTACATTCCCTGGGATTCAGTAAAGTTCTGTGCAAGAATAAACTATTCTTGCACGGAATGGATCATGTCCATGCAGCACAGCAGTGCGCCTTGCAAATTCATGAAGGTGCGCTGCTGTAGCACCTACACAGACATGATCAATGAATGAGTGCAGGGGGAGTGTTACAGCAGTGCCCGCACATTCACTCAGGAAGTGTCATTATGACACTTTTAAAAGCAAAAATACAGTTGTCTGCAGATATACTGCACAATTGTGCACTATATGAGCAGAATTCATGCCACAGACATGCATCTGGAGCATATCACCTCAGACCTCTGCTGAAAATAGGCTTCCCATCCTATTCAGACTTACCCTGTCAACAAATGTTAAATGAAGAAATAAAATAACAGAGTAGAAATGCAACACTGACATGCCTTAGTTCCCATACACCTCACAAAATACATGCTAACACAAAACCCATTATCACATGCACTTTTTAAGTGCTAAAATTGTCCCTAGTGTTGTGCCCTTGTTCCCCCATAATGGCAGGCATACTCCTAAAGTCAGAACAGGTTAAATTTCATTTAAATCCTCAAAATCTTTTTTTATTATACCAATAAAGTTTAACCATAGCTGAGCGGGTGTGCCTGTTGTGCAGCTATGCATAGCAGAGTTTAAACTTAAAAAGAAGTTAAACAGAAATATACACAGCACAAATAATGAAACTGGAATAGTGTAGTGGTTAGAGCTCCACAACAGTCCATGTATTTTCATATGTGAAATACAACTAAAATGTATTTTTCACAAATAGGTAGTGAATATTATTATGTATATGTTAACCAGGGTAGTGTAGTAACCCCAAATGTGAGGTGTCAGTGAAATTTAAAGTTTAAGCAAGATTTAGCATAGCTAAGCAGATTTGCATTCTGGTAAGCAGGGCTTAGCTTCTACCCCTTTAAGCAATGGTTATCCCTGCTATACCGGTTTACCCGGTGCTAAGCTTTGCTCAGCAGTTTCACAACTGTCCAATCACAATAAAGGGTGGGAAATTAGCTTTATTTAAACCTCACAGGTGGGAATACAGCTCATAACCAGTTGTAGCTCCCCACTGTAGGCACTATGGCTAGTGCAGGTGAAGGTGTGCGCTTTTGGGCACAGTGCTGGGGTATTCAGGAGTCCAGGGTCATTGTTGGACTCCTCATTAAAGACCATGAATGGTAACTGCTGCAGGACTAGTACCAGGGCTCCCAATTCAAAGTGGAGGCCTGGGACCATCTTACCTGAGATCTCACCACTGCTGCTGGCATCCCTCAGACTGGTGAGCAGGTCTGGCACCACTTTGCCGACTTGGAGCGGTAGAAGAGGGACCTCTTAGACAAGTGGGTCCAAGATGCCCGTGCAGGGAATGCTCCAGCCATGTGTAAGTATCAGTCAAAATAAGTGTTCTCCAAAGTCCAGACTGTGTATGTGATGGATAGGTATGCATAAATGTTTTTTATTATCTCCTGTACAGCTGCAGATGAGAGGGCTGTAAACTTGGAAGCCCACACCAGCAGGCTGCTAAGGCTCCGTCGCGTGGCTGGTGAGTAATGATCTAGCTGGTATTATGTAGGGCAAATAAATAAAATGTAGTAGAATGTCACCTTGCAGTATTTAAAAATGAGTATTTTTTTTAATGACTGAAGACGCCAGTAGGAGAGTAATAGTGACATACAGGTTATATCAATAAAAGTGTAAGTACTTGTCAATAAAAGTGAAAACCCCAGACTGGTTGTGTTTACCCTGATATTGTATGACTTGAAATGTTTCATGCACCAAGATCTGATATCAGAATAGTAATGTTGTGTTAACCACTGTTTTCCACACTGTGCTATGTCAAAAGGTATGTATAGGAATGTGTATATATATATATATATATATATATATATAAGAATGTTGTAATCACAAAGTCAGATTGTACAGCCAAGAGAGAATTAGACAGAAAACATTAAAAAATAGCAGTTTTGCAATAACTTGTTCTGATGAAACACAAACTTGTTGTATTCTTAGCAGAAACAGCCATGGTTCAAATCCTCGGAGTGGTAGTAAGTTGTATGCATACTTTTAACTAGGATTTTGTGAGTATGTGTAGAAACAGTCAGGTAGTGTCAACATAAATTCCCTACATGGGAGTAGTAGCAGTAGCTATAAGAATGCTGTAGTTATATTGTGTCCAACACCCACAGTCCAAACCCAAGGCTGCAAATGACAGCAAGATAAGTACATACACCAAGTGATCACCCCCAAGAAATGTTCAAAAGTGTCATGCTGTCACAGGTACCAGACTCTGCTACCAACAACCAGGGTGACCGATAGAAATCAAGGCAGAGTATAGCAGCAACACACACACAGACACACACACACACACACACACACACACACACACACACACACACACACACACACACACACACACACACAGTATGAGTGCACATATGTAATCCTGACTATGTGGATATGGGTAGAAACAGTCAGGTATTGTTAAAAACATTCCCTCCACAGGTCTTCCAGGTAAGAGAAGGTATAAAGTAGCTATAAGAAGGCTGTAGTTATACTGTGTCCAACACCCATGGTCCAACCCCAAGCCTGCAAATGACAACAAGATAAGTACATACACCAAGTGGTCTCCCCCAAGAAATGTTCAAAAGTGTCATGCTGTCACAGCTACCAGTCCCTGCTACCAGCATCCAAGGTGACCGATAGAAATCAAGGCAGAGTATGTTAGTAGCATGCACACACACACACACACACACACACACACACACACACACACACACACACACACACACACACACACACACACACACACACACACACACACACACACACACACACACACACACACACACACACACACACACACACACACACACACACACACACACACACACACACACACACACACACACACACACACACACACACACATACTCATACTATGAGTGCACATATGTAATCCTGGCTATGTGAATATGGGTAGAAACAGTCAGGTAGTATTAACAAACATTCCCTTAACAGGCTTTCCAGGTAAGAGAAGGTATAAAGAAGCTATAAGAAGGCTGTAATTATTCCCTGTGTACAAACATACCACTGCCCAACCCAAGGCCATAGGTTGTCATAGGTTGTTGTAATAATACCTGTAGAGTAATGATTAGAGCAATGATAATTAAACCTCTGACCACTGCAAGAATCTACACTTGTTAATTGACATCTATCTCTCCCCCACCTTATCTTCACCAGTAATCTAAACACATAAATGAATGGGTATGTTTTCCACCAAACCTACTGTTGGGACATGTGTCATATTGTTCTACAAATGTTGAAATGTATTCCAATGAATGTTCTCTGTTCAAATACTCTCATTGGTGGTCTGTTGCTATCAATGTAACTTGCATGCCAGTGTAATAGCCACTGTGGTTCCATATATACATGTGTTCTGTTTGCTATGCAAATGTTCCAAATCTGTTGTTTTAGGTTACTAGGAATACCCATGCATGCTGTTATAACTAATCCTGGAATGTGTTTACCATTACTAACCAACATATGTTCTAAGACTGCAACACCATAGCACTTCTGGGAAGGCTGATCCCAGCAGATATGCTTCTCCCACCTCATCTGGCCATGGCACCAGGCCCCAGTATGTCTGGGACCTACCCCAGGACCTCCTTGTCAGCTGGTCCTGCAACACCTTCGGCTGGGACCACCTCAAGGGATGGGGGTCATCTCTCAGGCATGGGCGCAGACAGAATCCTGTCAACCAAAGCCAGGTTCAGGGTCTGGTGCGTAGCGAGCTCCAAAAGGAATTTGGAGATCTATTACTCCAGCCTGTAGGCTGCATACTGCATTTATAGGGTCAGCCTGTCCCTCCTGCTCAGCCCCAGCACAGCCACCATCAGGGCTGTGAAGGTGCAGTGGTGACTGCCCATGGGTGGGGACGTCAGTCCCACTGTATCCATTTGGGGGCTTGTGGGCTTCTGATTACCAAACACCCCTCCCCGTCCATGGTGTTTTCTCCCCACATGTGTCATATAAGGCCCTGTATGCTGTCTTGTCTGTCTTGCCTGCTTCCTACCCAACCTACCTCCCCAAATATACCTACTATACTTCTCCAACATCCCACTCTTACCTTAAAATAAATGTCGCCCCATGCATAGCTGTCCATTTCGCACACATGTCCACTGGACACATGTAATCTGGTGTAATTGGCTCAACAACACATTATTGTTGTCTTCACCCCTCTCTCAGAGGTTTGAGTGTCCAAATTTACCTCCAAATTCAGTATATATGCACAGCTATTGCTATAGAAGAAATGGACAGCTATGGACCTTCCCTACACCCATCCTGCACATCCATAGCTATCTTTCATATTGTTTTTCCCTCTTTGTGCCCCCTTTTTCGCCACTTTCCTATCACCCCTTTTTTCTTTTCTTTTAAAGAAATTAGCATGGGGGTAAGTGGGAGTAAGCAGCAGTAAGTGGGACTAAGCCAGTTTGCGCAGTGCTAAGCAAAGCATACACAGA
>NC_056746.1:676065034-676182534 GCF_019279795.1 Protopterus annectens
TGCATTGTCCTGACACTGATATGGGTACTAGAGTAGGCATGATTATCAGGTAGTAATCAGAGAAGTGTCCGACTGTGTTATGACCCACTGTCCATGCCTACCACTACCAGCTATATCAACACCTATATACAGTCGATATCACAAGTGTATACACCCCTGTTGGAATGCCACGTTTGTGTGCTGTATGTGTTGTATGACAATCAGACCACAGAAAATCATGTTTTAATGTTTCTCATCTTGAATGTGACCCCTAACCTGTACACTTCCATTGAAAAAAAATCAAAGCTGTTTCTAGGAAGGTGAGCAACTATTGCCAAGTGAAGATATGCCATAATGTTAGAGTCCAAACCAAGACAAATGAATGATGTAACCATATCAAGAGGTGCATACACAACATATCAGTTTTATAGTGTGCACACCCATTCAACTGGCTTATTGTACTGATTATTATTTCCATATGTTTTCATTGACCAGATTGTTATGTTTACAAATGAATAGTACAAGCTATAGGTCACATTAAAGGTGGGAATTGTTTTGAAATGAGTTTTTGTGGTGTCATGTTTCAATTGCACAAATACCAGGATTTGTAACAGGGGTGTATAGCCTTTATATCCACTGTAGCTATACAGACTCAGCAGTACCTGACCTGTATAACCAGCTTCCACCAAGGTAGAGTAATCCCCTATGGTGGACAACAGCAATACAGAAACCACATAATAGGTTGCTATATTGGTTGTACAGAGACACATAGGTGCAGGCAACAACTTGGAAGTAAGTCCATCTCTATCAGAGCAAGCAAGTTCACAGGTGATTTCTTGTAAGCCTGACTATGACTAAAATCAGAGATATCCACACCACCAAGGACAATTGCAACCGTGTCTCCATATATGTTGTCAGTCTCAGAGGAAACAACACAATTCACCCTGCACTGGGGGCAAAGCACACATCATACACACATGCCATGGATATATGACTAAAATCAGAGATATCCACACCACCAAGAACAATTGCAACCGTGTCTCCATATATGTTGTCAGTCTCAGAGGAAACAACACAATTCACCCTGCACTGGGGGCAAAGCACACATCATACACACATGCCATGGATATAGGCAACCTGCTGCATCAGACAGGTTAGTTGGGCACATCTCCACCCTGTCCACTCCAGTTGTATAGGGGGATATGCACATGAACCACACTCCTTCCCTCAGCTATGGTGAGCAGGTACATACTGCCTACTGATGGCAACACAAGCAAATTTCCATGGGGCATAGTAACATCACTGTCTGCCTCTTACATGAACCCAGGCATGTGCTCACAGCTCCATCACACACCACTGTCAAACACAGACCTGCCACCATCCATACACCATCCACATGGAAGATGGCCACTGTCAATCCTCTACACATAAATGAATGGAGAATAGAGGATTATGCAATCAGGTGTCCAACACTGGGGGAAATAAGATAGCTCAGGGCCAGGAGTGTAATACAAGCTGCTATAGCCATGATGCATTGGAGGGTTATGGTGTAGTCTGGATTATTTTCAAGTAATAACCATTGTTGATGTGCAATTTGACAACCATATGAGGTTCTGTAACCTTTTTCGTGTTCATGTATTCCATGTAACATGCAGAGGGCTCACCTACCAGCATTCTCTGTTGGAGAAACAGACATCATCACCCAATATGTGATCGAATATTATGCCCTGTTATTTGGAAAGAGAGCAGAAGATGTGTGAGAGAGGACATCCCTGTGGAACACTCTGTCCCACAGAGTAAATGATGCCAGCCTGCACAGCAGAACTTATGAGCAGGTGCAGCATCGGGCCACCGACCTCATTTGCCATGTCCATCAATGGGCTGCTGCTATAGTGAGGGACTGGCTAGCTACAGGTGGGGGGCCAGCCATACAGCCCCCACTGACACCCACCAAGGAGCTCCTTGCCAACCTTGGGGCACCCGCCCAATGCACAAGCCATGAAGCTGAGAAAAGCATTATAGAGGTGGGTTGCACACATACACACACACACACACACACACACACACACACACACACACACACACACACACACACTGGATGAGGAGTGTGCAGGTAAGGGCCTAGTGGAGATTAGCACACTAATGTATCAGACATACATGTATCTGTATTGTATTAGTACACTAATGTAGCAGACATACATGCATCTGTATTGTATCCACATCCATGTGTCAAGTCTGATTGCAGTTGTGGATGGGATTTTCTAATGCACAGAGGCGCACATCTATGGTAAGGACAGAACATTGTGTCTTATTGGGGTTAGTACTGTAAATGTGCAGACATGCTCCACCCATCCTGTACCAAGGCCACATGTGCGTCTGCTGACAATATTTCCTTCTCACAACTACCTAGGACCCTCTGGTCTGCATATGGGACAGCAGCCTGAAGTTGGTGAGTATGACATTGTTCTGTTGTTTCCTGACAATAACACAGGCATGTGAAGGGCATGCAATTTACCATGCACACAACTATCAGTAATAGCTATATTGCTTTATGTAATAGCTATATTGTTTCATGAGCATGTTCACTTGTGGTGGGGTTAACTGCATTGCATCACAGTTGTCACCACTGGGGCCTATCTGATGTGAATCCAAAATTTCTGTAGCATACCTCACAACTTGTCAGTGCCAAGACATCTGGACAGAGGCCAGCAAAATGGGCTGGACACATGGCCTAAGGTAGGGAGATGTGTGACACATTGGTGGTATACAGTGGATATAAATTGTGTACACACCTGTGTTAAGATGCAAGGTGTTCCTGTTACATACAAATTAAGACCACAATATTTCAGTCCACACCTCTCCCAGCCTTTAATATGACCCATAACAGGAACAGTTCACTTGTAAAACCAAACATCTGGACTCATGTATTGCACCTACAAGGCTGGCCACCTGTGGAGGTGGCAGATGTAGTATCAGCAAGAAGTTTCAGTCAGGTATGATACCTCATGCTGCCATATGTGTCAGTACACCAACTGTGGTCTATTTGGCTACAATATCACATACATGGGCATTGTTAAGGAAAACACAGACCACTTCTGACCACATATAGGTTGCAAACATCTAGATATTCCAAACACATCTGTACAGAGGACTGTACAATGGTTTAACCTGCTGCATGTGAGGCACATGCTGTTACCACACTATATAAAGTTATGGCAGTGGGAGGTGATCACCAGCCATGTATGGTACACACACCAAAATGGTATAAGCCAAAAAAGATATGATCCTCACACACAGTTTCCAGTAGGGAGATTAGAACTCCTGCCTATCTAGTTATTTCTACTATACTGCTATGAAGTTATCAGATATGCCACAGAGCTTATACGTTTTCACCTAGTCCAAATGCACTTCTAAGGTGGATGACATCTACAGGGCTACTAGATTGGAGTGAGGGGAAGTGTAAAGGGTAGTACGCAGGTCAAAAATGGTGTAACCCACACACTACATATTTCTCACACAAATACATACATCCAAACAGTTGCCAGTAGAAAGATTTGAACTCCTGCCTATCTATTAGTGCTACACAGTTATCAGATGTGCCACAAAGCGTATACATTTTCACATACTCCAAAGGAAATTCTAAGGTGGATGACATCAACAGGGCTTCTAGATTGGGGTGAGGGGACATGTGAAGGGTAGTACACAAGTCAAAAATGGTATCACACACACACAAACATGCGCACACGCGCACACACACACACACACACACACACACACACACACACACACACACACACACACACACACACACACACACACACACATTTGCCAGTACTGAGATCCATAGGTTCATTGCTTCATTTGTGTGTAGTAGGTGAATGGGCCTGAAGGCTCTACAAGGCTAGCCCAAGAGAATATCCTAGCATCAGGCCACATAACAATAGTCCCCATTGTGGCTTGGGAGTATAGTCACTGTAGTGGTCTCCAGGGGTGGGTATTGTCTTCCCATCCACTCATCCAGATATCTATTGTGGGTGGCCAGTGATGTGCACTGCTTCACATGTATGTGATTTATATTCCATAACATGGACAGTGTCTGGGTTGTGCACCTGTCCCACATGCATGTCCTTTGAAGTGTAGAAGTGTGCTTGAGGTCTCTGGGTATGTTGTGTGGACAGATTGGTATCTTCAGCTGTAGCATTCCTGACCTAGTTTAGTGAGACATGGATGTAAAACTGAGGTAGTGATTGCACCTACATAGGCAGTATGATGTGGGGATTCATTGGAGTTATTGGAGTCTGTCCATACAGGACATGTGTATAAGGCATGGTATTCCCTTTGTGGGGTATGTTTGCAGACTTTACAGTTGTTGCAGGTGTCCAGTGGGGAACATGGCAAAAGGGCCACTCTGCACATTGATTGGGCTACTGAGGGGATGGTACAGGGTGACCATGTCCTTTTACTTGCTGGATAATACGCACTTAGTCAGGAGATGTTACACATCAAAGTACTTTCTTATGTCAGTGACACTGTTGTGGTCAACAGGCAGCTGACTGTCAACCTGTGCTCCCCATTCTGTTATAACATCACTGTTCAGTGGACAACCACAGATGTATTACTTCACGTGAGCCATGGTGTTCTCAAAGGTAATGGCGACATATATCTTGGCATTGAGGTTATGTCCAGGGTTCTAACAGCAGTCACAGGTGTCAAGTGGCCTTTGTGAATGATGTCAACATCACATGGATTGGGAATACTACCACCCACCTTACTGTTGTATGCAAACATTTTCAGCCAGGGTACCTTTGTGTTCTCCTGCACCTCAGAATGGTAGATCCCAAACATGAGAGGACACAGGTCCATAACCTGTGTGACACCAGTCATCGGTTTGACATGGAGTCTACTGCAATCACACTGTGAGTACTATCTGTGAGGCAGTTTGCAGGTGAACTACTGATATAATGTTTGATGCTTAGCCAAGTGTGTTTGTGTATGATTCCTGGGTGGAGCATGGTCTCTGAGTATTATGAGGGTTGCCTATATTGTTAACTATTCCATACTGTCACATACTCATTGCACATGGTACTACACATTTAGGGCTGTGAATTGTCTACACCAACCTCTACAGTGTTTGACAACTGTTGATCTTTTAATGCCGACATTAGGACATATACTAGGTCATTAGTATAATAATTTAGCAAAAACCCACCCGCCCAATGAATCATGTGACTAGACAACCACACCAGCAACCACACAGGATACCAATGACAGAGACACACAAACACACACTTGCCAGTATTGAGTTTCGAACCCTTACCTATCTATGTACTGCTACTACCGTGGTACGTATTTATCAAATGCACCACGGAGCTTACAGGATGGATATTGTCCCAAAGTACTTCTAAGGTGAGGAACCTCACCAGCCCTTGTAAATACTGGCATTGGGTGATGTAGTGGTTGAGAGATTTCATCAAATACTTTACCCTACACAAACATTTACATTTGCCAGGAGTGAGGTTCAAACCTCTATCTAAATATGTTTTCAGACCTTTATGTTACACATTTACCACATACACCACTGACCTTACATGGTTTAGGGTTGCCAACAGGTACTTCTAAAGTAAATGATATCTGCAGGACTGCTAAAGTAGGGCACCTGAAGTGTACTGGATGTAAATGGGGCCAAAATCTTAAGGTATAAACACACACACACACACACACACACACACACACACACACACACACACACACATATATATATATATATATATATATATATTTATATATATACGTGCAAACACACAAACTTGCAGGGAATGAGATGCAAACCCCCTACTGATGTAGTGATTGCTTTCACATTGTTACGCATTTATCACATGTGCCACTGAGCTTATAAGTATAACAGTGTCCAAACATACCTCTAAGGTGAGTGACATCAGCAGCCATTGTAAAGTATTATACTTTGAAATGTACTGGCTGTGTATAGACACAAAATACTTCAACCTACAGACATAATTCTATAATTGCTGGTACTGAGGCTCCTACCTAAGATAGTGTTTTCCACTAAAGTATTATGCAGTTATCGCAAGTGCCATGGAGCCTACATGTTGGAGATCTGTCCAAAGGTATCTTTGAAGATGAGTGACATCAGCAGCAGTGCTAAAGGAGAGGTAAGGGAAGGGTAGTGAGTGTGAATGGCCTCAAAATCATGTCTCTACAAAAACATACACACTCTTTCAAACAAACACACAAATTGTCTAGGACCGGGATTGGAACTCATACCTAACTAGTTTGCTACACTACAGCATTACACAGTTATCACAAGCACCACAGATCTTATATGTTGGAAAGCTGTCCAAAGGTATCTTTGAAGGTGAGTGACATCAGCAGCAGTGCTACAGGAAGGATAAGGGAAGGGTAGTGCATGTGAATGGCCTCAAAATCACATCTCTACAAAAACACGCACACTCTCTCACACATTTTCACAGTTGCCAGAACTGGGATTAGAACTCCTACCCAACTAGGTTGCTACATTATAGTATTACACAGTTATCATGAGCACCACTGAGCTTATAGGACTGCTAGCTCCCTAAAGGGTTATTTCAGGGTGACTGACATCAGCATGAGTGCTAAAGTAGGACAATGTGGAGTGTAATGAGTGTGAATGGCCTCAAACTCATTCATCTAGAAACACACACAAACTCACACACAACTTTACATTTGACAGGACTGAGGTTACAAATGCTACATAAATACTTATTTGTACTATAGTGTTACACAGTTATCACAAGCACCACTGAAACTATAGGGCTGAGGGCTAACAAAAAGAATTTCTACAGTGAATGACATCAGCACATCATGTGATATAGGCCAATGGTATGTGTACTGGGTGAGAAAAGCCTCATAATGGGATTCTCTCTGTCGCTGTCTGTCTCTCTTTTCCCCACATCTCTGTGTGTATATGTTGACATATCATATTATGTTGGCCTTAGATATGTGTGAGTGTGTGTGTATGTGTGTGTGTGTGTGTGTGTGTGTGTGTGTGTGTGTGTGTGTGTGTGTGTGTGTGTGTGTGTGTGTGTGTGTGTGTGTGTGTGTGTGTGTGTGAAGTATGAATGGTGTACAATTTGGTGTGTGTACACAGACATCTGTGAATAACAGATAACTATAGTCCACTGTGTTGTCAGACATGGGCTTCTTTTTGTGTTGCCAGACATGGGCTTCATTTCTCTAAGTGTAGGAGCATGCCCAATATGACATTCTCTACTAAGCATGTGTATCCATTCCAGGGAGAGTTGGACTCCAGTTCAGGGTTTTGTGTGCTACTGCTACACCGAGCAACCTGTTTATGCAGGATATCTGTATATAGGTTCCCAATATGGAGACACAATGGGCGTAACATAAGGAGGATACTGTCACTATTGCTGTCTGTGCTGCTTGTGTAACTTAGTTTGTCATAGCATAGATTTTCTGACATATGTACTGTTTTACACTGTGATGTATCATGTCATCAACTACTGACAGATATCATTCTTTGCTCACAGTTATTTACCAGGGAAATAGAAGATGAATGAAGCTGAGACAGATATGCTGAGTCATATAGACTACACATTCTAGCACACTCCTGCCATTGTGGAGGGGTAGCTACAGACAATAGACTGCTGGTTTTGTGTTAATAGTTCAGTGCCTTGGTAGTATGCTGGCTAGGGATCCCCTTCTTGTGCTTTTCTCCACTTAATGGAATGGTCATGTCCTGCTGTGGCCATACCTCTCAGCTGTACAAATACATCCAGTTTATCCAGAGGCAGGACTCATATATCTGGTCAGTTTACCTTCACATTGTGGTTTACAAGACGTTTTGTGGCAATTCATTCATGGGTTTGCAGTCAAGGGGTAATACGGGCAGACATTAGAGTTTCAGACTTCACACACTCCATGACATCTATGCTTCTACACCCCTCTCTGTTATTCTCTCATCTTCCTAACATTATGAATGCAATATCTCTGAGGTATCCCTATAGGTGGGCCTTTATCCCAGTAGTAGTTATAGCCTGGTCCATAGTTCTTGCAGTAAGACATGGGGAGGCATGCTACTGGCATTTGTCAGCATGGCCTTGCATTTGTTTTCTGTTTACTGTGTTAGGTTGTTAGTTAGGACTCCCTGACATTCCATACATTGGCACTATGGGTGAGGCATGGGCCTTTGCTAGAGGACTGTAGGCCATTTGAGAGTGCTGCAGGCCATCTGCAGCAGGCCAGTTTATTCTGTCACTCATACTTTCCCAGGCTGCAAGTCAGTGGATTACCCTGGGGTGACAGTGGTAAGTGGTTGAGGTGTTCCTGTCAATCCTTCCTGTTCATAGTGATCCACGAGTCTGGATTTGGACATGTTGCTGCATACAGCTAGGGACACACCTGCATGGGACACCTATTCAGCATCATGTATGTATTCCCATACAGAGATGGTTTTATGCTGTACTCATTCCGTACAGTAAGGGCATGACCTGTGATAAACCTGTGGCTGATGGTGGGGTGAACTAGGTGCATGTGTGATATGGAAGCTACTGGCACCGACTCACAGATATACCTGGGGCATTCTCCTTATGCTGCCTTGTGTGTGAACATGGGCAACCTGTCATTACTTTATAACTGTGCCTTTTGTGGTCTGACAGTGATTGGCCAGACTACCAGTATTCTATACTAGAGGGACAAGTAATGTGATGCTAAACTCTATATATAATTCCAAAGTTATGTGCAGTTGACAATTTTATTTATATGCACTCTGTGTAGGTTACTTCCACCTGTGTACTGTTTCTATGTATGAGCCACCATTCATGGCATGTACAGCTTTCCAACAGTGACAGATATTGACATCTTGACAGTAAGTATGTACAACTGCTAACATGGGTGTAGCTGAGAAGCAGTGTGGTTGGCACTGCAGTGGTTGGAACATGGCCCTGTTGACCACTGTACTGTACCTAAACCAGAGTCACAACCATCCAGGCCCACATGCTGACCACTTCCAGGCAATATTATACACACAACAAACTTACCACACTGACCCCTGCATGTTGCACATATGCAACAATATAGATTGGGACACCTCTGGCAATCTGTGCTCCAGTGATATTACTCCTCAAACCTACACGTTACTGCATTTCTACATGAGATTGTAGGGAGGAGGTGCACACCTGAGGACTTTAAACATTTGCAGTGCTGTACTGGTATTTCGGCTACTCTGTTGGCTTCCATTTCATATTGTATTGTGAGCTATCATGCAGAAAGGAGGCATACCAGTAAAGTACACATGTTAGATTTTAATGGCATAAATTTCAGTTTCAGACTTCTTACCCTTCAGAACTAAAATGCAACTGCCAGACCTGTTGTAGTATGTGTGTGTAGGTCTGGAGGGGGGCTGTTCAGTATTGCCATCATTTGTGGGCCTTAGCCTGGCCTTTCTTTCTGGTCATCTACACCTGTCCTGCTGGTGAGGCTGGTGGTGGGTATGTGACCCTCATTGACATCCATGTGTGTGACCTATTGGCACCCACAGTTATTTGGGCCATCACATGTACTGCAGTGGGAGTTGTCACCTTATGTAGTACTGCCTAATATGTTGACACCAGTATTTGTTATGGATTTCCTGCTGTCCCATATAGCTGTCAGCTGTCTGCTGCTATCACATTCAGCCACCCAATTCCCTTGCATGCTTGCATCGATACCATGCATACAACTATCAAAATATACTACTCCATTCAGTAATTGATAGGAATGGTGACTTACCATGTTGCTGGGCCAGTACTGAGGATGGTACTGGAGGGCTGCCTATGTCAGATACACGTAGTGCACTCCCTATACATGGTAAAGCACAGATAGTTTCATGTTTGGCATCCCTTTTCCTGTATGTGTGAGTCGGAGGGAGGTATCAGTCCCTGGGTCCCTACAGTGTCAGTGTGTGTGCTATGCGTTGCCTCTTTGCCAAGGCCTGGGCATACTGGGCACACCTCCTTCTGCCTACAGAGGCAGGCTCAGGAAGTTCCTCCTCTGAGTCCCTCTGTGATTGTGCTGGCCTTGGCAATGGTGGGGGCTGTGTGTCCCTGCTCCATGCTATTCCTGCTGCAGCTGTTTCCACAGGACCATATTGTGTAGCATGGCACATACTATGAACATTTGTGTACATGTAGCTGGAGAGTACTGCAAGGCTCCACCAGATATGTCTAGGCAGTGGAACCGTGACATGAGCATCCCAAACACACGCTCTACAATGATCCTGGTTTGTGCGTGTGCCTCATTATGGTGTTCTTGTTCAGGTGTGTGTGCATTTCTGATGGGGGTCATCAGCCATGGCTCAAGTGCATAGCTAGCATCCCCACTAGATGGCCATATGGGATGTCCCCCCTGGCAAACCCCTGATACAGCTGTGAGCAATGCCAGATGTGGGAGTCGTGATATCTTCCAGGGCTGCCAGCATAAACTTTCATGATAATGCCCTGGGCATCACACATGACCTGGCAGTTGATGGAGGGGAAGCCCTTGTGGTTTATGTAGACCCTACCCTGCTTGCCAGGTGGTGCCTTGATGTGTAGGTGCATGCAGTCTATTGCACCAACTACCTCAGGTTATTCTGCTATACAGTGGAAGAGATGCATACTTCTGGTCAATGTCTCACGGCTGCTGGGGAAATATATGTGCTCACTGACATGTGCTGACATGGCATTCAGGAACTGGTGGAGTATCCTGGATGCTGATGCCTGAGAGACCCCCATGATATCCTCAGTTAGTCTTTGGAAGGTACCTGTGGCTAGTATTCTTAAGCCTATATATACCTTGGTATCCACTGGGATGGATTCACCCCTGTGCGTGAGGTATGGCTGGCACAACTTGGTGATTTGCTGTAGAATGTCCCTGTCCACTTTATAACACTCCACTATCTCCAGCTCATGTAGGGCCTGGTAAGTTACCCTGGGTCTGTACACTCTTATCCTCTTCCTCCTCACAGTGGGTCAGTTGTCAGCATTCTCATCCTCACCACCCTCAGTCTCTAGCACATATTGATGGATTAAAGCAGCAACAGCCTCTAATATTTCTAGTTAGTTTTGCCAGTTAAAAATCCCCCATCTGTGTACAATGGTGGTGTAGTTTGTGAGAAAAACAGTCTGAAAGGTGTTTGCATAGTTTATAGTAGGGTGCTGCACTGCTGCATGTGGAATTGGCTGATTCTGATACATTCCATGAACCTATGAACCTATTCCACCTGCCAGCTATGCTAGTTCTCCTTGATTGCCTTCCTAGTGCTGTTTCCACAAAAAACAGTCTGAGAAGTTTACATAGTTTATAGTGGTGTGCTGGGCTGGTGATTCTGTAATTGGCTGATTCTGATACATTCCACCTGCCAGCTATGCTACTTCTCCTTGATTGCCTTCCTACTGCTGTTTCCCCTTCCCAGTTCCTCCTTATTTAAGCCCCGAGGCATGCCGTGTACTCCCAGTGCTGAAATGTAAACAGTGCTGCCATTTCCTCTTTTTTCTTTTTTTTTTTTTTTGTTTAAAACCCAGTGTGCAGCTCACACACTCATTTAGGCAATATACACACTGCCCAGGCACATCTGTCACACCCCCTTCCTTAGCTGTGCTTAGCTAAGGGCAAACATGGGCCACAGACCTCCAATGACCTTACAGCAAGCATGACACACCCCCTTATGAAGTCATTCAGCTCTTACACTTGCACTGTTGTATTGCTGCACCTACACGGTTAGGTACAAGCTGACACTTTGAAGAAATATGCGATTCAGTATAACTCCCCTCATTTGCATACCCCAGTGTGTAGGTCCTTAGTTACTGCACTAAAATCAACCCTTTCCCCTTGACAACCAGTGCTCTCTGGTATTGTTTACATTCTGCATGTCATTGACTGTAATGGCAAAATGTAGAATTAACTTAAAATTGAGTTTCCCATTTTTTTATTTTTGGCAAGATCCCATTTGCGTGCCACTGCCCTATGCTTAAACAGCTGAGATCTGCCCCCACCCCCAAAAAAAACCATTTAATTTCCATAATAGTTAATCACTTTTTAATGACAATGGTCTTATATTTGGCCACTAGTATGGCTAATGTACATAATACATTCTTTTTCACAAAATATCATCCCTCCATTTTGTCAGTTGCAAAAATATACTCAGTTATTGTCTGAATACATTTCTGCACTGACACTGTTCCAGCATAGAGACCTGGCAGTTGGTGAATCAGTAAATCACCTCATTTGCATGTTTTTTACCAGCAAATGAGGTGATTTGTATATTTTCCAGTTTTCTGTGCTAGTACAGTTTAGGACCGCTCGTGCATGTGAAAATGGCACTATCCTGAATCGCTTGGTGGCCTTTTTCCATGCAGGCGCTCTTGCACTGTTCCTGCATAGAAAATATGGCTTTCTGAATCCCAGGGAATGTTTGTCACTGTTGTGCACCTCTTACCATCATGAAAACACATTGCTTGATGGTAAGTGGTGTGCAACATTTTCAAACAGTGTCTACACTTTAGTAAATGTGATAATTGGAATTGATGGGAAATCATCAGTCTTCATTGCTCTTGATCCATGGAAGACATGGCAGGTATTCGTGGAGAAGGTGTGTGATTTAGGACTCAGAGAGATGGTGTCCAGGAGTCCAAGATTTTTGCTTCCTCACCTAACCAACTTACCAGACCCTGACATAACTACATCCTTTCCCCAACATTCCTCTCTCTCTCTCAAGAAAACAAAACAAAACATTTTGCAAATCTGTCTGCTTGATACACATGATTTGGTCCAATTGGATATACAACATGATTGCGTTATGTTGACCCTTATCTTTGGAGGTGACAGTCCAAATCCAGCCAATATCCTGTATATATTATCAGTGTTTACTTTTGAAGTAATATATATATAACCATGCTTTTTTCCTATCTCCCTCCTGCACATTCCTGTATTACTTTCCATTTCTTCTTCCCCTGCTTGCTCCCCATTTCACTACTGTCCTGTCTTCCCCATTTTTTTTCTTTAATGCATTATTGCACAAAGGTGCACATGTCATACCATTGGGCAACAACAGTAATACAAAAGTGCTTAAACATGTTAGATTCAGTTGTATTCAAACCAAGTACCATCTGGCCCCAAAAGGGAATGTATTACTGCATTAACAAGTGTCACCATGGAGTCAGTTAATTAGATGTATTCCAGAGACTCTTTACTAACTGTCAGACTTTAGCATCCCCATTTCACTACTGTCCTGTCTTCCCCATTTCTTTTCTTTAATGCATTATTGCGTGGTGGTGTGCATCATACACCACCATGCACCAAAAGTAAAGCAAAAGTAGTTAAAAGTATTAGATGCAGCTGTATTCCAATACAGTACCATCTGGCCCCAAAAAGGAATATATCACTGCATTAAACCTGCTTCCACTGAGTCAGTTAAGTAGCAGTTGTATTCCACAGACTCAACACTAACCGCCAGACTCTAGCAATGCAGCTTGTATTTGTGCACTGCTTATCAATGTGCAGACAGATGTATCTCACATGCGTATACACTTTGCTAACTGTTGTGCAGACCCGCTGCTCCTTGCACTATGGAAATGGATATATTATGCTGTGTTTCTGCAGTTTACTGTCTACTTCTTTTGTATGGCATGAAAGTACATGTAGAAATATTACAAACTGAGACCCTAACTAACTGTATGTCATATATATAAAATGCATCCATGTGTTGGGGTCTCAGTACTTTTTCCACACATATAACAACTACACTACAAAATGTAATATTAAATGTTGCGTGTTATACAATGCACATCATACAATGCACATAAATCTGGTAACATGCAGATCTACAATTACTGCCCCATGTGCCTTAAAAACTTTATCTGCATGACTACTACAGGAATCAGCATGAACCATATCCACACGGACAGAGGTGACCTTCAACACACTTGACCCTACCCGTTTTGCTTTTGACAATGGGAGATCTTGTTACTGACCTTTGTGGACTTCTTGGATACTGACACCAAAGACGTGGATGAGGGATAACAGGACATACTGCCTATGTTGAGTTATCCAAGGCCTTTGACACTGTCTTGCATTCATGTCTCATACTGAAGATCTCCCATCTGGGAATTAGGCCATACAGTACTAGATGGATACTCAACTGGCTCAACAACAGAACACACACTCTATCAAAGCTGGGGACTGCACCTCCACCACTAGCCCACTCACCAGTTGAATACCACAAGGATTTGTGCTGGGCACTCAACTGTTTGGGAAATACTTCCCTGAAGCACAGGCAACTGTAGATGACCTGTGGTTTACCAAGTTTGAAGATGATTGTTAATTGGACGCACTCATAGAGTCCCCAGTGATGGTAAAATATTACAATATGGGTTAACATTGACTGATGATTGGCGACAAACTCACAGGCTGAACTTTAAGCCTAAAATAACTCTTTGTCACCTTTGTCAATGAAGTATCCCTGCTAATTATGATATACATAGCATCCCCCAAGCTCAAACACAATGTTGTGAGACTTGGGAACACATGTTGATAGCAATCTACATTTTCATTGCTATGTGCTCATAGTGATAACACACACAATCTGCATTGCACACGTCATACCATATGGTCATCACATTCAAGACCAAGGTATTCATATCTCTGCTGTACTCTACCCTTATCACACCAATAATGGAGTACAATGCTCACATCTCTCTGAACCTCACCAGACACCTGCAGCAATTGGAGAGAACACAAGGTTGTACCTGGGAGACTCCCAGGCCTCCAAACATGACATACATGTTCCACACTCCTCTGTAATAGGCTCCCACTGCATGTGAAGCAGTGTGCCTCAATGACCCTGTTCAAGTGCAACCTTGACTACTGGTTGGGTAATTAAATTCATCTCTGGGCTAGGACCTATGTCCCTCATGGACAGGGCCAGTTGGTTCTGCTCACAAACATTCTCTGCTAAAAATGACCATCCAACCATGCTCAATAATGGTACTTGTGTGCTTCTAAAGACACTAGTGCTATTAGGCCAGTAGCCTCATAGGAACCTATAAAGGTATGAGGCTATTCAGGCCTCACAACCTGTTGTCAACCACATGGCCTACTATAAGTTCACATGCCCTCTTGTATAAAACAGACTTGTGCCATGTTGCTTGTATAACATACTGTGCTCTGCAGTCTGTTTACTTAGATAGGTAGGGGTTCTGTTCTCACTGCAGTTGACTTTGTGTCTGTATGTGTCTAGACAGCAGAGCAGATGTGTGAATGCTACAGTTACTTCTCTAATTACATGGATTACCAGTGTTTTAATACTTGCTCATGGTTGCACATCCATTTCATACAGGCCTCCCAACCTCTTATCTCCCACATGGCCTGCTGATGTCATCTGCTATAAGTTCACCTGCATTCCTGCATGAATTGGACTTGTGCCATGGCAGTTGCATTAAGTGCTGTGTTTTGTATTCTGTGTACTTAGGTAGGGGTTCTGTTCTAACTGTAGTGAACTGGGTGGGTCTGTGTGTGTGTAGTCAACACAGCAGATGTGTGTATCCTACATTTACTTCTCCAATTATGTGGATTGCCAGTATTTTGATAATTGATCAAGGCTACACATCCATTTCATGCAAGCCTCCCAACCTCTTGTCTCCCACATGACCTGCTGATGTCATCTACTATACGTTTACCTGCACTGTTATATAAATCCAATTTGTACTGTAGTGTTTGTGCAATTTACTGTGATCTGTATAGGTTCATAGGTTCATAGATTAGTACTAAGCTAACTGCCCTTGTGAGCCATTTTAAGCCTAGCCAATTATTCCTTGTGAGACTCAAACCCTGCACCTTGTGCTTGCAAGGCAAACACCTTAACCATTAGGCCACCCTTCCAAATGTAGTCCATATACTTTGATAGGTAGGGGTTCTATTCTCACTGCAGTCAACTGTATGTGCGTGAGCTGTTGCATGACATTGCAGAGAGCATTTTACACCAGCATGTGGGATACCCTTATCTTCTCCTCAACAGACACTGCTGATGTCATCAGCTATAAAGTGTTGTCTGGCACACTCCAACTTAGACTTGAGCTGTGGCACTTGTGTAAACTACTGTGTTCTGTAGTCTGTGTATCTTAAATAGGCAGGGGTTCTGTTCTTACTGAAGTCAGCTGTGTGTGTGTCAAAACAACAAAACAGAGGTCTGTATCCTACAGTTAGTTCTCCAATTACATGACTTGTCAGTATTTTGATTCCTGATCATGGATACAAATCCATTTCATACAGCTCTCCCAACCTCTTGTCTCCCACATGGCCTGCTGATGTCATCTAATGTAAGTTCACCAGCACTTTTGCATAAAGCAGACTTGTGCCATGGCACTTGAGCAACATACTGTGTTTTGCAGTTTCTGTACCTTATATAGGGGTGCTATTCTCACTGCAGTGAACTGTTGCTTAATATTACAGAGAACCTTTTACACCAGCATGTGGGACAGTGTTATTTCTCTTCAACAGACACTGCTGATGTCATCAGCTATAAAGTATTGTCTGACACCATCCAAGTTGGTGTTATGCTGTGGCATTTGTGTAAAATACTGCATTTTGTAGTTTGTATACTTAGAAAGGTAGGGGTTGTAGTCTCATTGTGGTCAACTGTGTGTGTGTGAGTGTGTACATGTGTGTGAGTGTGTGTGTGTGTGTGTGTGTGTGTGTGTGTGTGTGTGTATGTGTGTGTGTGCAAGTGTGCGTGTGTGCATGTGTGTATGTGTGTGCGTGTGTGTGAGCTGTTATTTGACATTGCAGAGAGCATTTTATGCCAGCATGTGGGACATCCTTATCTTCTCAACAGACACTGCTGATGTCATCAGCTAAAAAAAAGTGTTGTCTGGCACACCCCATGTCAGACTTGCACTGTGGTGCTTGCATAAAGTACTGTATTTTATAGTTTGTGCACTTAGAGAGATATGGGTTCTATTTTCACTGCAGTCAACTATGTGTCTGTATGTGAGCTGTTACCTGACATTAGAGAGAGTGTTTTACACCAGCACATGGGACACTGTCATTTTCTCCTCTATAGATACTGCTGACATCATCAGCTATATCAGATATGCAGTACTTCCACCAGGGCAGGGTCAGAGACTGGTCTGGGGACAGGCAGAAGTCAGTTCATTGTATACAATAAAGTTTACAGTGACATAGCTTTCAATCTATCCACATAAATCATGGCATGGTGTGTAGGTCCTTTGTCATATTGCTGTGAAAGCCCTGCAGTTTCATCAGCTGCTACATGTGTATGGTGAGGTACATGTAAAAAAAGCATTATACTATATTAGTGTTGTAATGAGGTCTGACTACAGTGCTGTCATGCAATCCTCTGATATCAATATGATGGTATGATTTAGGATGTGCACAACATAGGCTTTCTATAGCAGTGTGAACAGTTGATGGTCAAAGTTCAGATTGCTATCTAAATGTGTTCCCAGTCCTTGCATCACAGGGTTTCTGTATAGCAGAACTGTTGTCAATGATGTGATTAATGCGAAACTCCACTTTTCAGATGGACAACATTACAAACACACATTTCTGGATTTATTTGCAGATATGTGCTTTGTCACCATTCAATTGTGTGTTTGCTCCTTCTGTTCTATTTTATCACCATTGGTGGACTCAATGATTGCACACAATATGCAAAATCAGCAAACCTGGTAAAGCAAAGGCCATATACTTTAGCCTGAGGTTTCAAGAAATACAGTTCGAACAGTGAATGGCTAAACACAGATCCCAGGGTTTCCCAGTGGTGACAAATCTAGTGGTATAGGTTGATTCATCAACTTTCACATGGTGTGTTCTTTCAGTGAGCCAACTGTTTACCCATCAACTGATGTAAGGTTTAATCTGAAGCTTGGGGTTTTTCTCTATGATACCTGCATGTGCGATTGTGTCAAAACCCTAGGCCAGATTACAATAGGCAGTATGCACTGTCTTACCTTCATCCAGGCCTATCGCATGGAATCAATGCGCTGTGACAACATCATAGATCATCTATGGCATGACCCAGCACATACACCTTCTTGATATGGTTAACTACACAATTCAACACACCTTGTATATGCCCTATCTTCCCATACAATGCTGTACAAATTCCTATATTCTTTTAGAGCTGAACTTTTGTGGAAATTCCAATTGTTTGATATGTCTAGTTATGTACATACTGACTGGGGCATTGTACTCAATGAGAGGTCGGATGAATGTGGAATACAGTGGAACAATGACTTCTTGGGACCTAGATGCAAATGCCATTAGTTAATTTATAAGTTGCACAACATATAATGATTTCCTCACTACTGTAGACACATGCTAGTCAAAGGCTAGATTACTGTCTGCATGTGTCCATAACTACTGGGTCAGCTCTAAGGGTTGTGTTGTCATTACAATGGTTAGAAGGGGTGGATGATTCCCTGACGAATACTAATATGCATGTCTTGCCATTTTGTTTTAGTCCATGGCTTTGACACCAGTTGTTTGTCTGTGTCAGTCCTTCCGGGACAACATTTGTGTAAGTGTGGGATTCAATGACAGCTCCTAATTTGCAATCATCTGCAAATGTAGTCAGCCAGAGAACATCAACACTGGTCTTGACTTCAGAGAAGTAAGTGCTGAAAAGGAATGGTCCAAGGACAGATCCCTGAGGAACTCCACTTGTGACTGACCTCTTTGTAGAGGTGAACTCCCCAATTCTAACTTCATGGGTCCTGTCTGTGAGTCAGTTGGCTATCTACTAGGTAATATACTGATTTGTACCTAACCTCATGAGTTTGTAAGCATTGCCCGAGTGGGGTATTGCGTCAAATGCCTTGGCCAGATGAAGGTAGGCAGTGTGAACCATTTTGTCCTCATCCATCACTTTGGTGACCTCCTCAAAGAAGTCCACCAAGGTGAGCAGGCATGTCCTGCCATTTACAAAACCAAACTGGGTTGGGTCCAGTGTCTGGAGGTTTCTATATCACTACTGGTCTTTTCCGTGATAATTCTTTCCATGGCTTTATATATAAGACTAGTGAGAGTTATGGGTCTGTAGTTTCCAGGTTTTGTAGATGGGCCACCGTTGTGCAGAGGGATGACTGTTGCTATTCTCCATTCATGAGGCATGAAGCCTGTTTGTAGGCTACAGTTAAATAGCAATCCCAGAGGGCCTGATAGGTCATGTTTCATGCAATTTAGATGGCATCCTGGGATATTGTCTGGGCCCATTGATGCAGCGTTCTTGTCCTTAGAGAGTTGTTAGATACATATGTGCCACCTGTTCAGCTTATGTACACACTGCATACATAAGTGCTTGACAACATTAATGGCATGTATATCATTTGTGACAGTGTGGATTGCATCATAGATATATGCCATGCACACAAGGCAACTAACCTGTATTGACCTTACTGTCACATACTGATTAATCAGTGTCCCTCCTAACAACTCCTGCAGACATTACAGTACCAGGACAGTGTGTGTAGTTACCCTCATAGATTGTGGATGTGTCATAATAGTTGTCAAGTGTGTGTGTGTGTGTGTGTGTGTGTGTGTGTGTGTGTGTGTGTGTGTGTGTGTGTGTGTGTGTGTGTGTGTGTGCAGACTCATCTCTTATCACTCCACATCATATATGTTGTATCAGAGGCATGGGATTAGTGGTGGTATTATTCTGATATTGTCCATGATTGTGGTTGGTTTTGTAATGTTTACTATGATCCTTGCTGGGGACATCTGCTGAGAGTACACTCATATTCAGGTATATCATTTTGCACAGATTCCCAATATGCCCCGTACATGAATTGTATGTCAGACCGCTCAATAGATGTCTTCTGTATTATTCATATAAGTATGTTTATCTCACACAGACATCCTCCTCATTGTTATGTCACCTTGTGTGACAGTCACAGACAACACATTTTCACTGCACAGTCCATACTGGATCACATAGATATATGCTTGGTTTTGCAGCTACAGCCATCTTCCATTGACATGCCCTCCTCTGCTGTACATACGGGAGTTTAACCTGTACTCTTTCCCTGTGTTCTTTCCTACAGTTCATAGGGGTGTCCCTATTCAGTACACTGGGTCATCATTTTACATGGCAGTCCCATGTCCTGTTGCAGATCATTAACACAGCTTCAGTACAGAATGCCAAGAATGGGATATCACAATACTCTGCACTGTAGGTACACTGTCCTGTACTGTGTTTGGACCACATACTTCACTTTCATACCTCTCAACTGTCTAGATATTCCCAGGATGGCCAGATGTTTTTCTTAATAAATATGTGGTTTCCTGCATATCACTGTGATGATCTCTGGGCTGATGTGACTCAATATTAGATGCATTTGAGTGCATAAAACTGTCGTGGTCTGTGCAGAATGTCCAGTTTTTGTTTCTTATTTGTGATTTTTACCTCATAACATTTTTTCCTGACAAATCATTGGTATTTCATTGCAGAATGCAGTCAGAAACTGATGACTGACGTTTGAATTTCAAACTTCGTGCTCTTCAGAATGTTCATGCTAATATGCAACCTATATATCTATCAACTTCCTAAGTTTGTAAGTGCAATATTAAAAATCTTTTCCTATTTCTGGCCCTTTATCCTCCCATTATTATTTTTTTATTTTTTATTTATTTTACATTTGTTGACTGAGCTAGTCTAGCTGGATACATGTCCATTTTCAGTAGAGGCCCAGGGAGAAAAGCGCCAAAACACATACATAAATACAATATAGTAAGTTACAATAGTCCAAGTATATAACAGCTGTTTTTAGTAAAATACAATACTCCTAGTGAGCATAACACAAGACAGTACAAGGTAATGTGCAAGAGATGTTACTATATACATATGTACATATTTTAAATTGCAATAACATGGTCTTTGCTTGATTAAGGATAGGTCAATAAAGATAAAGAGTATTAAAACTAGTGTATGGAGAGAAAGTTAGTCAGGGTTAGTACAGGGGCATAACCAATGAGTACTGAGAAATAGTCTTAGATTCTGTTTAAAAAGTGTCAATGAAGACAGAGATATGAGTTCAGTGGGAAGAAGATTCCAGTGCTTACCAACAGTATTAAAGAACAGAGAGTCTCCTGCTAAGTTGTTGGATCTGCTGGTGTTGATAAAAAGTTTGTTTGAGGAGTGTAAATGTTTAAGATTGTTATATGGAGTAATGAGGCAACAGAGTATTGGAGTGTTGGTGTGTTGATACGGGGTCCTATGGGCTATGACAAGCTGGTGAAATTGCAGTTGGTTTTGGAACTCTAGCCATCCTAGTTGCTTAAGATTAAGACAGTGATGAGTTCTAAAAGGAGAACCAGTGGCAAATCTAGCAATATTATTATAGGAGATAGTCAGTTTGTTGAGGTTGTTTTTAGAAAGATTAGTGTATATAGGTGAAGCATAGAGTAGGGTGGAGATTAGGTGAGTTCTGGCTATAGTGATCCTGGCTACTGGTGTAAAAAAGGGTTTGATTCTATAGAGGGACCCCAATTTCTTGTTGACTGTTTTTATTGTGCTGTTTATATAAGTATCAAAGCTAAGGTTGTTATCTATTGTTATTCTTAAAAGTTTAGTGGTTGAGTCGGGAGATATGATAGTGCCATTATTAGATACAAGTGTGAAATTTATTGGTGTGGATTTTTTGGTTGGTGTGAAAAGTAAAAGTTTAGATTTTTTTAAGATTTACGAAGAGGCAGCAGTTTAAAAACCATTGTTCTACTGTATTAAATGCTTTTTGGGTAAGGGACTGTAGTTCAGTTGGAGACGTGGCTGAACAAATTATTGTGGAGTCATCTGCGTATTGAATACAGGTGGCATCAGGAATTGCTGAGTGAAGGTCATTAATAAAAATGGAGAATAGGAGTGGGCCTAATATAGAGTCCTGTGGAACACCTAGGGAAATAGGGAGGTGAGTAGATAGATTGTTTTCCCATAGCACAGCCTGTTGTCTATTGTCTAAGTAAGATTTAAACCAATTTATGGCTAGAGGTTCAAGTGAGAGGGATTTCAGTATATTTAAAAGGAGCTGGTGATTAATCATGTCGAAAGCTTTAGATAAATCCACATTTGTTGCTCTTAGAGGTGATGAGTATTACGTTATAGTGCATTCCTATGTGACATCTATGGCAAATATGTCCCTATTACTGGTTATTTGTCCTCTCATTATGTTGGCCTTTGTGCAAATGTGTTGCACTAACAGAATGACAGCTATTTGTAAACCCCCTGGTGATCATTGTGACATTGCACCCAAATCCATGCACCACAGGTGCTCTTCCTTACAAAGAATTGCTATCCACATTTGCTGACAAGGTTTCACTATGTGTAAAGCCCTAGTGATCATTGTGGCATTCTGAGCAAATCTATGTACTGTACTGTAGATGCTCTCCTTTGCACAGAACTGCTATCTGTGGTTGCTTATAATGTTTTGCACCCAGCACCACTATTGCAAGCTGTGAAATGTAGCTTAGGTGTGCTGTGCCTCATTAATATGCATTGCCCACTGCTGTGTGCCACACACCATCGCAGAAACACATAAACTCCTAGACAGTTTATTGAATGCTGCAAATTCAGATAATTGCTCAGTGTTGATTCATATAGCTGTGACAGAATGCAACATATCTAAGATTCTGTTGTCTTTTTGTTGAGACAAAAGTTGTGTTGCCTAACACAATTAGACATGATTGCACAATTTATATCAATGAAAACACACAGCAATCACATGTCAGTTTAGGTGCATCTGTGGAAGGTACAAATTATTTACAGGAGCAGAAAGAACAAAAAAATCTCAAAACAAACATATGCAGGACTGATCAGAGAAACCATGGAAAAAAATTAATCTCATCTGTAAACATTCCTCTGTCAAGGCATTGTGGAAGATGCACACAATTCCTTTTTATTTCTTAATTAGAATCATCAATTTAATGTAAATCTTTAGTTTTATTGTGTTACAAAGCAGTTAAATTATAAAAATATCAATGTATGTTTACACAGGGGATGCACCAAATATGATTCAAAAACAAGAATAAATAATTCCCACAGCAAAAGCATATAATAAAAGGACCTGGCTGTTGTCTTTCATACCTTTACTACCTCTCATTTTAAGTAATGCAGCTATGTGGACCTAGGGCTCCATGATACAGACCTTTATTGTGTAAACATGGTCCAAAATTCTGGTTTCCAGCTACTGATGAGTACATATTGCTGCTATTATATTACACTTGTTACCTGTGTATGGTATGATTAGGTAGGTGCCAGGCAGTGTCCTGTTATAAAGATTGGGCAACTGAAGAAGCAGTAAAAGAAATCCCAAGGTTGGACTGGGATGGGATCTTACATTAAAACAAAAAGGAATAATACAACATGAAGGTAGCAGTTTGAAAAGTTAGATATATTTTGTATTATAGTAAGTTATAGGTTATCAAAAACAAAAATGCTTTATTGTTTGATATTATGATTTTAATGTTAGAAATGTTCTCATGTAAGCTAAGTACTTTTCTAAGTACTGTACACACAGTATTTTTGTTGATGTTTTTATGTGTAAAAGCCCCACTCTTTCTGACAAGTGTAAGATCTTTAATATCAACTCATTCTACCACAGCCTCATGCAAATGTGACCTCACTTAGCTAGTAATGGTGACATAGATGAATAAAAACCCAGCTAATGCCCAGATGACCTGAGTTTGATAAGTTGAAAGGAGAATGGGCTTACCCATCTTGGGTGTGAAGGTGGAGAAGATAAAGTTGCATACTGCTGCAATCCAACATAAGAGAGGTGGTGTTGTATAATCCTCCTGAGGGCAGCCTTTCAGTCCAAAAAGTCACTGTCTGTGGTAGCACTCATTAGTAAGTACATGGGAGCATGCAAAGGCAGAGGGATATGGGCACATCCATGCCCCATCCCGGAGTTGTAGTTAGGCCTCTCAAAATGTCCTCATCACTAGAATGGCGGTGAAAACACAAGAAAGCTTCATGGCTTCCTGAATGATAACCCCTCCGGATTCCTCTTGCTTCCATGTTTCTGGGGAATCCACATACACTGGTGGAATAAACAGGTTCATTTCTAGATGGGCAATGATGGATGATTGGTAGGCATGTGGTAACACTGAATGTAGCAAATCCCCTTCCCAGTGCTGCACCACTTTGCCAGAATTGAAATTGTCCTTTTCCTACATCAGCTCGTAGGGCAATAATCCAGTTCACTTCCCTACTCTCCGTATAAACTAGAAGGTCTGAGGAAGCTATACAGTGAAAGCGCTTACCATTTTTATTGTGCAATAAACTTCCATTGTGGATTTTACTAAGTTTGAGCTGCTTATTTGCCTCGCTGTTGTTTTATCGTTTGGATTGATTATTGGACTTTCTTTCAACAAAGAGGCATTTGTCCTACTGAGTGCAATTCTTATTTTTTGGACTGATTCTATTATTATACTTGTTGCACTTACTGGGAACATGGCAGAGGAACAGGATATAATTATTGAATTGGACTACAATCCCATTGAATCAAAGAATGCAAGTAGAAACCTCTCGGAGAGGTTTCAGAAGTATTTGTCGAAAGACATGAATGTATTATTACGTGTTGACGTTGATGCATCTGAGGAAGTACTGAATGGTTTTCTGGGAGACACAGAGGAGCTACAGAAACTAATAGAAGGACTTGAATTTGACTTTTTAAAGCTAAAAAAACTGCAAGCACAACAATACCATCTTGAGACGTGTCTTGCTAAAAAAATAGTACCGAGAGGTCTGCGGGTGTTTACGATGCCTACACAAGGCACACAGCATCCTGAACTTTTGGCCCATTGGCAGCAGCATCTCAATTTAGAGGTGAGCGCTAACTATATGAGACTTTTAATAGACTACTTCAAACCTGAAGACACCAGGTTGAAGGAGTCATTGCGTGAAAAACAAACTTTTATTTTTACTAAATTTCCTGAGACTGTGGTAAACCCTTTAATGGAGAGCATGCTGGATAGTGTTGTAGTATTTCAACGAAAAGTTCTACAACAAAAAAGGGTTAAGATCATTAGAGATGTTAATGATTTTACATTAGGCCATGTCTTTACCTGGCCAAGAAATAATAATAATTTTATTAATAATAAGAGTAATTCTGGTTGCATTAATAAAGTTGTAAAAAATGATGGTAACACAGTGAATACAGATTTAACAGCTACCATACAAGGTAGCAATGAAGAGAATGTTGCTAATGACAAGGTACAGGCAATTACTCATAGTACTGTTAACAATGAACAAACTAATATTAATATTAACTTATATCCTACTGTGAAAATTTGTAGAAATGTGGGCAATGGTCCAGTTGGTGACAGTACTTCTACCGCAAAACAAGACAATGCTGTTAGACCAAAAACAAGTGGTGGCAGCGTTAATGTTTGGGATTTTAAAAAACAGAGTGATGGTAGTGTTGGGAATCACCCTTTTCCCCTCCCTATAGGGTATGAGAAGGAACAGGTCAATGAGTCGAGGATGCCAAAAAAGAAAATTATCGAGGGACAAGTACCCGAATCATTCTATCAAAAGAAATGTGGGGGAATCTAGAGAAGCATTAGTATGGAACATCTCTAATTATAACCTAACAAATGATGAACTTACATTATTAAGTAAAGGTCTTAATTTTATTCCAACTAATGAAAGTAAAGTAGCGGACTCAATTCTAGATCTGAAAGTATTTTTGTAGGAATTTAATGTTAAAGTTAGAGTTTGGTAATGACTCTAATGAAGGACCATATCCTTTTAAGAAATTAAGTACATATGTGCCAAACAACCACCCATTGGTTGATGCTTATTTAAAATTGACAGAGGATGAACTACATAAATATTATTCTGATAAGAAAAAGAAAGGTAGGAAGCATAAGATTAGTAAAAACGCAAATAAAAATAATTTAAGTTATAGAGAGAGACTAGCACTTAAGAGGTTGCAGTCAAATGAAAAGATAGTGATTAGGCCGGCAGATAAAAGAGGTCTGGTAATAGTTATGGACTACCAACAGTATTTAGAAGCCATGGAGGCTATGTTGAAGGAAGATGAACAATATAGTACCATCGCAATGATACAAATTCATAGTATTATTGAATATATTCATAGTACACTGATGGATGATTTGAAGAGTAGATTGTTGGATTATAATACATTTAACTATCTTAAAGTAGAAAAATCCATTGATCCCTGTAATACAAGGCCTACCTAAGGTTCATAAGCACCCACGTAGCCTCCTATGAGGCCAATAGTAGCAGGTGGAGGTTGAGCCACTGAGCCACTATCTCTGTTTGTGGAAAGATTTCTTAGACCTGTTATTGATCAGAACAGAATGGTGTTAAAGGACACAAAACAATCTTTGATTGATTTATATGACTATTTAAATGCTCCTATACCTCAAAGAGAATTTTTATTTGTTACATTCGATGTACAATCTCTCTTCACCAAGATTCCTAATTCTATAGGTGTGTCATACATACATGATTATCTTCTAACCAATAGTGAATATGATGCTATCAAGATTGATTTAATTTGTCATTTCTTAGAATTAATACTAGAAAATAATGTGTTTATTTTCAATGACGAGTTTTATATACAAAATTATGGCATAGCTATGGGCACATCTTGTGCCCATAGCTACGCCAACATGTTTTTAGCTCAATGGGAGAAGACAGTGTTATTTGGTACAGACCTATTTAAACAATATGTAGTTTTGTATCGTCGATTTGTTGATGATTTGTTTTTTATTGTGGACAGGAAGTAAGACACAATTAATAGAATTTTTAAATATGATGAATGGTTTGACCACATTTTTAAAATTCACTATGGTGTCATCAGTAGATAGGACAGAGTTTTTGGACTTATATATAGAGAGACTTGCGAATGGGCTAATAAATACAGGGGTATTTAGAAAACCAAGTTATAGGAATTCACTTCTAGCTAGGACTAGTATGCATCCTAATTTTGTATTTAAAAACTTAATTAAGGGACAAGCATTTAGAGCATCGAGATTGAATCCAACTGAGCAAGGTTATGTGAATGAGACTAAAAACTTAGAGGAAAGACTATCTGTAAGAGGTTACAGTAAAAAAGAAATTGAAGCAATTTTTTCACTAGTTAAGGAACTAAGACATAGCATTGCTAAACCCTATTACGGACTAGAAGTCAGAGAGGAAAGGTGAGCTATAAATACTGTAAATAAAAGTTATCTGAAAATACCATTATACTATACTAGCAATAATAGGCAATTGATAGATATTTTTCTTAAACATTGGTTCATTTTGTCTGTAGACAAAGAAATAGGAGAACTTGTAGGAGAAGTACCCTGCTTCTCCTACAAAAATAAGAAGAACTTGAAAAAACTATTATGTTACAGAAATGAAAATGGTGGTAGAAAAGATGACAGGGATGCCACTACACAGCCACGTGGTAGATGTAATTTCTGTGATTATATATGTACCAATAATACTTTCAAACATCCAGATACCAATGAAGAGTATATATTTAGAGCATCTGCTAATTGCCTCACTTCTAATGTAGTATATATGGCGAAGTGTGAAACCTGCGATTCATTTTATATTGGCAAGACTAATCGGCCATTCAGAGATAGAATTAGAGAACACCTTTATAGTATTAGAACTCATTCCACTTGCAATGCATTGTCTAAACATGTCACACAAATGGGGGAACATCATATTTTTAAGTTTAGAGTTATTGAAATCATCAAACCAAGCATTAGGGAGGGAAATATTAAGAATTATACGGAGAGTAGGGAAGTGAACTGTATCATTACCCTACGAGCTGATGTAGGCAAAGGACTTAATGAACGAGCCTCAATAAAACCTTTATTAAAAATTAGAAAAGTTAACAGATGAAATGTTTATTTAAATATATATTTATTATATTTGTATTTGAATGTATTTACTATTTCTGCCACTGAATTCATTGAGAGTAGCACTTTAAATGATGTAACAGATTTCTGATTAATACCTTAATTAATGAATTAATGTTACGAAGCATTTTATTGGCTGTGGTAAATTAAAATCTTTTTATAAAATGTATGAAGTGTGTTTAAACTAGAAGGTCTGAGGAAGCTATGCAGAGAAAGCGCTTACCATTTTTATTGTACAATAAACTTCCGTTGTGGATTTTAAGTTTGAGCTGCTTGTTTGCCTCACTGTTGTTTTATTGTTTGGATAAAATATTAACATTCATGATTATGACTTGAAAACTTCTATTCACAAAAGGCAGGGATGAACAATAAATGTCATATAGTAACTCAATAAATCTTTAAATGAAGAGCTTTGCTTGCATGATATGAAAACTGAAAATATTTTAACCAAATTGAAGAAGCAAAAATATATTATTTAATTTGTAAGAGGTGCAGAAATAGACTCCAAGACATATAATACTTCAGCTATAACCTTCAGAGAGCTACATGTCTGAGAGTAACAAACATAGAGGATTAAAATAAGAAAAATGTTTTTCACACAGAATGACTACAAGATGAAATATACATTTTCAGTAAGCATTAGGCAATTCAGTTGTTTGGGATATATAAGCAAGACAATGGGTTATGGCACTGAGATGCAAAATAATATGTAACATTTCAAGTTTTAATAGGTTGAGAAATATTTAATTATTCATTCAAAATGGAAATGCAAGGAAAGGGATCTAAGTTCTGTTAAAGCTGCATTGTTTAAGAAAAAGTGAAGCAATTCTTAAAAAAAAAAGATAAAAGTAAAACACATGAATGAAATTGTATATAAAAATTGTGCATTTTCTATAGAGAAAATGTGTTGCATTTTAAAAGTGAAAATATGCTGTGCACACATCTGCAGTGCTTGAAGCCTAGTTGTCATTGAAGATGCTAGGATTAAAGGATATTACCGGAGTTCCGCTGTGGCGACCCCTAAAAGCCGAAAGACACAACAACCTTATTTGAAACTTCCATTATTTGAAGAAGTATGCAATTATGAAGGGAAGAAACCACCTTCCAAAATGAAAATGTAAGTCACAATAAATTTTATATATATATATATATATATATATATATATATATATATATATATATATATATATATATATATATATATAGAGAGAGAGAGAGAGAGAGAGAAAACTTGTTGGTTGAGCTGTTAACTAAGTTGCTCGATTTTCATGCTAGAGCATTCAAAGAGAGCTAGAGATGCCTATTAGGAGTCTTCAGATACTGAGTGGAATTCAGTAAGGTTACCACCCCCTTGCAGTAACCATTTCAAATACAGAGGTAGCCCTACCACAATGCAATTTTAGCAAAGTGGTGCAGCTCCACCATGGGCTGTCTTTACGGCCTGCCACAAATACTAATGAGGCATTCTGGAGAGTGGCCTATGGTAACAGCCATGTGCTCCTCCCCAGAATTGTCTATGATTAGGTATTTATGCAGCTGAGAGTTTCAGAGAATCAGTGAAATGTGTATGTAACTTGTCAACCATGTTAAGAACACAGCTAAAGGCTGGAGTTTATACATTGTTTCTAATGGGTGAGCATACATTAAAGGCAATTGCCAGGGATTTAACTTGACAGGTAGTGTTGTGGTGTATGTGCATTTGTGCATGTGTGCAGTTGTGTGGTTTTGTGTATGTGTGTGTGTGCATATGCAGAGGGATGAGTGGTCTCAGGTGCATGCATGTGTATATGTGTGTTACCATGTGTCTGCCTGAAATTCAGTGGTGCACCTAAGCTTAGTGCAATAAAAGTGCTGTGAGTATGACTGATAAACAATGTCAGCCTTTATGAGAGAAGGCAGCCCTCATATGTAGTGCTGCAGTATATGACAATAAACAATGTGATCAGTGCTGTAGGCCTGAATGGGAGGGATGTTCACTGCAATTATTTGCTGTGCTCTCCAACCTCACACTGCTGCAGCATTTATACCATGCTGATTTCATAGACAGCAAGGAGGCCGGTGATGGTTTGCAGGCTGAGTGGGAATTATATAATTATAATGCCAACACAGACACATTCTTAAGAAGTCCATTGTCATTACATAATAGTCTTTGAAATGTGTTTTAGAAAACAGGAAACATGATTGTTTTCCATTTACAGCCTGTCTATTTTATTTACTTTCTGTAAATACGTATGTCTTTCTGCCTGTTTGCCATCCAACAAGAGGGAAAATGTGCAGTAGGAATAACAGAAAGTCAATATTAAAAATAACACTTTCATTGTCAACAGGGATTAAGTTTTATTTTATTTTATTCAATTTGGTAACCAGGGTAGATCATTGATCCAAATTGCCCTATTTCAGTCTCAGCACAGAAAACATAAATGACATTAGACAAGCAAGTTAAGAAGAAGTCATTCTTCACTGCAAGAAACGTTACAAGGTCTGATTTAGTTATTTACCTGATCAGCAATGTGTTCATGGTTAAAGGTAAAGTAATCAATGGCAACGGTATGCATCTGACTTATCAAGTGTACAATTTTTTTTACTCTGATATATAATTATATGTATGCAATGTATGTAACTGGAATTTTTGAGAACAGGATTGTGAAAATCCGAATACTTTCTGCTCGATAGTTTGTAGTCTGTATTATCTCTATGGAAAGAAAACTGTTTTCTTTGCTATTCTGTGATATCCTCAATGAAATCTCATAATAGTTAAAGAAACTTAACAGTACAATTGACGTGAAGAAATCAAAACCCAAAGCAACTTGTAAAAATACACATTTGGTGACTTATCTTTGAGGATGGTATAGTGGTACAGTGGTAGCATTGTTGCCTCACAACAAAAGGTTATGTGGTTTGATTCTTGGCTGGGGTGCCTTCTGTGTGGAGTCTACATGTCTTCCCTGCATTTGTGTCTGGGTACGCTGGTATCCTTCCATGTTACAAAGATATGCATCTGGGGTGTTTCCCTGCAATGAAAATTGGTTTTGTTCCAAGTTGGACTTTTCTGGTAAATAAATAGATGGTAGCAAACCCTTGTAAATGCCAACTCTGGTATTTTTGAATTCCTTAAATAGGAAACAACCATTATCTTTACTTATGGTTCTTTCCAAAGTAATTTCCCCTTACATGACTTCTGAGTATTCAACCTTTCATTTAATACCTGTGTTCTTACCTTCCTCTTCATCACTATTGCTATTTCTCCATTCCTTTCTCAGCTGTAGAACATTGCATTTATTTGCCGTGATTTATGTCACTTCATTCCTCAAAGTTAAATACATCACAGGTGCCCTATCATTCTTTCATAATCTATCTTTCCTTCCCCATGTATTTGGATACCCTTTCTGAAGTCATTCTGAAAATGTATTTTCTTTGTCTCTTATCTTTTTCATAACATGGTCTAAGAGAACATGGCACCATATCCAGATGATGTGCAGTGAGGATTTATACAACAGGGGGTAGTGTCCCTAGTTTCAAAGCCCCATGCAATTCACTGTGATACCTTTTACCAGTATAGCTTTACAGGGTTCCTTTCTAAAAACATATACAGAAGGCAGTCATATGTGCATCAAAGCTTAGGTGTCTTTAAAATTAGTAGTCGCTGTTTACTTCATTCTATCTTCATCTAGGCCCATTACAGTAACATTGCAGAGTGATAAAACACAAGTCACGGGTTTTTTACCACCATTCATCAGATTCTGGGCATCTTATTTGATTTTTTATTTAGGTCCCGAAGAGCATTGTTTATGTTATTTTAATAACTTGGAGTTGTGAGTAAGAGATTATCGTGTATGCATGAGGTGAAAGACCTTTTGTATTGCTTGTCTTGCTGGTATTGGCATAATGGTCCCCTAGCTGCCATATGATAGCTGTCAGCCAATCATAAGAGAATATTTCAATTATGTGTAGCACGTTTGTCTGTTCATGCATAATGATTTGTTGTTACAGCTTAGCTTGACTGCCATGTCAGCTACTTTGATACTATACAGACCTAAGTCCAACCCTAATAGTTTCATGCCTACAATAATTTTATGGCAAGAGAGATCTCCTCCTGCTTAATTTGGAAGCCATTCAGTGATACCCTCACTTGTTTAGGCTCTTGTCCATCAAGCATTTCTGATTCAGTTGTTTGTGGAACACTGAGTTAAACAATTTTCTTTAGTATGCAATGTCCACAGAGACTCCTCAGTTCTGGTCCATGTTTATTTATAACAACACTTCACTAGATTCACCTATGGAATACCTATTAACCAACTCTTTATTAGGAAAAAACAAACACAAAAAGAATACTGTTGAGTAATGTCTCTGTCAATCTTTCAGACAATTTTCATAAACTGTGTTTAACAGTGGACAAGTGTCGCTTAGAGAATCCTTCATGTGCAGGAATCACAGTAGTAATACTCTTTCACTCTTTAGTGGACACCCATAATCTCCAGGCCATTTAAACATAACAAGACTGACTGGTTCTCTAAACAGTTTACAACTCTAATACATTTTATGTGATGAAGTTTGGAAATGCTAGAAAAAAATTACCACTTCTTATTCTAGAGAGCAATGTAATAAAGTTACTGAATATTACTAAACAAGAAATAAACAAGGCATATGCAGGCATAAATCAAAACAAATCACCCTCTTTCACTCCTCCAAAAAGTTCTGGTATGAGGCACATAACATTTCTGGTAGACATCCACCTAAAGAGCTTTCCTTTCCTGGCCACATTCCTTGATGTACTGGAATCATTTCATAGGTTCATAGGTTCATTGGTAGGTACTAGGCTATCGGCCCTGGGGCCTATACAAGCCCAGCCAAAAAGTTACCCTGGCTTTTGCCACCCAAGAAAATTATTTTCCTGTGCCACTGTCGAGCAGAGCCACAGAGGTGATCCCCGGGGTGAATTTCCTATTTCCCATCCAATCATCAAGATTTTTCTTGAAGAGTGCTAATGATGAGCTTTGTTTGATATAGATAGGTAGTTTGTTCCAGAGTATGGGAAGTCTCTGGGACAGGAATCTATCCCTCTGACATATTCTGTTTATTGTGGTGACAAGGCTTAGGTCCCTAGAGCGTGTAGCTCGGAGGGATTGGGATTTCTTTAAGTGGAGCATGTCCAACAGCTCTGGGTTTGACATAGCTTTGTATGTTAGGCAGAGATCACCTCTGAGTAGACGATATGTGACGGAGTAAAGCTGGAGTTTTTTGAGACGGTCTGCGTAGGGCATCTGTTTGAGGCCGGTAATCCTCTTTGTGAGGTATTTCTGCGGCCTTTCCCATAATTTACCCATCATGTTCCACAAAAATTCACCCAAGTCCCTTAGAATAATTCAAAACCTTCTACTTCTACAAAATCATAAACAAATTGCACTTCTATTAGAATAAATATCTTTAGACCTCTATTTGTTCCTCTCTCTCTCTGTTAATAACTTCTGCTCTTGGTTTCTGTACCGCCGTAGATATTTCATACTCACTCACTAAAACACAACTGCAGTCTTAGCCTCACAGTCAAAACCATGCCTATGATTTAGAAATCAGACTTTGCTAGACTTGCACAAAAAAGATCACAATCCCACCCCACCCCTGCCTACCACTTCTATCTCATCTCAATACAGCCTACCCTTGGTAAAATTCTTGAAAAAAAATAATTTGCTACCAGCTCTTCACTTGCATTAACAAATGCCACTTATTTTCACAGAAGCAGCATGACTTTTGTGTAGGAAGACATACCAGGACTGCTCTCTGGACACATTGATGACATCCTCACTAACATGGATAAACACAGTACACATTGATCACATCTGGGCCTTTTACCTTGCTCTCTGTTCCATCCTGTTATTCCACTTGTAAGATATAGGTGTAAGCTCTGAATCTGCCCAGTGGTTCAAAGAGGTCCTGACCAATTGAAATGTAACAGTTGAAATTGGGCCACTCTTATCAGATACAGCCTTTGCTCTTTCATAAATGCTTGCACTGACATTCTCCATTTTATAAATAAACTGCCTTTTAACCTACCTCATAAAAAAACTCCTCCTTTACAAAAAAAAAAACATGAAAAAAAAACTCAGCCACTAGCCCTGGCCATATTAAAGATCTGTAAACCAACATAAATGAATCCAGCACATCATTTAACTACCTTGGCATTTAGCTTTAACAATTGCTCAATTTCCAAGACCACATTCAGAAAATCATATCCTAAGTCAACTACCTCCTGCTTTTGGCCGAAAATATATCTCATTTCCTGTCATAGTTTGCTAGGATCAACTTAGACAAAGGTGTCTTGCTTGCACAATTAGAATATGGCCTACCCCTATTTGTCAATGTATTATAAAAAATACCTTATAATCTGTTTTTAGTGGTCTGTTATTGCATCACAAACTCCATCCCCCACATCATGAGCAGCTCTGCAATTCCTTTTAAAAGACAAATTTGCTTCTAATTAGAAGTTGAGCCAGCCTCCTCCTTGTCTCCTTTCTCTTCAAGAACCCCCACCACCAACTATGAGACTAACTACATCCCACCCACACTACAGCTTAAGAAGCCAATCCAAATGTCATAACTAGTGGCTGTACTTTTGTAACTCCATCCATTAAATGTAATTTCTCGGACCGCAGCTTCTCTGTTCTTGTCCCTAAACTGTGTCAATCTTTGCCAACGGATCTTACTGAAATCAGAATACACACACAGTCAAAACCTCTTTTCAAACAATACCTACTAAACAATAGAAGTACATGCCAGCACACAGGACTTGTCACCTAACTCCTATGGTTATATTCATCTCAGAAAACCAAGTCATATGCACTGCTTCCTCATCTGAGCTGTGTATCTTACCACTAAATATGTAATACGCAGTCCTCCTGTTATTAGCTCGACTGTTGTAACTCTTAGTATTCTACAAGGTTTACGCTCTTCACTGCTAAAATCTCCCTCCACACTTGTATATACTATTTCTGTTCTTTTCACTGGACTACATTTACCTCACTTATACAACTAGTACTATGCTTTATGTAATCCTGATCTTACCTCTTTTTTATGCTTCTTATAAATATGTGCATATTTTTATAGATCTATGTTATGTTATGTTTTGTTATGTTATGTCAATATACTAAATGAACTATACATTTAATCTCACTTCTCTGTTGTTGCTGTGTATGTAGCCCAGGATGAGCCTGCAAATCATAAGAGTTGATCATTGCTCTACCACAGTAAATGGAATTAAATATAAATAAATATAAAAATAAATAAACAAATAAATAAATAACCATACAAAGACTATACGAACTGTATAACCAGTTGGGTAACTACTTCTTTTTCCAGTTTCATAGGAACCTTGTTTTATGCCTACTATCCAAATATTTGTTTGTTTCCAATTATTAATCTGCCTATATTCACCACAGTCTAACTTGCCTTCTTATGCGAAGATTGCTCCCATTTATTCTGCCATTTGCCCTTGTATGCCCCCATTCATGGTAAGATACAAGATTATTTAAAGTCTGTTCATCAACTGTTTATACCATTCTTTCCAAAGTTATCTTTGTAAGTTTAGATCACTAGTTGCTATATGCTTGTTCTCAATTTATGCTTGAAGTTTTAACCAAATAGACCTTTACTCCCATCCCTGAAGTATCCTTAGTACTGCCTGCCAACAACAAAATTTAGAATATCTTGTATCTTGAAATCCATATTAGCTTTCTGATCTAAGAATTCCTCCTATATAAGTTATCTGCTTCTTCACAAAAATTAAAATGTGTATTTAGACCACTGTGGAATAAAAGCTAGAAGGAACTGGTGTATAGATACGGCAGACATTTTAAATAACACATTTATTAATGTCAAATGACAACAGCTGACATTAATGAAAAAAACTTTACTGTCCCTGATCATTAAAATGAATCAGCTTAGCTCTGTGCCATATAGGGATAAAGCCCTCACTATGACCGAGACCACACAAGTTCAAATATGGGCTGAAACACTGGAGGAGATGGGTGAACGATACTGAGGGTGAGTGGCTGTTGCCAGATCACTCACCTTAGAGGTAAGATACTGTAGATTGTGTCACTTGTGACAGTTCATAGCAAGTGAAGCCTTGCTGTGGCAGACTGCACAGTAAGACCAAGAGCATAAGCTTTTCTCACAGTCAGTGGTGATGGCTATCAGAACATGTGGGTAGAAGCACCAGTATTACATATAAGAATGAGTGATCTTCAGAAAAATGTTCAAACTGATTGTGAGAGACACATCTGAAACAAAAAGTACTGTGCAAAAAATGCCATGAATGATTAAGTTACCTCATAGTTCTTTTATTCTTAGATTACTAAAGTAAACCACAGTTGTCATTATGAAATTAGACAGCCAAAACATGATTGCAGAGCATGGAATGCTATCATTACACGCTGAAATCTGGAAAATAATAAACTTGTTAAGTACCTTTCAGATGTCTGTAATGTAAGACCTTATATTAACAGTGCAGGGGATGCCTGTTAATCACCTCTCAACACTATTAAGATCAGGTCTCTTGCTAGGGACTAACAGCAGACCAAGCCATCCAGTAAAGAACAGTGGCAGAAGGTAAAGAGCCATAAGATCTGGCAGATACCTTCTTTGGACATACTTGTAAATAGAAAGTGAGGCAGAATGAAGTGTCTAATAGCATTTAAAGTTTTTCATTCTTCAGAGAGACAGTTTGTTTCTGCCTGTTGTTTATTTCTCAACAGTAAGTGTTTTACCAGCTTTTAAAGGCTTTGAAAAGTGGTAAAACATGAGCTCCTACCATTTTTCCCATAACTGGTAGTACATGGTACAGATAACGTTTTATGTATTATAAAAATTATGATCAGGTCATTAATCATAACTCTTTATTAATGTGTTTTTTACATAGATGCCAGGATTCACTTCTTGAGCTAAGCTCTTAAGGTGCATTTCTTGACATTCATGTGTTGAACACATACTAAGTTGGTTATGATTGGCGATCCAATCATAATCTTCTATTTTATAGGATCATAAGATTATAAGAGGTTACTAGGCTATTGGCTCTGAGGCCCTTATAAGCCTAGCCAAGAGTTTAGCTCATGTTTAAACAAGTCAGCACCCAATGCCCTGTCCAGCAGGGACATGGGTGGAATCCCAGGGTTGTATTTTCTGTTTCCCATCCAGCTGTCCAGGTTGCACTTAAAAAGGGGTAAAGAGGTATTCTGCTTGTCATGAACAGGGAGTCTATTCCACAGATGGGACACAAATCTCTCCCACCAAGTCCTGTTGATGTCACAGATCAGGTTGAGGCTGCTTGTGCAGGTTACTTGAGTGGAGCTTGACTTGCGGATATGCAGCAGTTCCATCAAGGAGGGATCCTTGATTGCCTTGTATATTAGACAAAGATCACCTCTGAGGAGTCTGTATGAAACTGAGTAGAGGGATAGGGCTTTTAGTCTATCTGTGTATGGTAGATGTGAGGCCCTGGATTCTCCTGGTGAGGAACCTCTGTGGTCTCTCCAGCTGTTGCATGTGCTTTGTGAGGTATATGCCGAAAGGAGCATTGTACTCAATAATGAGCCCTATAAGGGAAGAATACAGGGATGTTATGTTATCCTTGTCCCTGGATGAGATACCCTTACTTATGTGGTGGGCCATGTAGAAGGCTTTCCATACAACAGAAGCAACATGGTGGTCAAAAGTCAGGCTGCTATCAACCTGGGTGCCCAAATCCCTCACGACTGATTGTGTGCTTAGGACATTGTTATTAATGTAAAAATTTGTGGGGACATCACTATCCCCAAACAGGATGATGATGCATTTTTTGGTATTTAGCTTCAGGCCATGTTTCTGACACCAGTTATTTGTCTGAGTGAGACCCTCTTGGAGGATGTCCACATCACTAGGGGAATTGATGACAGAACTCAGCTTGCAGTGATCTGCAAAGTTGGTCAGCCATAGCCCACTAGTTTTGGCCTGCACCTCAGAAAAGTATGTCCCAAATAACAGAGGCCCCAAGACTGAAGCCTGGGGTATGCAGCTTGCTACGGGTCTACTGCTTGATGTGACTTCCCCTATTTTGACTAGGTGGGTTCTATCAGTGAGCCAGTTTGGTACCCATCTGGCAACATATGGATTGGTGCCTAGTTGAGGGAGTTTAGCTATTATGCCTGAGTGGGGAATAGTGTTGGAGGCTTTGGCCAGGTCAAGGTAGGCGGTGTGCACTCTCTTCCCCTCATCCATGTCTTTGGTGGCTGTCTCAAAGAAGTCAGCCAAATTTAACAGACATGACCTCCCCTTGATGGAGTCAAACTGTGTGGGATCAAGTGTCTGGAGGTTCCCAATGTCCTTGTTAATGAAGTCCATGATAATCCATTCCATGGCCTTGCAGATCAGGCTAGTTAGGCTGATGGGTCTATAATTTCCCAGATTGGTGGATACTCCACCTTTGTGCAAAGGGATGACAGTGGCTGCCCTCCACTCAGCTGAGACAAACCCAGTACTCAGGCTTTGGTTGAATAGGGTGCCTAATGGTGCCTAAGGGTGCCTGAGTTGATGTAGGATGCAGCCTGGGATGTTATTGAGTCCCGTGGAAGCTGCATTTTCTTTGCCTTTGAGAGAGTAGCGATGACCTGTTCCCTAGATATAAGGGGAAGGGGGTAGATACTGGTGATGTCTTAATTTACTCATGGGGGGGACTGAGGGGTGAAGTTTTCGCTGAATCTGACAGCCAGCAAGTTTGCTATATCTGCAGCATTTGTATATGTGATGCCCTTGACCACCAGTTCTGAACAGATCTGGGTGCTTCTTTTGAGGTTGCGGACATATGTGAAGAAGGCCTTATTTCTTGATTTCTTGCAGAGATCAAGCTGATATCAATTTAAAACAGAAATAATATGCCTCTAATAGTTAACTGCAATTATACCTGCCCTTTAAATAATTTCATGTTGGATCACAGATGTATACATAAATAAGAAAACGTATTTGTCTCAGTATAGCACAAATACAAAGGTTAGATGTGTGTTAACACCTTGAGTAATACCTATATTGCCCCCCCAACCTGTGCATACCTACCAGATGACCATACATATTTTTTATACTATTCCTATTGTTCTTAAGTTATTATCCCCAGTATTACCCCTCAGGGTTTAGACTGTCTCAGCTGTTGGCAGGTTGGAAAAGGAATGTTGAAACTGGGCGAGAAGTCTCTAGTATTTTTATACATGCTGTTGTGCATGTGGTGGAGTTTTGGGGATACCCTAATTAGGTAGAGTTGCTGATGTCCCATGAATTACCAAATGTAATGTCAATCAGCTTCACTCCTACATTAAAATCCAGATTTTAATCGCAATCTGTGTTGTGATCATTGCACACCCTAATCATCAGAACAGTGGCAAATCACAAATAGGAGTCTCACTTCTTTCCTTCCAGAAAGGGACACCAGTTAAATGTTACGTAGTCTCATCTCGCCTTCCTCAGCTCTTACAGAGATTGAGTGCTAGTTGATCTTGTCTGGGTTGTAGCCAGAGCTTTGCCCTCAACTACATTCTGTAACATTGGAGTGGGGGCCTGAGACTTTTTTTTGCTAGTGTCTTTAGAGCACTTGTACTGAGATGCTAAAGGAACTGCATGTATACAAGTGGAATAGTATAATCATCCCAGTAGCTTTTAAATGATTTACAGCAATAACAATGGTATTTGTGACTGCTATATTATGCAATAACTAAGTGACAGAGTCTGTTCAAGTTTCTAAAGGTTTTGCTTTATCCTCACAATGCACTAAATGAAAAGTAAGTGGAAAACAATGCAGACGATTTCTACTTGCAAAAGTTGGTGCACACTTACCGAACACCTAGTCTTCAAGCCTAAAGAGAACCAATCCTATACCATGCTCTCTCAGTCATATGCTGTTACCACCATCCTGCTATACAATACTAATATTTTCTATCCCCTCCTACATAATTTTATAACTCACTTCAATGTATCTCTTGAACTCTTTACAAACCTATACTTTACTAAATCTACCTTTCTACATAATTTCATAACTAACTTCATTACATATCTTGAACTCATTGCAAACCTTTCTTTACTATAATGAAAAAAAGCACTAAACTTTACAATAATGTTTCCTTTCTGCAGTATCAATCCATTTATTTCTGCAAAATTTTACAGCTGGAACAACTGTATACACTTATAATTGTTGATGTAAATACTTTACTGTATATACCTATCTTGTAATTACATTTATTCTTTCATGAAAAATGCAACTTTTTTTCTGAGAACTGTCTGAAATTCCCTTGTTAATATAAATGTACTGTGGTGAACCTTTTCTCCCAAGGCCTCTGCTGAAAATAAACTCTGCCCAGTCAGACTTTCCTGGTCAGCAAAGACAAACAAACAAACAAACAAACAAATAAATAAATAAATAAATAAATAAATAAATTAAATAAATAAATACATAAATCAAAGGATTATTTTATGCATTCTGTTATCTGCAACACAATATCTTGTTCACTTAATCACATAATTCAGTTTTGTTCTTGGCAGTTTTAGATTGGAAATAGTCAGTTGCGTCCAGAACAGCTTTCCATTTAAGATAAATATCATGAATGTCTTTCCATAAATGTATGAACATAAGGCTTACTTTCCTTAAAAGAGATAGCTACCCTGCTTTTTGATAGTTTGTGGGGAAGCAGAAAATGTAGTTATTTGTCTAGAAACAGTTGGTCACTAGGGGAGAACACATTAATAAAAAGTTAAAGCAAATGGAACAATGACATAATAAGAATCAAACTGAATTTTAAATGATCCTGTGTTTATGATATTACACAGAGCTATGAGCAATACTCATAATGCTTGCAATTAGACAACTGTGAGGTAATTTATTTTACTTGATTTATTTGTTTATTTTGAAACTATGCACTATAATTATGACAACTACAGTAAATGTGATCATGTTCGTTAATAAAAATGACAGTTTACTAGTATCAGCATTTAGGGTTATATTTCAACAAGTCAACCAAATGCCCTCAAGTACTCATTTTGTAGACCACTGCACATGCATTTGAAATACATTTTTCATTTGTTGTTTTAGACTGTAGGACATATCTGTCTGTCTATTTTCCCTCTGTACATATTTAATCTTTTATTTTTCTGCCACATCTGAAAATACTTAAGGACAATAAAGACGGGTACAGTTTTATGAGAAATCCCTTAAGTGCTTATAACATTTCCAGACTGTGAAAGCAATTTTTTAAAGTCTAATCAAAGAGAGAACTGCGCCCAGATAGGTGAAATATTATACACAAGCTAAGAGAAAACTTAAAAGATTCAGTCTAACTCTAGTTTCATTAATTTCTATTAACAACACACGCGCGCACGCACACGCACATACACACACACACACACACACACACACACACACACACACACACACACACACACACACATACACAGGAGCGTGCGTGCACACACACAAAATCAAAAATACCAGCAATAAAACAGCACAATATTAACATTTTGTTTAAATTCAGCAGACTTTACATCAGTAAATGAATAACAATGCTAACAATTCTTAAATAAAATGAGAAAAAGGCATAATTTTGTATATCCCCTGCCATATGAGAAGCATGATGAATAAAAGGCAATGACTGCACTCTGTTCCAGACATTATTAAAAGCAAAGCAGTGTGTATAGATGTAAGACAAGTACAGTCTGATTTAATAAGTAAGATTAAAGAAGTGACAGGCAGCAACTTAATATGCATTTAAAACATCCATTTTTACATTATAGTCTATTGTTTTGGGAGATTAAGTGGCATTCAAAGGGATGCAATAAACTCCATGTAGGCTTCATGTGAAGGTACACAGAGATTACCCCCCAGATTTACTATTCTTCTGTGCAGGACTAGCTTAGTCCTGCACAAAACCGGCCATTTAGGAGCAGGATGGCAGCACGCCATGCATATTAATGAACGCTCGCTGCCTGAGCTCCTAATCTTACACGGAGCGTGTCCTATTGTTTGATAATTATTTAAATCTGTTTCTATGCATATGCTATGTTGAAATACTCCAACATTGGTTGCATGGTGCCATCAATGTACCTGCATGCTGTTGTAATTACCACTGTGGTCTCATATATGCATGTGTTCTGTTTGCTATGCAACTGTTCCATATCTGGTGTCTGGATTAACTGGAATATCTACGCATGCTGTTAAACCTAATCCTGGAATGTGTTGACTACTACTAACCCACATATGTTAATAAAACATAAACACCATAGCACGTATGGGAATGCGGGTCCCAGCGGACCCACCTGTCCCACCTCAGCTGGCCGTGTCACCAGGCACCAGCACGTCTGGGGCCCAACCTGGGAACTTCTTGTCCATTGGTCCTGCACCACCTTCAGCTGGAACCACCTCAGGGGATGGGGGCTCACCCCCCCCTCGGGAGTGGACGCAGACAGGAACCTGTCACTCATCACTAGGTCTGGATTGCAGTGTGTAGCAAGCTCAATCAGCAGTTTGGAGATCTGCTACAGCAGTGCGAGGGCCACTTGTCGCGACTAGAGGGTTGGCCTGGCTCTCTGACTCAGCCCCAGCACAGCCAACTTCGGGACTGTGAAGGTGCAGTGGTAACTGCCCAAGGGTGGGGACCTCAGTCCCACTGTTTCCACTAGGGGGCTCATGGGCTTCCAATTTCTCAACCCCCCCCCCATCGAGGTGTTTACCCCCCACATGTGTCATATACCGCCCCTGTATTCATCTTGTTTATCTTGTCTGTTAACCTACCCAGCCTACCACCTCAAATATACCTACTATCCCTCCCCAACACCCCACTCTCACCTGAAAAAAAGGGCAATCTGTTCCCCCCAAAAAATATCGCCCCATACATAGCTGTCCATTTTGCACACATGTCCACTGGACACATGTAATCTGGTCTAACTGGCATCATCACCCCTCTTTCAGGGGTTTGAATGTCCAAATCTACCTCCAAATACAGTGTATATGCACAGCTGTTGCTGTAGAAGAAATGGGCAGCTATGGACCTTCCCTACACCCTTTCTGCACATCCCTAGCTATTTTCCCTACTGTCTTACCCTCTTTGTGCCCCTTTTTCACCACTTTCCTATCAACCATTTTTTCTTTTCTTTTAAAGAAATTAGCGAGGGGGTAAGTGGGAGTAAGCACTCTTAAGCAGCAGTAAGTGGGTTTAAGCTTGTTTGCACAGGAGTAAGCAACGCCTACACAGATTTAGCAATTTAGAAGCTAACTGAGTATAAGAAACTGTAACCGGAAGTTAGTAGTGCTTACCTCTGCACAAACCCGTGCAGACCCTCTTACAACTGCTTAAAAGTGCTTAATCACGCTGTATACAATGGCCCTTGTTCTGCCCAGCAATAAAATAAACAGCCTTTGCAAGTCTCGAACCCAGGACCCTGCACAAATGATTTACCACTAAGCCATGTCAGATATACATAATCCTGATGTTTTCACAAACATATCATCCAGCCCAGTCATTCAACAGTACAGGAAATGTATGTAAACATGTAGATGTATGTATGTGTGTGTGTGTGTGTGTGTGTGTGTGTGTGTGTGTGTGTGTGTGTGTGTGTGTGTGTGTGTGTGTGTGTGTATATATATATATGTATATGTATGTATATATATATATATATATATATATATATATATATATATATATATATATATCTAAATAGATATAACATATCTATATATGTGTATATCTATATATATATATACATATATATATATATATATATATATATATATATATATATATATACATATGCATACATCTATAGATATATATGTCTACAGCTATGTGTGTATGTATATATATATATATATATATATATATATATATATATATATATATATATGTAAGCATAAATATATATCTATATACAGACATATATTTATAGATATGAAAGAGAACATAACAAAAACATATATGTCCACATGCACCATTAATGGGGGTGTGGGGGCCCAAACAACATATGTCTTGTACGTATAGATACCCCCCCACAGCCAAACATGTCTCACCTGCAATACAATTCCAACTGTTGCATATCCCATAACCAGGACCTGACATAACATGGGCACAAGATGTTAACAGTACTCCATCCCACCTGTATGATGTCAGGCTGGTATCAGTAACATATCATACAGTACAGTCTGGCTATCATAGGGAATGTACAATGTGGAAGCAATCAACATTCCTAAGATACATATACACAGACACATATATGCAGATACACACACACACACATATATATATATATATATATATATATATATATATATATATATATATATATATATATATATATATATATATATATATATATATATATATAGGTCCCCTTCACATGGTCATCTTTTCAGAAAGTTGACTTTCATATGGCCGAGACCATATGATCGACTTTTGAAAAGCCGAACATGGGGAACTGCTGTCTCCATACAGTGTGGAATAGGAAAATTTCCTTCTTCCACACTGTAGTGCGATGTTGGAGTTGGTATATTTAAGTTACGGGGGGGGGGTCTGGGAAGCGGAGCTCCCCACAGGGGGTGCAGTTTAAGGTAAGTGTTGGTTGTGTTTTATGTGTCTAGTTTACATTGTCGGCTTTTCGAAAGTTGATCATATGGTCTCGGCCATATGAAAGACGACTTTCTGAACAGTCGACCATGTAAAGTAGACCCATATATATATATATATATATATATATATATATATATATATATATATATATATATATATACATATACAGATATATGGATATATATGTAACTACACATACACACACACAGATATGTATAGGAAGATGCATGTGTAGAAAGTGCACACAATACGGAACAGCCACTATGCCTACAGCTGCCACCTTACCAACTGGACACTCTATGAGCCACCCATACAAATGACAATTGTTGCCTGCAACATATACCCACAGAGAAGTCAAAGGATATAACTTCTCACACAGGTTTTCATACATGGGAAAGCTTTATTTGTGTACTATTACAGTTGTATATGCCATGTCATATAGCTCTTTAGACTCTGACATATATATAAGCAGACTAATGCAACTGTGAAACAGTTATATTGCTACAGTATTCTGGAAAGGTTTACATATGTTGCTGTCCAGGTCGAGGTCTTCAAGTAGTACAGTAGTAAAGACAGACTGGGCCACAGGATAACAATCAATCAACAGTAAGTAATGCAGATGTATAGTCCAGCAGCCTCTGTCTACAATCTGTACACAATCTCTAGGTGGTAAAGACCTCAGCTGATACAATGGGATGTATCTGTTACATAACAAGGCATAACTTACACCATCACAATCACACTGACAAACAGAACAGTCTGTATATCAGGAAGCAGTAGGCCTACATTTACCCAAGGTGAATTGTATGGTAATGTACATCCAGATACCGTAAGGTAGCTTACAGCTGATACCCCCACATGTTGTAACAGCCTAGGTTAGTTATGGTGCATACCCCCCATAGACTGACATACAGGGCCATATACCACTGTTACATACACTGGTCTCTGGAGTGCATAAGGGCACACGTGTATTGTGCAGATGAAGCCCACATACATATGGACCCAACCCCACAATATGTGTGGGGACCACAAAAGCAGTAGACTGATGGCAGGAATGGCAGCATGACATACTCACAGACCATTACATAACCCCTGACAGCATGTCATATGGACAAAGCCTGGTATGTAGGTGGAGGACAGAGTTGGAACACAGGCCCATATATGAAATACTGTTGTCATACACTAATCAAGTCGCTGGTGTTACAGGATAGTCTGCAACATCCCCTTTGTCAGGAATATGAAGTTAGAAACAGAAATGGATGTAGCCATGTACTGATAGCACTCAACACACACACACACACACACACACACACACACACACACACACACACACACACACACACACACACACACACACACACACACACACACACACACACACACACACACAGTGCCAGTGATATATCTGACACGCAACCTGTGTGTTGGACAGACAAAACATAATAGGCACACCTCTGGCCATCAAGTGGATAGGCCCACAGTTGAGAGCTATGCAGACAGACTGCATTCCATTGTTAAACTAGTATGTCCACATAAACCCTGTAACACTGGTGCTATACAATGCATACAAAAACACTACTCACACTCTGTCTGTAAGTTCTGGAACCTCATACAGATAAGTACCTGGCCTGAGTGTGCAATTTCTCTTGTAAGAGGCATTGCTACCTGCTGTCTGTAACACTGTTGCCCACACACACAGGAAGGATGTCTACCATACAGGAAAGGTAAAGGGACCACACTCACATGATGTAGAGATTTATAGTAGTGGGTTGCCATAACAGTGGTAATTGGAAGTACTACACAGCATGCTGCACGCAGTTAGCAAGTGGAGGACACTAATTGGTGCAGAGGCCATCACCTGATCATGTGTATCACCTACAAAATCCATACTGCAATCTATTCAAAGCAGCTCAATCCATTTACTGGAGAGAGACCAAGATAGAGAGAGAGAGAGAGAGAGAGAGAGAGAGAGAGTGAGTGAAAGGCAAAAATGAAAACACAACAACAACAAAAAAAAACCCTCCATCCAGCAAACTATCCAGAAGAGACATCATTCCCACAACAGGTATGTGAAGTATATATGCATGTAATTGACTGTAGTAGCTGGTCCAAAATAATGGGATAGATGATGTGGAATGATTTATATGTGCCATCAGGTGTTGTTGTTGTAATGATGTTCAGCTGAACAACTGCTAAGGACAATAGAGTCTGTCCCTGTGAGTAGTGGGCTATACCTGTCAACTATGCACAGCAACACTGACTGATAAGATGTAAGCCATCATAGCATCTGTTGTGTAATGGGAAGCATGTATATTACTGTGGCCAATAGCTGGTGGTGGAAGTAATGCCATAATGATGGACACGTGGGTTCCACAGCCCACCACTTGCAGGATACTCATGTTAACCTGTATTGTAGCATGCTGGAATGCCATAGGTGTGTAATAGGGTTACCTGCAATCTGGCCCTACATATACCCCCCTAATGTTAGGCTGTGTCCATATGTGGCACCTGTCTGTGTTGTAGCAAGGCAGACCAGTGCAGCTGTGCAAGAAGGTGTTGTGAGATTGTGAGTTTGTGGACCTGATGGCTGAATGTACCCCAAATATAGGTATGCATATGTGTATATGTGTATATATATCTATATATATATATATATATATATATATATATATATATATATATATATATATATATATATATATATATATATACATGTATGTCCACAAACATGCAGATACCCATATGTAGACATATATATAAACACATACATACATCATATATATCTACAAATATATAGATATATACCTATATGCACATCTACATATATTCAAACACACACACACATATATGTATGTAAATACATGCCCCCTGTATTACCATCACAGTGCTGCATGCTATGTGTGAGGGAACAGCACACATAGCAATACACACAGATATATACATCTGTCAGTGTGTGCAACATGGATGGTATGTCACATGTGAACCCCTTGTTGGGACCACATTGCCCTTGTCTGTGAAGTAGGGAATGGGAATATGGGGAAGTATGGCAGGTATAGTTGTGGAGGTGGTCCGGATTGGTAGCTATAGAGGACAGCCGACAGGGGTGGTATGTGACACATGTGGTGGGTAAGCACCCTGGATGGTGTGTGTGTGTGTGTGTGTGTGTGTGTGTGTGTATGTGTGTGTGGTCTGTGATGTGGAAGCCCCATGGGCCCCAATATGGACACGATGGGAACAAGCCTTCCACCCACTGCTACTCACAACAGCAGTCCATGTCCCGAAGGTGCCTGGCCTGGAGGCTGAGCAGGAGGAGCATGTGGACCCTGTGAATGTGTACTGGGTGCCTCAAGGTGATGTAGCACTTCCCACATGTGTCTGTGGAGCCTGCTATGGAACAGACCCTGAACCTGACCTCTGGGGACAAGATCATGTCTATGTGTGCCCCCGTGGGGGACAACATCCTCTGAGTTGGTTGCACTTGAAGGTAGTGCTGGACCAGTATGTAAGGAGGCCCAACGGTGGTTCCCACATGTGATGTGGTATGCTAACATGGGCAGATGAGTTTGGAGAGGTGGTTCTGCTGGCAAATATTCCCTAAACATGCTATTGTGTCACAGTTATAGAACATATGTGGGTAGTAATAGTCTACACAATCCTGGAACATGTCCAACAGCATGCATAGATATCCCCAATAACACAGAATGTCAGATGTGCAGCAATCACATAGCAAGCATACCACAGGCTTATATGGAACCATAGTGGCCCTGACAATGGCATGCAGGTGAATAGTCTGTAACAGGCCGGCAATGACAGTGTCCACACAGGAAACGTGGCTACAAACACATAGCACAGTCAGATAAAAATGAAACAGTCCAAGTGTACACAGCAGGTCCGCACCAAAATAAAATTCTTCCTCTTATTCACCAGTAGATTAAGCGCTTTTGGCAGCTTATAGCTAAAGACTTCATCAGAATCTACTCAAGCACAAAGAAAGGTAACCTAAATAGTTACAAAACACACCACCTGACCAATTAATCAATTGTTACTTAAAAATACATACTTTGCAAAATTAAACACAGTACAATCCTTCAATAACCCCCCTCCTTTTTTATATAAAAATGTTCACAGTTAAATCTAAACCAAATAAGACTTAAGCTTTAAAACACAACTTATACTACAATAATCATTTAACCCTGGGCAAATGTGTGCTTGTAACTTAATTTGCCACAGTAATTCTTTTAAATGTAGAATATCTTTCCACGGCCCACTCCAAGGGTTTGGGCATACCTGCTCTATTGCAAAAAATAAAAAAATTGTGGTCCGAGAACTCTTCTATATTTTTTTGCTAGAGCATTAGTTTTTTTGTGTTGTCTAATGTCCAAGGAGTGTTTATGCATGTGATCCCTAAAGCGTCTTTGTGTTTTCCCCACATAAAATTTGGGGCACACACTACACTGAGCCACATAAACAATGCCTTTAGTGTTGCAATTACAATGAAAATTAAGTCTAATCATCTGGTGGTTAACCATTAAACTATCACCTTGCAAAATGTGTGGGCATTGTGGACAAGAGCCACATTTATAAGTGCCATGTTTCCTAAAGCTCAGTGGTAGGGAAATGTTGTTGCCAGTCTCAAGAAGATTCTTAATAGACTTACCCTTTCTAAATACAAACAAGGGTTCTGTCCCAGTGTGTTCCAGAATCCCATCAAAACATTTAAAATTGCCCCAATTCTTTTTCAAAATGTTTGAAATGCCAAGTAGTCATTACAAAAGGTGGTAACAAAAGCCTTGTGAAAATTGGACTTATGTTCAATCCCTCCATTGCTCCCCAAGCCAAAACCTTCACTGTTTTCTCTTAAAATGGGTCTATAAAACATATTCTCCCTCTTAGTATGTACCTCAGAAAAAAATCTGTTATAACATTAGGCTGGGGTAACCACGTGCCATAAGCATGTAAACTAATTTTTCACTTTCTTGTTGAAAAACATTGTCCTCAAAAACCATGCGGGCCAATCTAACAAATTTGTTTGGGCAATTTGTTAGATTGGCCCTGCATGGTTTCTGAAGACAATGTTTTTCAACAAGAAAGTGAAAACTTAGTTAACATGCTTATGGCACGTGGTTACCCCAGCCTAATGGTACAACAGATTTTTTTCTGTGGTACATACTAACAGGGAGAATATGTTTTATGAACCCATTTTAAGAGAAAACAGTGAAAGTTTTGGCTTGTGGAGCAATGAAGGGATTGAACATAAGTCCAATTTTCACAAGGCTTTTGTTACCACCTTTTCTGACTACTTGGACATTTCAAACATTTTGAAACCCAAGTTTATATTTAGAAAGGGTAAGTCTATTAAGAATCTTCTTGAGACTTGCAACAACATTTCCCTACCATGTGGCTCAGTGTAGTGTGTGCCCCAAATTTTATGTGGGGAAAACACAAAGACACTTTAGGGATCGCATGTATGAACACTCCTTGGACATTAGACAACACAAAAAAACTAATGCTCTGGCAAAACATATAGAACAGTTCTCTGACCACAATTGTTTTTTTTTTTTTTTGCAATAGAGCACGTATGCCCAAACCCTCGGGTGGGCAGTGGAAAGATATCCTGGAGTTAAAAGAATTACTGTGGATTAAGTTACAAGCACACATTTGCCCAGGGTTAAATGATTATTGTAGTATAAGTTGTGTTTTAAAGCTTAGGTCTTATTTGGTTTAGATTTAACTGTGAACATTTTTATATAAAAAAGGGGGGGTTATTGAAGGATTTCACTGTGTTTAATTTTTCAAAGTATGTTTTTTTCAGTAACAATTGATTAATTGGTCAGGTGGTGTGTTTTGTAACTATGTAAGTTACCTTTCTGTATGCTTGCATAGATTCTGATGAAGTCTTTAGCTATAAGCTGATGAAAGCGCTTAATCTACTGGTGAATAAAAGGAAGAATTTTATTTTGGTGTGGACTTTCTGTTTCATTTTTATCTGGTTTTGTGTTTGGTTCCTGGATATGCAGTCTGTTTCCTCACCTGGTTCTAGTGGAAACAGTGGGCCTCCAGCATTAGCCCATTATGGAGGGGCTCCCATGGAAGTGGGAATACTGACTCAACTTATTCAACAACTAACCCAGCTAGTGGGGAAGTTAAATACCAGGATTTCTCAGCTGGAGGGTCCGGATCATGGATCCAACAATATAAATTCTGGCACACCACCTGTGTTGCAGGAATTTTTTCAAGGACAAAATATTGAAGGGAATGGACAAGGTAATGCCTCTTCCACTACTATGAATACATCCAGTTTAAATATTACTGAATGGCTTATGAATGTGCCTAAGTACAATGTTTGTTATGAAGGGAACAATAACATTACTTTTGAACAAATGTTAGAATTATTTGAAAAGAAGGTTATTTGCTACAGGAAGACCTTCATTGAAAATGAATATTTCAATGACTGCATAAAATTAAAATTAGTCCCTAAGGGGTTGAGAACCTGGAAATTTCCTAATGGTTTAACCCGGAACTCCCCCATGTATAGTGAACTTCTTGGACTGTCCGACAAGCAGGGCTTTGAATTAATGCAAGCTATGATCAGGCACAACATTAAGGATATGGATGTTTTAATGAAAGATATTCTTGATCTGGAGAAACGGATCAAGAAGGATGTTTTATTTTCACATTGTGGGGATAAATTTAACCAGATTTTGGTTAAAGCAGACCGGATTTGGAACGAAGTTAAAACTCAGAAGAGTAAGAAGATTGAACTGGATAGGCTAGAGTACAGTCAGGGGAGTACCTATCCCTTATCGGCGAACGCCACTCGAGGGAGGAGCTATATTTATGATGAACAGAGAGGTGGGGCCAATGACAACAGTAATGGCATGCATGAACAAGGGAACCAGGATATCCCTTTAGACCAAGGCCCTGTGAGACACTCGGAGAGTATTCACAGTCGCAATGCGAACCAGAATGGACAGAGGCAGAAATGGAGGTGAACAGACAACTATTATCCTCGAGGACAGAGGCAATAAAACTAAGAGAAGGACCCTGTTTCCAGCTTACCCTAGATGACTCCATGATGGCTGACAATGGTTCCAACATTATTTTAAATGGAAAAGGTGACTATAAACTGTATAATTACACGGACAAATTATTCAGAGTTGAGCATTGTGATATGCTGAGCAAAGAACTCAATTTTGTACATACAGTAAAAACCAGCTTAGAACATTTAACTGTAGATTTCAAAATGTTTCTGGGAAAGTTTAATTAAGCATTGTTTTTTAGTGACACAAATGGAGTGCATAATACATGTGAGTTGGGCAGGAAAAGCACCTTTAATCCCCCCTTGCAAATGCTCCTTGTTATTTTTGAAAAGATTTGTGAATATGACTTTAGAAAAATAGTTGATGCTTTCCCTACAGAAGTTAACTTTAATTTAACAAAAAGTGAAAGGGGCTTACTTAAGGAGCTTTGTTCAGATAGGAACATTAGGGTTATGAAGCCCGACAAGGGCGGGTGGATTGTGGTGATGACAAAAACTGACTATGTTAACCGTATGAATGGTATGTTGTTAGAAGATACAATGTATGATGAAGCATCTATCAATTTAGTTAATTTATCATATGTCCAGATAGATTATTTGCTTAAAGATATGTTTGACCAAGGTGCAATTACCCCAGAAGAATACAGTTTTCTTAAGTGTGATTATCCTGTTGTACCTTCTATTTTTGGACTTCCCAAGATCCACAAGGATATTGTGGATCCCCCATCCAATTGTTAATGCTTCTAAAGCTAAGATTCATCGCCTTGCTAGATTTATTGATATAAAAATCAAAAAATGTTTGAAAATGCACTCAGGATTGTGTGAAGATTCTTGGGATTTCCTAAGAAAGGTTGGAAAACTGACATTTTTGGAAGATGTAAGATTTATAACTATTGATGTGGTAAATCTTTTTAATGTCATTCCCCATGATATTGGGATGTCACGGTTCCATGACGATATTGTTGCTAGTGGGATGGTTTCAAACAATGACATTTATGTACTAACTACACTTATGGAAATTGTTTTGAACTGCAATTTTGTGTATTTTGAAGGTCAATACTATCAGCAGAAATGTGGAGTGGCAATGGAAGCCTCTTGTGCCCCCATTATTTTGAATGTTGTTATGTTGGAGTGGGAAAGAAGGTATCTTAATGATTCAGGTTACAAGCAATACTGGAAAATGTATTGTCACTTTTTGATGACATTTTCATTGCATGGAATGGGCCTGTCCATGAGATCAATAACTTTACAGAGTACTGTAATCAAACAACAGCTTTCTTTAAATTCACTTACAACTGGCAGTCTGACATCATCCACTATTTAGATGTTGAGTTAAAAAAGGACTATGTTAATTAAAGATACACCAGCAACATTTTCAGGAAACCAACCTATGCTAACAGTTTGCTTCACTTTACCAGTTACCACCTATGCCATCAAAAGAAGGGATTGGTAAAGGGGCAATTTGTTAGATTGGCCCACATGGTTTCTGAGGACAATGTTTTTCAACAGGAAAGTGAAAAATTAGTTAACATGCTTATGGCACGTGGTTACCCCAGCCTGATGGTATAACAGATTTTTTCTGAGGTACATACTAAGAGGGAGAATATGTTTTATAGACCCATTTTAAGAGAAAACAGTGAACGTTTTGGCTTGTGGAGCAATGAAGGGATTGAACATAAGTCCAATTATCACAAGGCTTTTGTTACCACCTTTTCTGCCTATTTGGAGATTTCAAACATTCTGAAAAAGAATTGGAACATTTTTAAATGTTTTGATGGGATTCTGAAACACGCTGGGACAGAACCCAAATTTGTATTTAGAAAGGGTAAGTCTATTAAGAATTTTCTTGAGACTGGCAACAACATTTCCCTAGCACTGAGCTTTAGGAAACCTGGCACTTATAAATGTGGCTCTTGTCCACAATGCCCACACATTTTGCAAGGTGATAGTTTAATGGTTAACCACCAGATGATTCAACCCAATTTTCATTGTAATTGCAACACTAAAGACATTGTTTATGTGGCTCAGTGTAGTGTGTGCCCCAGATTTTATGTGGGGAAAACACAAAGACGCTTTAGGGATCACATGTATAAACACTCCTTGCACATTGGACAACACAAAAAAACTAATGCTCTGGCAAAACATAAAGAACAGCTCTCTGACCACAATTGTTTTATTTTTTGCAATAGAGCAGGTATGCCCAAACCCTCGGGATGGGCCGTGGAAAGATATCCTGGAGTTAAAAGAATTACTGTGGCAAATTAAGTTACAAGCACACATTTGCCCAGGGTTAAATGATTATTGTAGTAAAAGTTGTGTTTTAAAGCTTAGGTCTTATTTGGTTTAGACTTAACTGTGAACATTTTTATATAAAAAAGGGGGGTTATTGAAGGATTGCACTGCGGTTAATTTTTCAAAGTATGTCTTTTTAAGTAACAATTTATTAATTGGTCAGGTGGTGTGTTTTGTAACTATTTAAGTTACCTTTCTGTATGCTTGAGTAGATTCTAATGAAGTCTTTAGCTATAAGCTGATGAAAGCGCTTACTGGTGAATAAAAGGAATAATTTTATTTTGGTGTGGACCTGCTGTGTACACTTGGACTGTTTCATTTTTATCTGGTTGTGTGTTTGGTTCCTGGTTACATAGCACAAAGTGTGGTACAATACAATATCTGTCCCACTGGAAGGTAAGCTGTAGCCATACCTATTGAGTTGTGTGCACAGTTTGTTGCTGCTGATATGGTGGGAGGGGGGGGGTGACAGAGATGTGTATTAAGAGCTGTGGTAATCTTGCTGTATGAGTTGCTCAGACCTGTTTCCATCGTTATGTCTTTTAGGCAAGATGTCACATGGACGGCTCCTGGCTTACTCAGCTGCTGAGAATGACATAGTGATAAACCACCTAATCCAGCACTACTCTATCCTGTTTGGACGGGCCACCCATGGGCAGCAGGAGAGGACCGCTCTCTGAAACGACCTAGTCCACAGAGTCAATTATGTCGGACTGCACAACCGCAGTTATGAGAAGGTCTGGCATCATTGTTCTGACCTGCCTTGCAATGCCCGCTGGCATGCTGCTGCAGTCTGGGGGGATCACCTTGCAACAGGGGGGGCCATGCCATCCATCCCCCCAACATGTGTTGAGGAGCTCCTCACCAGCCTCGTGGCACCCGCCCATCCGCATAGCAAACAACTGCCGGACACCATTGTGGAGGTGGGTGCTACCCACACACCGGCTGAGGAGCGTGCAGATAAGGCCACAGGGCACATCAGTAGACCACTGTTGCATATGCATCCACATCTGTACAGGTAGAACATGCATATCTGACATGTCATAGATATAGTGTCTTAAAATACAAGAACCAGAGCGAAGCAGAGTTCAAACGTAGCCAAAGAAACTTTTATTGAAGCACAGCCAGACTGCAGGTCAGATAAGCACTTTCACTCAATCAATGAGCTTCATCAGATCACAAAGACCAATAAAAGTTTCTTTGGCTACGTTTGAACTCTGCTTCGTTCTGGTTCTTGTATTTTAAGACACTTTATCTTTCCGTTTTGGACCAGAACATTTATTTGGATTATTGGCAAGATTTTTTGTTTTATTTTACTATGTCATAGATATAGTTTGTTGCTGCATAGTAGTGATAAAAAGATGTGCATACGTGGTAGTATTGTGGACATGTACTGTTGATGTACTATAATGCTGCACCCAACCTGTAGCAATGCCACAGGTGTGGCCACTGACTTTACATCTCTCACCCTCTTATGTATGTCCCTTCGGTATACCACCAAGGCAGCAGCCTGTAGCCGGTGAGTATGGTTTATGTTGATGCTTGCCAATACACCGGGCATATAATGACTATGGTATATTCCATGCACACATCTAACACACCTACCCAGAATGCATGCTGTACATGTGCACGTATTGTTGCTGTTAAATGCATGGCATCACAGTGATGACCATGATGGGGTATTGGAAGGGTATGTCAGAAACCTGCAATATAAATAACATCTTGTCATTGTGGAATGCGTCCACAGGGAGTAACATAATGGTGAGAAACATGACCTACAGTAGGGACATGTGTGAAACATCACCTGTATACAGTGCAACAACAGTGTATATTCCAGTAGTACAATGGCACCTGTTACAGAGTTAAACTATGACATAACGTATTACTGTGGTCCACATTATCAGCTGGGACTAGGCTGTAACATGTGGTGTGAAGTTTATGGGACACTGCAAACTGACACACATGTGTAGGCCTTACTTGTCAAGCATCTGCAAAAGGCTGAAGGTGGGGAGGGGGTGTCAGCATGATACACAAGTGCACTGCAGCAGGGATCCTAAGGATGCTAACAATGGTTGCATCTGCACACAGTCAGGTTCAGGAACTGTGGCAGATGTAACCTTACCCCCACAGCAATTGTGACGGCAGTGTGTGAACATCAAGGGATGTGCACATGAGTAGACCTTGCAATCATGCAGATTTGGGGGACATGTATAGGGCAGACTGAGCATACACTGGCAAATGCAGATGGCCCATGCTAGTATACTCCTGCCAGGAGTAGTCACTGCTGTAGTACACAAAACAATAGGTGCAACAAACCGTCATGATAAGAGTGTGCACACATATGCACACATGGAGTGTTTGCATCGCAGTCAGCATCTGCGCATCTAACACATTCCATAGACACTGCATGTGAATGTACAGGACATATGCCACATATCAGGCTCATGTACTGTTAATACATATGGTGATGTGGTCCCATCGCAGATCAAGTAAGGGTGCATCATATCAATAAGGGTGTGTACACTCCCCCTATCCCCATAATCAAGGTATGCTCTGACGGTTGTAAGTATAATAGTATTTGTTTGTTCATATATGGTTCCCTGATGTTGAGATCTGTAAACCAGACATCAGGCATTCACAAATTACATCTGTCCACACATCATCCCAAGTATGTGTTGCTGAAAAACATAGGGGCTGTGACCATTAGAGCTGACATAACTGACACATTACTACACATTCAGCAATGGGTTGTACACCTGTGAGGTTTGGTACACAGTACATGGCAGGGTGCAGAACAGGTACACAGCAATACTGCATACATGGGTGCAGTGGTATCCAGGGTAAGGGGCATCACCTACTAACACAGCGCATGCATCACACACATGTATACTGTTGCTAGCATGGATTGATTATAGCTGCACTGCATGCTGTTGTGTACCAGATGTTATGCATGTTGACAGATAGGAAATAGGACAGTGTGTACTCTCATTGTGCAACCTCACCTGTATGTGTGTGTGTGTGTGTGTGTGTGTGTGTGTGTGTGTGTGTGTGTGTGTGTGTGTGTGTATTGGTGGGTGGTTATTTTGTCTGTTGTGTCACTCTGGTGAAGTGGAGGGAGGGTGATGCATGTAGGATGCGTGTGTGCATGTGTGTGTGTTTGTATGGGTGTCCATATATGCATAAGTATGATTGTGGGGTTGTTCATACAGCAGTACTTCCCTTTGGGATCATGCAGTACATGGACATGGAATGACACATGACACATCAGGAATACTTGTCATGTATGTAATCACAGGACAGCTGATAATATAATAAGATCTGTAGCATGGAACATGCATTAGGAGGGAAGGTAGACACCAGGTATTCCTTTAATATCGCATTTGGCAGAGAGTTGACTGACAACCCACATATGCAGCACTACAGATGCATTAGGGAATTACTACACAACACCAGGGAGTGTATCCATATATTACAGTTGTCACATGATAGGTTGATTGAGCAGCATATCTGGCTTGTACTGAGCAATACTTACACATGACACTCCAGTGCGTGATATTATGGAGTGAACATAGTAGCCCCTCACATATAGGGGCCATGGTCATGATGTCCGGACATACACAGGGTGAACACTGAATTACAGCAGTAAGGCCATGTAAAACCACTCCACTTAGGTCAGGGAGGTAATGGAGTAATAGGACTTGTGTTGTGATCACTTGTCTAGGCATTTAGAGGAATGATACATTAATGAGTGGTATTAATATGTGTATGTTACCGAGTGTAATGCAGGATGGACAACACATGGGAATAAACGTGGGACTGTCTGTAAAGTCATGGACAGGTACATTATGGAGACCACAATCAACCAGTGTTGCTAACAGCTATAATGCATCATTGCTGGAGGGCTACACTACTTGACATGTATGCATTAAACTTTAATGGTGTGTGTGTGTGTGTGTGTGTGTGTGTGTGTGTGTGTGTGTGTGTGTGTGTGTGTGTGTGTGTGTGTGTGTGTGTGTGTGTGTGTGTGTGTACTGTTATGCAATGCTGTACAGGTCTTAAAGTGCATTTCTTGTTTTCCCCCACAGGTGGTGAGGTGGGTCAGGGTCCTTCCTGCATGCAATCTGATGTTGGCGTCCATACAGACACCAAAGGTGATGATAGTACTGTTGAGGCACAGGTGGGGTTGTCAGGGGCCAAACCAGCTCCATCATTTGATATACCCCTTTTAGCCACCCCAACCCTGCACACAGTTTCAGTGCCTATACATACCCCATCACCAGTGGCCATAGTGGAGGGACAGCTGGCATCTGGTGGCAGTGCACAGGAGAGTGTGGTAACCGTTCCTACTGTGTCCAGTCACAGCAGGTGTAGCCAGATGTCTGGCAGGGCACCACATAGCAGATGTCCAAGGGTGCTCGTGGTAGGGCTGCTAGTCATCATGCCCCTGGCAGATGTGCCACAACTGGTACCACCAGGAACATGTTTCAGGCTGTCATGGTGGTGCAGTCCATATGGAATGTTACACCAGACATGGCCTGAGGCTGCAGAGGGCACATCTGCAGGCAACAACTTCTGTGAACTGTCTGGTGCCATCCGTGCTTATACTGAGCTAATGGATAGACTGTCTGGTGAGATGATGGCTCTCATCTACCATTGTATGTCCATGCTTGAATGTGTGGTGGGAGTGCAGTGACATAGGCCAGCAACACCAACAACTGGCAGTCAACGTGGATGTGCTAGGACACCAAGGGGCTCCTATAGTGGCAGTACCAGCCCTGGCACTGGGAGGGTGCTTTCCACACCACATCACAGCAGGCCATGAGCAAGTGGTTCTGGCCAGTCCCAGGAGGGACCTGGTTCCAGCGGACATCTGTCATCAGGGGAGAGTAGCACATTGAGGCCTGAACCTGGACGTGCCCATGGAACCCCTGGCAGGTACAGTCCACGTGTCCATGGCCAGGGGCAGTGAACTGCACACCCTGCCAGGTATGGTCTGCAGCTGTCCATAAACACCTGTGTAGGGCAGCTACATGGCAGAACTGTGTGCATGCATACCCACACACTATACGAACACACCTACAGCAACCCCATACATACACACACCACATCACCACACCCAGTTCACCTCATTACACCCCTCACCCACACACATGGTGTCAAATGTATGGCCCACCCTCGGCCTCTGGCAAACCAACAACACACCCTGTGCATATGATGATACCTATGCCACATCCCTGTCATCCATAACATTGATGCAGGGACAGGCTAATATGGTTTTTATGCACACAGTGACAGTACTGCAGTGTAACATGTTGTCAGGAATAAAGTTTAATGCATACATGTCAGGTAGTGTAGCCCTCCAGCAATGATGCATTATAGCTGTTAGCAACACTGGTTGATTGTGATCTCCATAATGTTATTCATTTGTATTGTAAGTGTACATGTGTCAGCAGAAGGATGGTCTGCAGTCATATTCCACAACAGGGTATGGCACTGTGGTGACACCATGGCTGTGACATATCTGGGGTACAGTTGAATGCATGTCACAGGTTTGTATAACAGTTGTTGCATATGCCACATGGACAGGTGACCCACTGGGACGTGTATAATCTGCAACCTGATGTAGACCCATCCACATACATGCACACTCTTACTTGGCAACACTAGGACTAGACCCCTACCTAAGTATGTAGTGCTACTGAAATGTGTGACTTTCATTGCACACACCACACAGCATTTAGGGTGAGGTGTGTTCCAGGTTACATGTTACATGCAGAACATCCCCAGACATGTACAGTATGCTAATGGGGGATGTAATGGGTGTATATGGACAATACATAGTGTGGCATACCTTCATATACACATTAACAGACATATAACAGGCAGACACACTAACATGACCGTGTATCCAATGTGTTACATGTATGCTGCACACAGAACATGCATAACTAGGCTGGAATGTGGTATCAGTTACCTCTATGGTTGATGGTGACAGTGGTAACCATAAAGTGGTACATGGGACATATACCGGATGTACCTTTGTGTAATGACAGTGTACACAGCACCCACATCCCCGAGTGGATATTGTAATCCCTGAAACCCATAATGACACTGACATACCCACAATCACACATTGCCCATGACTGCTATACAACCCATTGTATATCCCAACAGTGGTACTACAGGGATATGCATCTAATGCACATGCCACAGGCATAGTAGGGTGCTGCATTGTCTTGCCTCACCTATGGGCAGCAACAACACTGTTTGTAATACTGTGTGTGTGGCCTCAGAATGCCTACAGATATACGGACATGCACACATACACACACTTGTCAGAATGCAATGGGTATCCCATGTCTAACGACCCAGTTGTACAACACTGTTGTGCTGGTACTGCAAGGCTTGTGTAGCTGGTCAGGAGAGGAGTGTAACAGGGTACATGTAATGTCCCATACAGCAGCAGCCACAACTGACTATGGCAGTGGGTATTGTGGTGGTTGTGAAGGCCCTCATGGAATTCCCAAGTACAGGTGGGCTAACACACAGACACTGCTATCCTCAGTAATGCACACTTACACATGTGTCAGTACTGGGGTGCATCACTGCAGGTGGTCATAGCTGTGTGCCTACACTTATTACAGATGTCATTACTCTGCTGTTATTGGACTGGGTGGTGAGAACTGGTTACTAGGGCTAATCCATGCTTAGCAGATATCAACATTGCTCCTGTATAACAGCTAAGCAAAGCCTACACTGTGTAAGCACCTGTACCTTTACCCATAGCTTAGCACTGCTTAGCTTTGCACAAATCCATGCAAACCCACTTAAAACTGCTCTAAACTGCCTTAACTACTCTGTATCCAACAGACCTTGTTCTGCTCAGCAACAAAATAAACAGCCATTGCAGGTCTTGAACACAGGACCCTGTACACCACTACACCGTGACCACTGTCAAGACAGCTGTTGTTTTTCCAATATATATCTGTCAATACACATACTGATTAGTATTGAAGAATTGCCTTTATTTCCACAAATGTGTAGTACTTGTTATTAATATGACTGTTGCATCAGATATGTTCTTTTATCATAATGTACATATATCAGATTCATATGGTGAGATACATCTGGGAAGGTATACACAACCATGATTTTTACACATGACAGGAATATGGATATATACACATACATATGTTGATATATGTTTACATGTACATACACATGTATATTCATACATATGTCTGTATACACATCTGTATAGTGCATCATATATATGGCCATGTGTAGATCTCTTTGTATATATACACACACACACACACATATATATATATATATATATATATATAGAGAGAGAGAGAGAGAGAGAGAGAGAGAGCTATATATGAATGCACATCCTAGGTGTGCACATGTGTACAGATATGCCTATTTATGTAGATATATATGTAGACATCTATAACTATACGTGCATACATATCTATTCTGCTATACCTATTACTGTCAATATATATGTAGATATCCATAAGCATATGCTCATATGTATCTATATCTGTATATGTTCACCATATGTCTAGAACATGGAGTGGAGTCCTACCTCAGCCCCAATAGTCCCAACCTCTTAGTGCAAGGGGATGTCAGGCATGTATTGCAGGTATATATGTAGACTGTTGCTACTGTAATAGGGTTTGTCTTAACAGACATGTAGTGTGTGAGAGGTCACATCTGCTTTTAACATGTGTGCCATTGGCTACTGATAGACATCCTAAGGACATCATAGTACAGTACTACTGCTAGCACAGTAATGATCCAGAGTACTACAGCAGAGATATGGCCAATAAATGTGGACAGTCTGACACACTCTGGTCAGTCCAGAGGTATACACAGTACCCCTTAGTGCAAGACATGTGGACCAAGCCTGACAATGTGGATGTTAACAGCCATGCAGATGGGTATATCACATAAATACTGGAATACATATGCCCACATAGGTTATGCATTCATGCACTCCTGTCTGTCCCGACACATAATAACCACTGGTGCAGGGATCACATGGACACATACTACCCAGTAGTTAGTGACATACATCTGTACAGCATCCCACTGCTTTGTCAAAAAGACATGACAGTTATGGTGGCACTGCACCAGTACATCTGGAAAATATCTGGTCATAACATCACACTGGGTAAGTACAGTAAGCTGCTAGGCATGTAACAAAGCACTGTGCAAACTACAGGCAGACTGCAACAACACTGGCCTACATTTCTTATGGGGGAATACACATGTACCTGCAAATATAGCAGACTCTACAGGCATGTCACAGCACAGAGTAACAGACACCTGTGTGAAAGTGCATACCTACAACCAATGTGAATACAGCCACATATGGTAAGCTAGCTTGATATTACAGTATATGGACTGTCTGATCAACACCATCCTCATATGTGCCACTCACACACTAGCCCTACATATACTGGGCCACTACACAGTGTGGTCCGATGCCTGTCTGTGGTATAGGACATGTGTGTGTTTGGCCCTACAAACATGTAAGCCAATAGGGTACCATATACTGGAGCAGCATGTAACATCAGATAGAACAGGACCAAGAACAATTACATCTACCACAGCCTGTACACAGGCCAAGGTACTTATTCGCAATACACACACTGTTGACAATCACCATAAGTACACAGACCTCAGTACTGTACACACAACCACACAATTCTCAGGTTATGTTTTCAAATATAACCCCTACTGTACATAGCATGTGTAGCAGTCTATCTCACTGGCTTGTTATCAGATATGATGTCAATAAATAATGATGTACAGAACATATGCACCTCTTACTGAATTTCATATGTACAAAGGTTGACATTGTTGTGGCTGGAGGCACAAACACTGGGCCAATATTGACATGTTGCTATGATAACATCATACATTTACTGTTGTAACAGGGTTTGTTGTGACATATGTCCTGTGAGGGATATGAAGTCAGTAACTCTCATGGCTGACACCATGTACTGACTGCAATCCTCACACTCTGCTTCTGCAGTTCTCAGATAGGTGTTTGAGTAACACAGGCACCACACACTGCCCCGTCTGCAGATGACCCTACAGATGGGGGTTTCCTCAAAAACATAGCACTGTCATGACAGGTATTAAAACATGTAGACCAGCCATATCCACACACACCCTGTTAAACCGACATTACTCCAAATGCAGAATAGCAACACTTACATTATTTGGTCATGTCAGGCACATCCCCCTTCTGTGTGTTAGCCTGTTTCCACATTGCTAGAGGTAAACCCCAAATCCATCTGTGATGCTGTTTGCCAAACACCAGATCTAGGTCCTGCTCACAGTGTGAATGAAAAGGCCAAACACCAACATGATGTTCCTAGATATTGGAGTGTGTTTCCATGCAACTGGCTATGGGAATGTTACCACAGCTATTCCACATGCAATCAGCTAGAGGAGGGCTGCAATTCATGCAGAGGTCATCAGCCGATCATGAGTATCAGTTACAAAACACAAGCTGATGCCTAAGCAAAGCAGGTGTAGTTCTTCACATCCACCAGAGAGGGAGTGAGAGAGACAGACAGAGACAAAGTAAGTCAGGGAGGGGGGTGGGAGAGTAAAACCTAAGCTTGTTTGTATCACACACCTACCAGTACAAGGTTTCAAACCCCTGACTGATTATGTATTGCTATCACATGCAGTTATTGCATGGGCCACATAGCTTACATGTTGAGGAGCTGTCCAAATGCATATGTGATGGTGAGTGACATCTACGACAGTGATATGGTAGTGATATAGTAGGTGTAGTACACGTGCCTGTCCACATGAACAGGTGTCAGCATCAACACAGCCACACACCCTCAGGGACTTACACACATTGACATACTTGGCAGGGTCAGGAATACACTTCCTAACTAGTTAGTTTGCCACAATACAGTAATGTGCAAGTATCACATGCACCACAGGGGTTATCTGGAGGTTATATGAGCAAAGGGTATGTGAAGGTGTCAGACATCAGACAGCACGCTTCAGTATGCCAGTGGGAGTTGTAGTGAGTGTGAATGTGGTCAAAAGCATCATACACCACACACACACAGATACAGGGTGCCAATACTGACATGCATGCATGCATTGCTTCACAGGTGTGTAGTGGTTGTCTGTGCCAGAAGGCTATACAAGGCTAGGTGAGGGGTATACCTTGGCATCAGGCCACATGACAATGGTCTGCAGTGTGGCTCAGGGGTGCAGTGTCTGGATTGGCCCACACATGTGGGTATTGTATTCACCATCCAGTCTACTGAGTAACTATTGTGTGTGGCCATTGCTGTGCAATGCTTGCCATGTATGTGTGTTTTAGTCCATGACATGGATGCTGTCTGGGATGTGCAAATGTCCCACATGCATGTACAGTGACATGTGGAACTGTACCTGGGGTGTCTGGCCCATGTTGTGTACACAGATTGTTATCATCAGATGTGCCAGTCCTGGCCTCATGTGGCAGGAACTGTTAATGGAGAGCAGGTTGACTCTGCAGCTACATTGATAGCATGATAAAGGTATTCCCTGGTGTCAGTGGCATCTGTCCATACAGGACATATGTTTACGGCATGGCATGCCCTTTGTCAGATTTGATGGCACCACAGGTGTTGCAGGCATCCAGTGTGGAACATAGGGAAGGTACACTGTCTGCATGTATGTGCCAATTGTACTGATGGACAGGGTGCCATGCCCTCTGTAGTCCACTGCAGTCACACCATGCTTACTATCTGTGGGCAATATGCAGGGTACTGCCAACATAGTGGTTGTTGCCTAGGCAAGTGTGTTTGTGTATGAGACATGGGTTGAGACTGTTCTCTGGGTAATACAAGGGTTGCTAACTTTGTTCGCTGGGCCTTGATGTCACATGTAGGGGGTATGGATTGGCACCCCAGCCTCTTGGCTATTTCACATCTGTTATCCTTGTAAGGTGGACATTGTGACATATAATAGGGCCACCATATAAGAAATCTGCAAAACCCGCTCCTCAATAAGTCCAGTTGTTGCACACTCACAGCCACCTCCACACAGGATACAAATGACAAACATAAACACACACTTGCAATGTCTGGGATTAGAACTCTTATCTAACTAGTTTATTACACTAGAGCATTACACAGTTATAGGATGCGCCATAGAGATTACGGGAGTACTCCCTCTCCAAAGGTATATTTCACTGGGAATTACATCAGTAGGCTTGCCAAAGAAGGTCAGTTGAGGTTGTAGTGACTGTGAATGGTCTCAAAACCATTGCACCCTACACAGACAAAGAAGCACACACACAAACATCCACACTTGCCGTGTGTGAGAATAGAACCCCTACCAAAGTACTATACCATACTATAACATTATGCTGTTATAGGACGCACCACAGAGATTACTGGGGAACTCCTTTCCCAAAGGTGCATTTCAAAGTGAATGACATCCACAGCCTTGCCAAAGTAGGGCATTTGAATTGTAGTCAGTGTGACTAGCCTAAAAAGCATTGCTCCCTACACAGACAGACACACACACAGTTGCCTGTCTGGGATTAGAACTCCTACCTAACTAGTTTATCACACTACAGCATTACGCAGTTATAGGACACACCACGGAGATTACTTGTTTACTCCTTTCCAAAAGGTGTATTTCAAAGTGAATGAGATCAGCAGCCTTGCCAAAGTAGGGCATTTGAATTGCAGTGAGTGTGACTAGTCTAAAACTCATTGCTTGCTACACAGAGTCAGAGAGACACACACACACACACAGTTGCCATGTTTGGGATTAGAATTTCTACCGAACTAGTTTATCACACTACAGTATTACGCACTTATAGGATGCACCACAGAGATTACTGGCCTACCTCTATCCCAAAGGTGTATTTCAAAGTGAATGACATCAGTAGCCTTGCCAAATTAGGGCGTTTGAATTGTAGTGAGTGTGACTAGTCTAAAAAGCATTGCTTCCTACACAGACAGAAACACACAAACACACACACACACAATTTCCATGTCTGGGATTAGAAGTTATACCTAACTAGTTTATCACACTGTAGCATTACGCAGTTATAGGATGCATCACAGAGATTACTGGGTTATTCCTTTCCCAAAGGTTTATTTCAAAGTGAATAACATCAGCAGGCTTGTCATAGTAGGGCTATGGAGAGGGCAGTGTGTGTGCCTGGGCCATAACCCATTCATCTAGATGTAAACACACCACACTCAGGCATGCACAGGTTTATATTCCGCAGGTACGTGTATACAACTGCTATATGAGCACTACCTTGTACAGTCATGTTTCACAGCTACCACTTGCACCACAGACTTTGTAATGCTGAGGGATACCAGTGACTAATTTCTACAGTGAGTGACATTTACATATCATTTGGTTGTAGCCATTTGGCTGTGTGCTGGGTGGGACAGGCTTCATAATGGAAGGCTTTTTGTCACTGTCACTCTCTTCCACACATCTATGTATGTGTAATTTTAGCATATTATAGTGTGTTGTCCTTGGATATATGTGTGCATTCCTATCCAATGTGTGTGCAAAGCATGACTGGTGCATACTGAGGATTGTACGCACTAACATCTGCAACTGTCAGATATGTATGGTCCACTATTGTTGGCAGACATGGGCTTCATTTGTTTACGTCTGTGTGCATGCCCAGTATGACCTTCCAGTATGTTGTTGTCGGACCATTTGTATTGAATGTGTAGATCCATTCCAGGTAGTTGTACTCCAGTGCAAACCTTTGTGTTCTACACCTACAGGTAGAAAACTGTTTCTGCAGGATATCTGTAGATCAGTTGGCAATATGGGGTCAAACTGTGCAAGGGATAGTGTGTACTGTAGGTGATTGTGTCTGTGCTGCTTCTGCTACATGGTACTGGTGTTAGCAGAGATATTCAGACATTTGTACTGTTATACACTGTGATGTTTTATGTCCTCAAGTACTGTCAGGTGGACATTTCTGCTCTTAGTGATGTCCTGGGGAACACAGGGTGAATGCAGCTGTGTCCAGTATTGTGGTCAAATGCCTACATATTCATGGAAATTTAAACCATTCTGGAGGGGGAGCTGCAGGCACTTGCTGCTGGGTCTGTGTATCCAGTTCAGCACCTTGGTACAGTGCTGACAGAGGATCCCATAATTGTACATCCATTGATGTGACAGTATGAACTTATCCTGCTGTGGCAATACCTCGCATCTGTACAGATTTGCACAGGTTACCCAGAGGCAGGGGTCATAAGTCAGGACATTACTCCTATTGTGGTGTACAGGCGAGTTTGTAGCCACCCATTTTTGTGTTTGTAGCCAGGGATAGTATGTGCACATGGCTGTGTGTCGGACATTGCACATTCCATGCTGCCCATGCTCCCACCCACCCCCTCTATTATTAGCAGGCCATTACATTCTGTCAGTCCTACAGTCCCAGACTGCCATACAGTATATGCCCTGGGGTGACAGGGTAGGTGTGCTAGGTGTTCATGCCAATACTTTCTATCAGTATTGATCAGGTGGTGTGGATGCTGGCAGGGTGCTACTTACAGCTAGGGACATACCTGCATGAGACACTTGCACTGCATTCTGTATTCTTTTGCTATTGCCATACACAGGTGGGGGTCATATTGTACTAATTCCCAACAGCATGGATACGACCAGAGAGGTACCTGTGGGTGGTGTATGGGTGAGTTGGGTGTATGTGCACAATGGACACTACTTGCATCTGACTCACAGATATGCATGGGGCATTCCAGTTATGCTGGCTTGTGCAGGGACAACCGTTTCCCAATACATCAGTCCTATCACCTTTGTGATCTGCAAGTGTTAGGCAACACGGCATCGGTATTCCCTACTACAATCCCAGATAATGCGATGCATAATGTGATGCATACCTGTATGTACAATTCCAAGGGTGTGTCCATTTCACAGTTACACATTATATACTGTATGTCTGGGGTGCTTTTCCCTGTATACTGCTTGTATATGTAGCTCAATAGTCATGCCATGTCCATCTTTCAGATGGCGACACATATTACCACCATACATTTACAATGGCTTACTGCTAACATGTGCTATACTGTGGGGAATTTTCTTTGGCACTGCAGTTGTGAGGACTTGGCCCTGTCATCAGCAGTAGTGGGCAATGGCCACCAGGTCAAACCTCAACATGCATACATACTGACCACTCTCACACAATATGAAACACAACAACCTAACACACACATACCTGCATATTGTACAAATGCTACACTCTAACCTGCTATCTTGGTCACCTGTGGTTATCTGTGCTCCACTGGTATTATACCTACACATACATGTTACTACATGTCTACATCGGATTGGAGGGGGGCACACCTGACTGTTACTACATTTCTACATAGGAGACTGTTCCTACATGTGTACATCAGATTTGGGGGGCACACCAGACTGTTACTACATTTCTAAATAGGATTGGGGGGCTCACCTGACTGTTACTACATTTCTACTTAGGACTGGGGGGGCACACTTGACTGTTTCTACATTTTGACATAGGATTGGTACATTTCTACGCAGGATTGGGGGCACACTTGACTGTTTTTACATTTCTGCACTGGATTGGGGAGTCACACCTGACTGTTTCTACATGTCTACATAGGATTGGGGGTGGTCACACCTGACTGTTTCTACAGTTCTACACAGGATTGGGGGAGGGGGCACACCTGACTGTTTCTACATTTCTACATAGGTTTGGGGGGCACACTTGACTATTTCTACATGTCTATACAGGATCAGGGGGCACACCTGACTGTTTCTACATTTCTACATGGGATGGGGAGTCACACCTGACACTTGTACACATTTGCTATGACTGCAGTGGTATGTAAGGTACTCCATTTCATTCGGTATTCTAACATATCATGCTGACTAGAAGCATATCAGTGTACTACAGGTCTTAGGTTTGATTGACATACATATTAATTTCTGACTTCCTACCTTTCAGAACTAACATCCCACTGCCTGACCTGATGTAGTCTGTCTGTGTAGGCCTGGGAGGTTACCCATAGGCATCATTCAGAGGCCTTAGCACAGCCTTTGTTTGTGTTTGCCTACACCTGTCCTGCTGGCTGGGACTATTGTTGTGTATGTGAACCTCCCTGACTGGCATGTGTGTCAGGGACATTTCCTGCAGTGGGTTTTGTCACCATGTGTAGTACTGGCTATTATGGTGACACCAGTATTTGTTACAGATCTCATGCTGCCACTATAGGTGTCTGCTATCTGCTGGCATCCCATTCAGTCACCCGATTCCCTTGCATGCTTACATCCATACCATATATACAAGTAACAACAGATACTACTCCATTTGGCAATTGGTAAGGAGAGTGACTTACCTTGTGGGTGTGCCAGTATTGAGGATGGTGCTAGAGGGCTGCCTATGTTGGATGCACATAGTACACTCCCTATACATGGTTGAGCACAGGCAGTGTCATGTTTGGCATCACCTTTACTGTATGTGTGAGTCAGAGAGCGGTGTCATTCCCTGGGTCCCTACTGTATCAGTGTATGTGCTATGCGTTGCCTCTTTGCCAAGGCCAGGGCATACTGGGCATGCCTCCAGCTTCCTACTGGGGCAGGCTCAGGTTGTTCCTCCTCTGAGTCACTCTGTGCCTGTGCAGGCCTTGGCATTGGTGGGGGGCTGTGTGGCCCTGCCCCATGCTGTTCCTGTTGCAGATGTTTCCGCAAGATAATATTGTGTAGCATGCACATACGATGACAATTTGAGTACATGTAGCTGGTGAGCACTGCAAGGCTCCACCGGATGTGTCCAGGCACTGGAACCTTGACTTGAGCATCCCAAATACATGCTCTATTATAACTCTGGTCTGTGTGTGTGCCTCATTATGGAGTTCTTGTTCGGGGTGTGTGTGCGTTTCTGATGGGTGTCATCAGCCGTGGCTCCACTGTGTAACCAGCATCCCCCACTAGGTGAACATAAGGGATGGCCCCATTGGCAAATCTCTGGTACAGCTGCATCAGAGACCAGATGTGGGAATTGTGAGAGCTTCCGGGGCAGCCAGCGAACACATTCATTATAATGCTCTGGGCATTGCACACCACCTGGCAGTTGATGGAGGGGAAACCCTTGCGGTTGATGTAGACCCTACCCCAATCACCAGGTGGTGCTTAGATGCATATGTGCGTGCGGTCTATAGCACCCACTACCTCAGGGTATTCTGCTATTTGGTGGAAGAGACATGTATTGCTGGCCAACACCTCATGGGTTTTGAAGAAATATACGTGCTCACTGGCATATGCTGAGATGGCATCCAGGAACTGGTAGAATACCTTGGATGCTGGTACCTGTGAGATCCCTATTACATCCCCAGTTGGGCTTTGGGAGGTACCTGTGGCTAGTACTCCTAGGCCTACACATACCTTGGTATCCACTGGGATGGGTTCCCCTCTGTTCATTCTGTGTCTCAGGCATGGCTGGCACAGCTCAACAATTTGCTATAGGAGGTCCCTGTCCACCATATAGTGCTCCACTATCTCCAACTCTTGTAGCTCCTGGTAGGTTGCCCTGGGTCTGTACACCCTTCTCGGTCTCCTCACTGTGGGTTGGTCGACAGCATTCTCATCCTCACCACCCTCAGCCTCTTCCACATGTTGATGTCTGATAGCTGCTGCAGCCCCTATCATTTTGTTATTTTTTTGTTTATTAAACGTTTCCCATTTGTATACACCGGTGGTGTAGAGTATGTGGGAAAAACAAGAGGGAAAGGTGTTTGCATAGTTTATAGTAGTGTTCTGGGCAGGGCTGGTCTGCTGCCTGTTTAATTATCTGATTCTGATACATTTCACCTGCCCACTACGCTAGTTCTCCTAGATTACCTTCCTACTGCTGTTTTACCTTCCCATTGCCTTCCTGTTTAAGCTCGGGGGTGCACCATGCAAACACAGTGCTCAAATGTGCGCAGAGCTGCTATTTCCTGGTTTACTTTTTTCCCCTTTAAAACCTGGTGCATGGTGCGCACACCCACTTAGGCAATGTAAAGAGTGCTAGGCAGCCTCAGACAAACTCCTTTGCTTAGCTCTGCGCAAACCCGAGCCACAGGGCTCCAATCCATTTACAGTATGCCTGACACCCCCCTTATGATCTCAGCTAACTCCTAGGCTTGCACCAAGCTATCCCTGCTCTTACACTGTTGGGTGCTGACTAGCATGCAGGGGAAATCTGGGATTCTGTATCATTCCCCTCATTTGCATAGGATTGCCTGCTGATGCATAGTTACAGGTCCCACACTGAGCCTCCCCCCTTAGCAATCACTATTCACTGGCCATGTTGTCTTCTGCCTGCCATTGAGTATAATGGCAAAATAGTGATTTTGGTTAGAATGCTTATTTTAGGGCTTTTATTTTATTTTCACCCCATCCCGTTTGTGCGCCACTGCCCTAAAAAAATAAAAGTTGATTGTTTTTATTTTTGCAACTGTTTTCCATGCCAATGGCCATATATTTGGCCATTGGCATGATTTCTATATGATATCCACCCTTTATTTGGAGCTGTCATGGCTCCGTTTTGTTGTTTGCAGAAATTTACTCGGTTACCAGCCGAGTACATTTCTACAGATTACACTAGTCCTCCATGGCCAGCTTCCAGCTTCCTGGATCACAAATTCACCTCATTTGCATGGATTTCACCTGCAAATGGGATAATTTGCATACAGGGGCCGAGTCCATGCAGGACTAGTGCAGGAGCACTTCTGCACGTCCCTACAGCTTATTCCTGGAACGCACGGCAGACATATTGCCTGCTGGAGGTCCTTCACTAGTCCTGCACACCATGAAGGGCTTGCTGAATCTGGGGGTACATGTTTGCATGATGAGCAGAAACACTAATTACATATTCATGTTGCACACCTCGTTTACATGTAAATGAGCGCAGTTTCATGGCTAGCAAAAGTGCTGCTGGCTAAGAAACCATGTAAAGTAACATAGATAGCAGCAGACATGTAGATCTGTTTACCTACAGGCAAACTAGGTCTATGAGATTGCACAGGATGCCACAATGATTACCAGGGTTAATAATATATGGTCCAAGCACATAATAGGACAGTGTAGTGGAGTCCCATTTTAGGCATTTTGTACAAAAGTTGTGTAAATGATCTGTAATGGTACATTTATTTATTTGCAGTTTGTTTACTGGAAAAGTCCACTGGGCCATTCAGAGCCCATTTTTAGGTGAGGCTTGGAGAGAGAAGCTCGTCAGCACATGAATAAAACTGGAAATTTATATATTGGTAATATACATTTTTACGTCGGTAATATACTTACTAGCAAATGATTAGCTAAGATGTAAGACACAATTAGAAATCCAGTGGCACTAAGAAATGATTAGCTAAAATGTAAAATATAATTAGCATTCCAGTGGAAAAAACAAATAGGAGTGACATTACAACAATTTTTGAAGTAGTTAGAGCAGAGAAAAAATTTGCTCATGGTATAAAAGTAGAAATATATCACTAGACTTAGATATTCTAAGGAGGCTGGGTGCAAGTACAGATCCAGATCTAGATAGGTATTTGTGTAAAGAGGTTTCGAAACTTGGAGGTTTCCGGGTTGTTCTAATGACTAAAGGAAGAGCATTCCACTTTTGGCAAAAGAGAAGGAGTAAAGGAGCTGGCTGGGAAGGAAGATTTGGTTTGCAAACCTGCAGAAGTTGCTAATTTCCAGATCTGACAGTCCTCTTTGGGAGGTAGTAAGTAAAAATTGAGGTAAGGCAGGACAATCTGAAGGTTTAAAAATCAGTTTGTGTGCTATAGTTAGTTGCAGATAGGTGAGACAGTTTGGTAGTTTCAGCCATGGGGAGTGCAGAGTGGTACATTTATGAGTGAAGGTTTTGGGATTAGTTGCAAATTTGGCAATTTCATTATAACAAATCTTGAGCTTGGTATTTAGTGTAGTTTGAAGTTTGAAAGTAGAGGGGCTCTGTACATGACAGAAGGGAGTAGGTAAGTGAAAGCTGGTCTATATCGAAAGCTGAAAAGAGCGAAGATAGTGTGATGAGAGAAGAGCGAAAACTCTAAACGTCGAGCAACCTAAATATCAAAGACATGGAACAGTGATTTTTTTTTTCCCAGGGGAAAAAAAATCACTGCTCTGAAAAAAAAAAACAAAAAACAAAAACAAATGAAAACCCAACACCCCCCCTACTTAAATATACCAACTCCGAGATTGCACCACAGTGGAGGAAATAGCAAACTCCTGAAAATGACCCAGCTTTAGAAATTCAGGGGTTATATTGTCAGGTGTGTTGGAGAAGGGTTTTCATCAGTAGTTATTTTATAGTTGTGATAGAAATGTGATTAAGAGTGGAGTTGGGAGTAGAGTAGGTGTTGGGCTTGTTTGTGAATGGGGTGTATGAAGTGATAGGAAGAACAGTAGAAGTTTTTGGTGGAGCTGCATCACGTATGCTCCCTTTAGCACTGGGAAAGCCATCAGTAATGTCAGCAATAGAATTTATAAAGAGAGAGTTAAAGAGAGAGGCTATTTGTTGAGAAAGTTTGTCAGGATGTAGACATGGGTTGTTTTTTGTGCCAGTGTTCAAAAGTGATATGATGGAATTTCAGAATTTTTGGGAGTTTTCTTTATCGTTAGACTGCAGTTTTGAATTGTATTATTTTTTTATCTTTGTTGACTATTTTTTTTTTACCTGACTATGAAGATGTTTAAATGTTATCAGGTCTGACAGGTTTCTGTTAACTTGAGACCGTTTCCATATTTTATCTCTGGAGTGCATCAGGTCTCTTGTAGGTTTGGACAGTCATGGGGCAACATTTGTTTTGATTCTTTTCATGTGAAGGGGTGCAAAGCTGTTTAGTGTGTTTAAGAACATGCATTAAAGTAGTCAACAATGTTGTCAAGTGGGCGAGTTTTTAGGTTGTGCCAGTTTATCTTTTTTCAGGGTATCAACAAAGGTAAGTAGATTAAATGTAGTTAGGTTCCTTATTTGTTTATAATGGTGTTGATTTTGGTAGGAGGAGGGGAGCAGCGGATAAAGACAGGGAGGTGGTTACTCAGAGTGTATGAAAGAGTGCCTGCTTCAGATATTGTATTGGGGTTGGAGACAAGAATCCAATTTAGGATGGATTCTGTGGCGTCATCCTTATTTGGTCTGGTTGTGGTGTTTATGAGCTGTGTGAAGTTGAATAGATTAATATTAGAAGTAGGGATGTTAGAACCGAGGCTTAGCTAGTTGATATTTACATCACCTAAGATAACAGTTTCATTTTTGGTATTAGTAGAAATCAAGGCAATGATTTCTTCTAATAATGGTGTGTTGCTGCCAGGGGGTAGATTGAGAACTATGATACACAGATGTTTGCAGTTTTTCATTTATAGGAAAGAAATACTAATTTCGGGATTAGTGAATTGGGGAACAGAATATGTATAAGGGGCTATATTAAAGGTGTTAGAAAAAATAGAAATACATTGCATCCTTTTTTGGATGAATATGCATTCACTGATCAATTGTAGGAATAAACACAAGGGAAAAGAACAGGTAAAACATCTTAATGTACAGCAGATGAGGATATGTAAATGAAGACAGTTGTAGCAGGAACACTAATCACATATTGACACAATACAGTAAGGATTGCACCATGAAAATGTATATTATGTGACTGTCACACAAGGTGACATAACAATGGCGAATATCTATCCTGACATGAAGAATGGAGAGGACATCTATCAGGAATGTTATATATAATAGGGATTAGGTGCATACTATGAAGCTGTGCAAAATGAGTTGTCTGAATATGACTGTAATGTCAGCATGGGCCTCCACCAAGTGGACATATAGTTACAGGCTCATGGACAACAATAAACAGAAGCACATACAATCATGGACACTAGCAGAATAATACCAAAAGTAATCCCATGTCTGTGACATAACATAAGTAACTGTGAGTGACCATAGATGCTTCTGCAAAAACACATTTGTACAACTATTTAGAGATGACAGCAATGTATAAGGGTAATCAAGCACACTGTCCTGACACTGTAACATCTGCTGGAGGTGTTAGGTGGGACATTGATACACCTGTATGTGACATTATGATCAATCTAGGGTAGTTGACAGATGTGCACAGCATATATATGGCACAATTTACACTGTCACAAATGTAACCCTTGCCATCAGTGTTGTCAGCCATGTATGTACTGTGTGCATCACCGGAACACATATCACACATGCATCCATTATATCACCTTGATAGAGGTTTTGCACCATCAGCCAGTAATGTTTATGCAACAAAAAGAATGCTTACGTATGGCCAATGAGATGTGTGGGAGCTCACTGTGGTAAAAGTGGTACACACTTGAGTTATGCATCCCTGGAAGATTTGTGGGAAGTACACAAAGAAGGGTGCATTGTACTCAGTTACTCAGTTATTAGTGTGATGAAGGCTGTGAGTGATGGAAGTATTATGGAATTGAGTTGCATACAAGGGAGTAGTTACCACTGTATGCACATGCTGGTGGACATTCCACATACCATCTACCCCAGTACACAGGGCACATACCACTTGATCTACTCATAGGGGTGTGATGTCTACAATACCACTGGGTTGTGCATTTGCTTTTATAATGCAGGAAATCCCCTCATGATTTTGTTTCATCTCATGTATTCATAGGTTCATAGGTAGGTACTAGGCTATCGGCCCAATGGCCTATGTAAGCCTAGCCAACAAGGTTCTCTGGCTTTCAACACCCACAAAGGTTATTTTCCTGTGCCCCTGTTGAGCAGAGCCACAGAAGTAATCCCTGGGGTGAATTTCCTATTTTTCATCTACTCATCAAGATTTTTCTTGAAGAGTGGTAATGAGAAACTCTATTTGACATAGATAGGTAGCCTGTTCCATAGTATGGGAAGTCTCTGGAACAGGAATCTTTATGCCTGGCTTACAAGGCATCTGCAAACCCCACACTAATGAATCTCCTACATATTTGTAAGTCAAAGAGCACCAAAAATACAAGGTCTAGGGACCTGAATTTTGTCTGTGATTTAAACAGAACATGCTTGAGAGAAAGATACTTGTCCCAGACACTGCCCCTCCTATGGAACAGGCTTCCCATCCATGTGAAGCTGAGACTTCATAGCACTCAATCTCTAAGCAGAAAAAATCTGGACAAAGACAAAAAATGGGGGACAAAGCACCACAAATAGGGACAAGTTTTATAAATTTCTCTTATAAACTTAGAAAGTTGCTAGAATAAAATGTCTTGTGTCACCATTCATTTTCTGAATGATATTAAGTCTGACAGTCAAATGCCTGTTACTACTGAGTGAATTAATCATCAATGAGTTGCCAAAAGAATCCAGAAAACCAAAAATGTTATGAGAAACAGCTCAATAATAGGAGGCAAAAATCTGTACATTCTGCAAAAATCTGGACAGTTGAGAGGTATAAGCTGAGTTTGTAAGTTGGCTACAGACCTCTGTATTTAATTCAAGTGCCACAGCAAAAGTCTGATTTGGAAAGTGTTGGACAAGAATTTATAAGTGATGACATCAGCAGTGTCTGGTGAGAGGAAGATGATAATATCACTGTCCAACATACTGGTGTAAAATACTCTCTCTAATGATAAGCAAGTGCACAAACACACACATGAGTTGACTGCAGTGAGAATAGAACCCCTACCTATCTAAGTAAACCAACTACAGATCTCTGTATTTAACGCAAGTGCCACAGCACAAGTCTGACTTGGAGAGTGTCAGACATCACTTTATAAGTGATGATATCAGCTGTTTCTAGTGAGATGAAGATGGTACTAGCAGTGTCCAACATGCTGGTGTAAAATGCTCTCTCTAATGTCAAGCAAGTGCACAAATACACACATGCAAACACCAGTTGACTGCAGTGATAACAGAACCTCTACCTATCTAAGTAAATTGACTACAAACCTCTGTATTTAATACAAGTGACACAGCACAAGTCTGACTTGGAGAGTGTCAGACAATACTTTATAAATAATGACATTGGCAGTGTCTGGTGAGAAGAAGATGGTATTAGCAGTGGATGTTGGAGAGAAGATGTTGTGAGGCCTGCATGAAATGGAAGTGTAAGCATGTCCGACTGTCAATATATTGGGATTTCATGGATTGTAGGGATAACTGCAGGATACACAATTATGCTCTTCTGATAGACAGAAATACAAACACACAACAGTTGACTGCAGTGAAATTGGAGCCCTCTACCTAAGTACTCAGACTGGAGAGCTCAGTACTTTGCACAAGCACCATAGCACATGTCTGACTAGTACAAAGTTGCAGGACAATTTATAGTGGATTACAAAATGTTGGGAGGCCTGCATGAAATGGATAGCTAGCCATGTCTAACTGTCAAGAAATTAAAGTTCTGCATGTTACCACGTTGAAGAGTGTGCAATGTGTAGTATTTGCTGTTGTGTTTTCAATGTTCAGGTATACTTTAAGAGACAGCTTTACAAATGTTATGCAAACAGCTGTCCACATTACTGCAAGTATTGGAAAATCTGACTGTGTATTGTCATTATAATGATGTGCATGGCATATAAAAAACATATGTTATTTACATCTGTAGTATAGTTGAGATATTTGTGAACAAGTACTGAAATAAGTTTGAAGTGCATGGGTGGAGGTAACAGATTGCTGCAGTGTATGTGTTCTTTTCTTAAAAAGTGCCTTCCCTTTGTTGTGTTTTTATATGTACTTTCATTGAATGAAGACTAAATAAACAGTTAACATAAGTAATACATGCTATTGTCCATTTTGCATAGCGCACTGCAAAACAGGGGACTTATGCGATCGACAGAAAAGTGTTTGCGTACGCGAGATACACATTTCTACTCCTTTCCCTGTTTGCGCATAGTTAAGTGATGAGCAATTGTGAGCCTCACTGATACAATTATGAGAGTTCTAAGTACTGAGTATGTAAAATACACCTGCTGCTTAGATGACTCTAGGCAGCAGGTGTAAATTCATTGACATGTTTCTTTTGGAGGCCAAATGATATAGGGTTCAAATCCAGGCGTCGGTAATAGTTTGATATAAGTATCAATAATGAAAAACAACAAAGATGAGCGGACCTATAGAACTAACTCCTTTATTGGTAAGCACTTTTGTTGGCAAAAAATAAGCCAACTTCTTCAGACCATCAAAACACATGCAAAATACACTCCCATATAGAAAGGAATGCTTTTTATACGTAGTGCTAATCCAATCAAGCAATCAATTAACTAAAAACAATCAATTATTTAAATAAAAAAACACAAATATTTTATTTAAATAATTGATTGTTTTTTAATTATATATCCAGAAGACACGTGTGCAAAGTGGAGAGCTATATCTATAGATAGACAGCTATCTATCTATACATATATATATATATATATATATATATATATATATATATATAAAATAAGTCCACCACTGCCAACGAAAAAACAGACTGCAAACCTGTTACTTTTAACGTTTTCGTTCTTTTAATCACTAGAACTTCATCAGAAATGCACCCTTACTGAAGAACATGATTTTTATATCATTAAATTAATCACATGTCATGGAGATTTAACCAATAGATTTTCTTCATTTTTTTAAAAAAATTATTAAAAAAATTCAGACACTTATGTGTATATAAAAAAACAAACTTTGGTTATGCAATGTATTATCTACTGCAGAGCAAATAATTAGACATATATTGAACCAAGTGCTGATTTAAAATTTTTGTGTAGCTAAAAAGCACTTGATATTAATAACATCATTCAAGCCAGGTGGCTCATCTGCTTTTAGCCTGATTTGCCAGATAGATTCCTTACATTCTAATAATGTTTTGAAGTCACCACTAAACAAACTGTCATCAACTTTCTTTAGTACTGAAAAAATGAACTTTTTAAATGAACCACAATTTAAGGAATGTTTAGCCAAAGCATTTGTTAAATCTTTTTTCTTTATAGCTGAATTGTGTTCATAAATACGTTTGTTCAAATTTCTTATAGTTTTACCTATATAGAAATGATCACATGAGGCACATTGTGCCACATAAACTATGTTGTTAGTTTTACAAGTGAAATGTCCCTTTGTCTTAAAATCTTTATTTAGATGTTTTAAAAAAACAATAGATGTGCCACTAACAAACCTGCATTGTTTACAGCTTGTACAAGGATATGTACCTACCCTACTTGTAAGATGTGTTTGTGAATTTTCTCCCCTTTCCAAAATCATCTTTATGTTAGTCACTTTTTTATAAGTGAAAACCGGACGTGTACCTATAATTTTAGCTAACTCATGATTACCTAAAATAATTTTCCAATTATTGGTCACTATCCCTTTGATGATGTCCATCTCATTACTGATAGGTAATGGAAAAGACAAAACAAACTTATTGACAGATTTTTCCTTGTTTTCAACAATATCTAATGCCAATGTACTAGTAAGAATAGGAATCGCTTTGTTTTTTCTCAAAATGTTAACCTCTTCTATAATGCAATCTAACCAGCTTGTTTCATAACCTCTCTCAATAAAGAAACATTTTAAATCACAGGTTTCCCTGACAAACCAATCATTTTCACTGGTGAGTCTACTGAGCCTGATAAACTGGCCCTTAACCTCTCCTTTTTTCATGTGCTTAGGGTGTAGACTCTCAAAATGCAAGTATTGGTTAACAAAGGTTGGCTTCCTATAAATTCTGCTACTAAATCTGTGCTCTATTAAATCTATGGTCAAATACAGATCCAAAAAAGTAATACTTTTCCCAAAACTTCCAAAAGTGAAGTTTAGAAAATTTGTGGTAGTATTTAACTGTGCTAGAAAAGTTCTAAAACTTTCTTCATTTCCTCTCCATACAAAGATCAAATCATCAATATATCTTCTGTAGAAGATTATGTTTTGATCTATAAGGTGTGGGACTAAGTGTTTTACCTCCCAAGAAGACATTACTAAATTGGCAAAGCTGGGTGCCACTCTGGACCCCATAGCTACACCCGATGTTTGTTTGTACAAAATACCATTAAACTTGAAAAAATTGTTATCAAGCACCAATTCCATAGGGCAACTACAAGTGTTGACTAAAGTGTTGTCCAAACATGTGTGCCTACTTAAATAGTCCCTCATAAGTTCTATACCCTCATTTTGATCAATGCTGGTATAAAAGGACTCAATATCGAGAGAAGCAAAATTTAGGTGGTCATCAGCTCTATCTAGATTAATTTCCTTTAGTAACTCTAACAGGTGCCAAGAGTCTCGTAGATAAAATCTAGATTTCTGCACTATGGGATTCAAGATGTCATCCAACCATACTGAAATTGTTTCAGTTTTGCTACCTGAAGCTGAAATAATTGGTCTAAATTTTAAATCCCTCTCTCTCTTGTGCACTTTTGGTATTCCAAACATCTTAGCTATCTTAGGAAACTCTGTGTACAGAAAAGTGTAAGTATTATAATCAATGCTGCCTTCACTAAATAAATCAAATAAATGACAGTCTAACTTACCAAAACTTTCTTGTACTACTCTATTGTCTACTTTAACATAATTTCGAATGTCAGCCAACATGTTATTAATACTTTGTGTATAATCAGTTTGAGCCATGATCACTATTGTTCCACCCTTATCTGCCTTCATTATTCGTTGTTCCTTATTTTTAGCCATGATATTTAAGGCTGAAAATTCTCCTTCTGTGAGATTAGGCACATAATTAATATTCCTGTCAATGTACCTAAAATCATTTTCACATTGTTTGTTGAACACAGCCAATGTAGTATTAAGCAAAGGGTTATGAGTACTTTTCACATAACTTTGTTTGTCAAGTTTTTCACCCAGAACAGTATTATCAAATATGAATTTCAAATTTAACTTCCTACAATATAATTTGAGGTCAACAATAAGTCTTGTTGTGTCACAATAGTTGTTAGGAATAAAGGTAAAACCTTTTTTCAAGACAGAAATCATATTGTCTGAAAAAACAGTGTCAGTTAAATTGACAAAATTCATTTGAAAGTCTAATATTTCTTTCTCCCCTTTGCTCTCCCTTTGTTCCTAGTTTGTACCTTGTTGGTCCACTTGGGAGTCTTTTTGACTCCAGCACTGTCCATTAAAAAAGGACCTTTAATTTGATTTTCAGTCATTACTTCAGTACTGTTGTCCCCTTGGAAAGAGTCCAAACCATTGACATCATTATCATTAACAGAAACAACAGAATTAATAGACTTAGAAACCACAGTATTTGACCTAGAGACATTTAATTTTTTGTTATTATTCCCTAAATTGCTGTCTGTATTACTTGTACTGAAAACGACAGCATTTCCTTTGAACTGTGCAGTTTTTAAAGTGTAAGCTTTCTGTGCTGCATAGGCTGCTAGGTCTCTCCGTAATTTGCCTTGTTTTCTTGAAATCACAGACAGCCTATGTCTCTTAACCTTAGCTTCAATACCTAAATATAACGAAGCCAAGGTTTTGAAAGCATCAAAAGCACTAATACATTTGTCCAAGTTTTCTAACTCAACTTTGATTCTAATAATCTCACTACGATAATACTCAACTAGCAGGCCCATATATTGTATGCCTGCATTATTGAACACATCTACAAGTTTAGAAAACAAAGCGTCACCTTCAGTGACACAATTAGGATATTTAAATGTTCTCAGACCCAGCGGGACACATTTGAGTCTGATGTTTTCTTCTAGGTACAAAACCTCTAGCTGTAATGACACTAGTTTAATAGTGATTTTTTCTAATTTAAAAATGTTTTCTTTACAAGCTTCATAATTATCATTGATGACTTCAGCGTCAAAATTACCTAATTCACGCTGATTCTGTACTCCTTCGCCAACAAAAAAAGGATTTGCGTTGTCAGCAACGACCAAGCTGTTAATAAATCCAATGGAAGCAATTGTAGTTTCATTAAGGTTCCATCGAACATTTTGCACTTGTCCTCCATCGCCATTAGAAGCCAAAGCCACTAACCGTTTAACTGTGCTTCCGGATGTGTTAGAGTTAGTTATAACCTCACGTCTCTCACTTCCTGGTTCAACGGCTCGTGCTTCTCCAGCGTTGTTACCTCCACCAATTTGGGATGAAAGAGCCTGCCGGACGGCTCCTACTATAATCCCCGTCATCTGGTCTTGAAAGTCAGCGCCAAGGTCAGGAACAGAATGGGTACTCAGGTTCAACAAGATGTCTTGTGAATCTTCCATTGAACAAATGATGTACTTGAAAAACACTTAGAATCATACACGCACCAAACTAAATAACTGAAATAAGTCCACCACTGCCAACAAAAAAACAGACTGCAAACCCGTTACTTTTAACGTTTTTGTTCTTTTAATTAGATAGAGCTGATGACCACCTAAATTTTGCTTCTCTCGATGTTGAGTCCCTTTATACCAGCATTGATCAAAATGAGGGTATAGAACTTATGAGGGACTATTTAAGTAGGCACACATGTTTGGACAACACTTTAGTCAACACTTGTAGTTGCCTTATGGAATTGGTGCTTGATAACAATTTTTTCAAGTTTGATGGTATTTTGTACAAACAAACATCGGGTGTAGCTATGGGGTCCAGAGTGGCGCCCAGCTTTGCCAATTTAGTAATGTCTTCTTGGGAGGTAAAACACTTAGTCCCACACCTTATAGATCAAAACATAATCTTCTACAGAAGATATATTGATGATTTGATCTTTGTATGGAGAGGAAATGAAGAAAGTTTTAGAACTTTTCTAGCACAGTTAAATACTACCACAAATTTTCTAAACTTCACTTTTGGAAGTTTTGGGAAAAGTATTACTTTTTTGGATCTGTATTTGACCATAGATTTAATAGAGCACAGATTTAGTAGCAGAATTTATAGGAAGCCAACCTTTGTTAACCAATACTTGCATTTTGAGAGTCTACACCCTAAGCACATGAAAAAAGGAGTGGTTAAGGGCCAGTTTATCAGGCTCAGTAGACTCACCAGTGAAAATGATTTGGTTTGTCAGGGAAACCTGTGATTTAAAATGTTTCTTTATTGAGATAGGTTATGAAACAAGCTGGTTAGATTGCATTATAGAAGAGGTTAACATTTTGAGAAAAAACAAAGCGATTCCTATTCTTACTAGTACATTGGCATTAGATATTGTTGAAAACAAGGAAAAATCTGTCAATAAGTTTGTTTTGTCTTTTCCATTACCTATCAGTAATGAGATGGACATCATCAAAGGGATAGTGACCAATAATTGGAAAATTATTTTAGGTAATCATGAGTTAGCTAAAATTATAGGTACACGTCCGGTTTTCACTTATAAAAAAGTGACTAACATAAAGATGATTTTGGAAAGGGGAGAAAATTCACAAACACATCTTACAAGTAGGGTAGGTACATATCCTTGTACAAGCTGTAAACAATGCAGGTTTGTTAGTGGCACATCTATTGTTTTTTTAAAACATCTAAATAAAGATTTTAAGACAAAGGGACATTTCACTTGTAAAACTAACAACATAGTTTATGTGGCACAATGTGCCTCGTGATCATTTCTATATAGGTAAAAGTATAAGAAATTTGAACAAACGTATTTATGAACACAATTCAGCTATAAAGAAAAAAGATTTAACAAATGCTTTGGCTAAACATTCCTTAAATTGTGGTTCATTTAAAAAGTTCATTTTTTCAGTACTAGAGAAAGTTGATGACAGTTTGTTTAGTGGTGACTTCAAAACATTATTAGAATGTAAGGAATCTATCTGGCAAATCAGGCTAAAAGCAGATGAGCCACCTGGCTTGAATGATGTTATTAATATCAAGTGCTTTTTAGTTACACAAAAATTTTAAATCAGCACTTGGTTCAATATATGTCTAATTATTTGCTCTGCAGTAGATAATACATTGCATAACCAAAGTTTGTTTTTTTATACACACATAAGTGTCTGAATTTTTTTAATAATTTAAAAAAAAAATGAAGAAAATCTATTGGTTAAATCTCCATGACATGTGATTAATTTAATGATATAAAATCATGTTCTTCAGTAAGGGTGCATTTCTGATGAAGTTCTAGTGATTAAAAGAATGAAAACGTTAAAAGTAACAGGTTTGCAGTCTGTTTTTTCATTGGCAGTGGTGGACTTATTTCAGTTATTTAGTTTGGTGCGTGTATGATTCTATATATATATATATATATATATATATATATTTATATATATATTTTTTTTTTGGGACAGGTGCCCATGTTTTTTAAGTTCAGTAAGAGAAGAATGTTGGGTAAGGGACATAAGTATTTCTGGGTCAGGCAAATAAGGTAGATGAGGAAGTAGATGCAGATGAACAAGACAAGCAAGACACGATACAAAGATGGTGATGGACACAAAATGTTGGGTGACACCAAGATTGGAGTTAGGGAGGGGACAACAAAAGCCCATGCCCATCAGACATAGAGACAGTGAGACAGTGAGAATTTAGCCCTCACCTGCAGAACTGTCATCACTGTTTCCTTATTCTGCAGGTTGTTGGAGTGCTTCATGTATCCTCCTATTGACCATAAGGGAGAGCAGCCTCTCAATCTGGTGAAGGTGTGCACCAATGGTGCTGTGCACCCTACGTACCAACTCTGGCATCTCGTAGTGGGTGATAAAGTCCCCATCTTTGCCAGTACTCCCAGAGGGTGCCACAGCACCATCTGCTGGGGTAGTGCTACCTGAGGATGAAGGTAGTGCAGAGGCAGCAGAGGAAGTACTGCAAGGTTGGGTTCCAGATGTGCTGGGCATTTGTGCCAGAGCAGGTGGAGTGGGGGCAGGCTATGTCACTGGGTTGGCCTACTTCTCTGTGCTGTAAAGCATTTTGTGACTTGTTAGAGATGGATGACATGGAAACGTTTTGATGTCACATAGAAAAGAAAGAGAGATGAGGCTTGGTGTGAAAAAAAAACAAAGATAACATTAGTACCATCATATCTCACATCCAATGCATTGTCCCAATAATAAAAGTATTTAATCTGAAATTTTTACATTTAAGTATACTTAAAAACTATAAATTCTAATTAAGGATTGCTCAAAGTAATCCTTAAAATGTGCAGATATTGCACATATGTTTGGTCTAATTATACAGATTAAGTTAGCATCAGGGCATGTATGCCACTAGTGTAGAAATTAATTTATGTAATATATTTTAAAGGATTGCAATATTTTATACCTGTTACTTGTAGTATTTGAACCCACAATGAATCACTACACTTTTACACTTGACTCCTACAGCTGGTTTGAACTACAGACTGAAACATACATGCTTGCTTTTACAGTTAGGATATGCATACTTATTTTGCTACAACTGTATAGAAAAGAAAATTTTAATTTAAAAGCTACAGTAATACTTCTCTTGTGCTGCACACATACCCCTTGCTTCCCTCCGTCTCTCTAGATGCTCAGCATAGGCTTCTCCATTTTCAGTAATTTCTGCAGTAGCTGTAGAATAAAGATAAAAGAATAGAAGAACATTATGCATAGCAATCATGCCTATATGTAGCTTTCTATCAAATATAAATTCTCTTTATTAGTATACTTGACACAACTGTGGGATGTTACTAGTTCTGAACTCGTACATCCACTGGTTGAGTGTATCCCTCTTGCACCTTTTTAGGTCATTAAAGTGATGCTTTCACTGTTCTCTATTGTGCAGAATGCCAGTCATACTGGAGACAGCCTAAGCCAGACTGTTCCAAGCCTCAGACTTATACTGAGAGCTGGTATAGTCCCCCTGCAAAAACCTTCAGCTGTGGCACTTTACAAGGAATCCAATAAAGATTCTAGACTCAGCACCCCATCTCTGCGCCCTAAATTGGGCACCTTCCCTTTTACCACCAGACATGTCTTACCAGAGAGAATAGCAATAGCTAATAATGATTTCCCATTAAAACCTGTTATAATGTTTACTGGTAGTCCACAAACATGAACAGCAATGCCACCTGCATTTGCACAATGTTTAGCAGACAGCAACAGTGCCAGAGAGGAAAGTATTTTTTAAATGGGAAGGTAAATATGACAGTTGGCATTAGTTTGAGGGTTGTTTGCTGCTGGAACTGTTGGGTGATTTCACTTTGCAGGCATGTACAGGGGCATAGATTTCATGACCTGACACATTTTTGCTTTGGCTTTATACAGTCATAAAATTGTTTTTTACAATGTGGAATTCAAACCTATGCATAAAGGACAAAACATTTTCTTCCACAGTGGTTATTCCATAACTTTGCTACAGAAGAAGTGCTTCTCAGACATAGTCATGAATTATATATAAATACACATGACAGACTGAAGGGTTAACCATGTATGTGTGTGTGGCCTGACAAGGTCCCAGTTTATATATTCATGTGCATACAAGTCTTATTGAAGTTTGAAGGCCATTCAAGGCCAAATAGCACAATTATAATTATAAAAACATAGTATTCTGAATACCCTCAGACATACCTATAATTGATATGAGCTCCACTACTATGCATAGTTTTTGTTATTTTTATTATTTATAATTATATTTAACTTTTTATGTGACATTTAATATACAGTAAAATGGAACAACAGTAAAAATATTTATAACGTCCTGTATTACAACCCATGACCATCTGTATTACTGTCTTACACTTACACTTGCTGCCACACGAATGGTTAAGTAACAGCTGGATATTTCCCTATCCATTGTAAACTTCTGTGTGTTAACTGCCACGCAATGCCATTTGCCATATTGCATGGTGCACAACATAATTGATAGAATGTATCCGTTATGAAATTATTGATTGTCTGCTTCCTCTCTCCAGGTATTCTAGACCTGCAGGTGTTGGAAAGGCTGCTAAATGCTGCACAACATTGCCAAGCATTGTTGTGCAATGGGAAGCAAAAAGTACAATAATGTATCCTTTTTGAAATTAAGAATGTCTGCATCTTATCGGCAAGTGTTCTGTCTGCTTTGTGTATGGGCCATTCCTCCAAATTTATGAAATGGTATGCATTGCACAAACAAGACAAGCAAAGCTACACTTGTTTTAGCCTTGTGAATAATACTTATTAGGTTTTTTCCAAAAGGAAGGTGGGTCTTGAACTTTGATCTACAGATAGTACATACTATGTGAATCAACATGTTTAGCAGATGTACTACACACACAACTGATTCACAGGTGCAGTTGATGTATTGCTTATCAAAGAGGTAGTTTTCATGACATTTATTGTGTTTATCTGTTTCCTGTGTTTGTACTTAGCCGCACACTGTGAAAACACTGGCATTAAAAAAAAGAAAATAAATTTATAAAATAAACAACACTACAAAATAAGTCAGTACAAATGAAAGATTTTTACATAAGTCTGGATTTGAACTCTCACACGAATGAACATTCAAAACACAGTAAGAGTATCTTATCTTGCTTTGCCATAGAAACAGCTTTGCAGCAGAGAATTAAAATCATTGTGCATACAAGCAAGTCCAAAATCATCCAGAATATCAACAAGACATATGGCACTTGTACATTTCTGATTTGTTTGTGCATGTATTGATTTCAGATATATTGCAGTGAGTTATCACACAACGATTTATAACTATTGTTTGCAGAAATACAGTTCTGTCTTATCTCTGTATGTTGTTCAGTCTTCTCTTATCTGAGCATTAATTATTGTCATTCAGAAATCACAGACATGTAAAACTGAATGAAATTATGTGTCTCCGGACTCATTGTGCAGACAACATATAGACTATTTTTACAGACATTTACACATATAACACCTAGCTATTACATCAACTATTACAGTACCTAGCTATACATTTACACATATATAACACCTATCTTTTACATCATGGGCATGCAGGTGGACAGACTAATACTGCACATAATTCGAGATATATTTTAACACTTTTCACGGTGAACACTTGTTTGCAAGAGACGTCAGTATTTCACAGGTATGCGGTTAAGACATTGCATTGATCCTTGCACAGAAGAGACATTTGAGTATTGCACTATGGACCTTAGAGTATTGCACTATGGTTAATTTACGAATTTGCAAGATGTATTGCACTGAAAGAAGAGATATTTTATTGCATTGCTACTACTCTATATGGCTATAAGTTAACAGTTAATTTAAAACCTTGATACAATTACTTCTAAAAGCTTGATACAATTACTTCTACGCGTTTTAATTACTAGCCTGGCTGACACACCCAATGAAGGTTAGGGTGTTTGAATTGTTTTGTTTTCCTTCTCCCTACCAGTAATCATTCACGGTTGCAATCCATTAGCAACAAACACTGAGGGAGTGGCTGCACTATGTTAACATCTGTTATGCGGAACCTAGAATCTGGGGTTCACCTCATTTTCATCTTCACTCTGCTCTCAGGCCTGAATCTACATTATAAAAAGGTACCATTTAGCTAGGGTACCTGAAGGTGAGGAGACTTGTTTATGTGGATAACACAGAAGAAGACTGCTATTACTTTGGATTTATCTGCACAGAAGACTACTGTTCTTCGTAAGGTATGATTGCATTTTCCATTTATATACTGGATGTGCTCAGATGTCACTTAGGAAATATTTTTATATATGTGTTATATATGCATAAAATGCTACTTTTATCTGTATGCACTTCTTAGAAGTTTACTGATGGTTTAGGCATTTTTGTTGGGGCATTTTACTTTCTCAGATACACAGCCTTATTAACTTTCATCACAAGTGTTAATGTTACAACTTGTTTTCTCTTTGCACCCTTCTATTGTTATTTCAGTGAAATGTAAATATCCTATATTGTCGATGACACAAGGGTGTTAGCCTTCTAGGATTGCCCATAGGCACCTCTGGGAGAATGCTGGCCACAGGTATAGGTGACTGGCAATTGCACAAAAAAATGAATGTTCTGTGGTAAATGTGTACACATTTTCTTGGGAAAATTTCTTTGATAGCACAATTCACTGATGATTTATTCCTTTTTTTTTTTTATAGCAAAATGTAATTTACTTGTTGTTTTGGGGGTGGGGGAGCCAAGTTCCATTTCTGTGTTGGCAGATACAAAAATTATTTGTACAGACATTTACTTTGCTATTGTTATTCCCATTGTTTTGGATCCAACCTTGCTTTGTGTGTGACTGTGATATGTTATAACCACATAAATCCTTTTTTCATATTTGAATATCTTGAAAGTTTTTTGCTTCTCCAGTGTGTAAAACTGAAAAACTACTTATGTGTTATAATAGGATCATAGGGTCATAGGAAGTTACTAGGCATTTGGCCTTGAGGCCCTTACAAGCCTAGCCAATAATTTAACCCATGTTCTGACAAGTCAGCACCCGATGCCCCTGTCTAGCAGGGACACAGGTGGAATCCCAGGGGTGTATTTTCTGTTCCTCATCCAGTTCCATCCCTGTTCCCTGGATGGTGCTTTGATTTCTATATTTGTACAGTCTGTGGCACCCAGCACTTCAGGATAGTGTACTACAAGATAGAATTCCTGCTGTTTGTGGCCCTGTCCTCAGGTGTATGGGAAAAATATATGTAGTTATTAGCATGTTGGAGCATAGCATTCAGGAACTGATAGTGGATCCTGGATGCCTGTGACACCCCCAGCATGTCCCATGTTGGTCTATGAAATGTTCCTGAAAATTCTAAGTGCTACATATACCTTTGCCTCCACTGGTATTGATTCCCTCAGTTAGCCCTTGGTCTGAGTTGAGGATTACAGAGGTTGCATAGTTCTTGTAGTGTGTCTCTATCCACCCTGTAGTGCTCTACAGTTTCCACCTCATGCCATTGTAATAAATTAAACGGGGTCTAAAAACTCTTCTCCTTCTTGGCCGTGGTCTATTAGCACCAGTAGCAGCACCATAGACTTCAGCCTGTTCACATACATATGAATTAAATCAATGGTAACCCCTAACATTCTTTCTGTGTAGACTCCTTTCTGTGGCTGTATTCCAATAAGTTTTGGAATTCATGAGGAAACCCAGAACTGAGTCTACTCAGTTGCAATATAGCTTGTTGAATAGCTCCTCCATCTTGAATTGGTTGATTAGTATATAATTCAGCTGCTTATGTTGTAATTAGCATACAACAGTGTTGTAGAGATGCTTACTGAATCCAAAATGGTGTGCTACCATGTGTGCTTTATAGTGAAACTTGCACATCGTCTTAGCAGACCATGTAGGCTTTATTGAATCTACCCCATTGTGTTTTGCTTTTGTGTTCCTGTATGTAACTGAATTGGTAGTGTTAAAATAATCAGTGACATTAACAGTATGTTTTTTTTTTAACATTTGTTTACCAGGAAAGTCCATCTTGGAATGAAACCAATTTTCAGCAGAGGCCCAGGAAGAAATGCTCTAGACACATGTCTTTGTAATGTGGAAGGAAACTGGAGTACCTGAAGGTAACGCATATGAACACAGGGAGGACATGCAGACTCTGCACAGAAGGCACCGCAGACAAGAATTGAACCAGATAACTGCTTGATGTAAGGTGCCAATGCAACCGCTGCACCACAGTGCCATGCATACAACCTGTAAGCCATCTTGCTAGAATTACCTTTGTAACTGGCCTACCCAATTTGAAATCTACAAAGGAAACAAATAACTGATCTGTTGTTCTGATGTCCTTTGTTCTATGCAAGTAGAAATATAATTGTCGGTGAACGTCCAATAAGTAACATAACATATATTCAATTTTGTTTGTGACATTTGGATAGAAAACTGGCAGATTAAATTTGACTTCCTAAACTGAAGCTGGTAAAGATTAAGCTATATAACAAGCAACATAAATGCTAATTGCTGACTCTTTGTCCAGTCCTACATTGTTTTGGCTAAGTGACCTGAGAGTTGAGCTTCAGTGATGAAATTACAGTCTTGACTGGGAGCATTTGCTACTAAAAATATAGTATATGGAGCTGCTTGGGGGCACTTAAGTCTAGGAGGTATACACTAAGCTGCCTGTGAGTACTTACTTGCTAAAACGTACATACTGAGCTTCCTGGGATTGCTTACCACTAAAAAAAGAATATATTGATCTGCCTGAGCACATTTACTGCTAAAAAGCTTTACACTGATCTGCCTGTTAGTTCTTACTTCTAAAATGTTTATACTGAGCTGCCTGGGAGTGCTTACTGCTAGAAAGTATATACTGTACTGAGTGGGACTGCTAAATATATATACTGACGTGCATGGGAGTTATCACTGCTAGAAAGTACATACTGTGCTAACTGTGAGTGCTTACTGCTAAAATGCATGTACTGAACCGCCTGGGAGTGCTTACTGCTAAAATGAATATACTAAGCAGAATGGGTTCTGTAAGCATTACATTTTCACAATTCTTTATCAATCAAATGAGTAGCTGTTTTACTGTTTCATACTTTAAGCCAAGGTGACTGTACATGAACCTAAACTGAGTCCATCAGTGGTATTGCTAAAATGAAAGCACTGTTTTAAAAGCTATAGTTTTTGGTCAGCTGGAATGACTTTAAGAGGTAAAACCCTGACTAGTACACAGGCATCTTGAGTTCATGTAGCAGCCTGATCACCAGCTGGATCTGGCAGGGGATGGGAAATGAGTGAAAAGGTTCATGGACATGTAGCTCCACCCCTCTCAGTAGGAGGGGGTGGGGTTACATGTCCATGAACACACACAGTACACCATTTCCCTGCTAAGGAGCAAATAAATGGCACAGTGTGCTTCCTTGAGGAGAGGGATACACATCTGGGCTATCTCATTTATGGAAGTGTGTGACAGTCTCATACTATGCCCATTAGATCTTTACTGGATTAAAGCAGGGCAGTTAAAGTTAAAAAAACATGAAAACTCTTATGAATACACATATATGTTAGGTTCACATCCAGTTTACCTGGTGCATGACCTATGGATGAATGAGCAGTAGAGGTCTTGTCAGTGGACCGCACAGTTTAATAGGATGGGGTATGCAGATGGTCAGTGGTGGAGAGAGAGAGAGAGAAAAAATGGAGATGAAAATAAAAAAAATGAAAATAAGGATTCTAAAAGTGAGTAAAAATATTCAGAGGTCTACTTAGTGAATAAGTAATAGATACTGTGTGTGGATAATAACGTCATCATTTATTTCAGTTTTAATGATTAGATATGCAAAACTTTCCACTTTGGAAGTTACACCAGTAGGATCCTTTAAGCAGTCTTCCAAGCAGACAAATTCCAAATGTAGGTAGGCAGCATTCCATCTAGGCAGCATGCAGTATCACCAGTTATTGCTTATTGAAGAAGGTTAGTCAGAGCTTTGAGGACAGTGGTGTGATTGGATGATATTGTATAACTGCTGGAATGTCAGGCAGAAGATATTAATTCTCATACATTTAGAGAGAGTTCCCTGTATGGCATCAGTTTCAGATTGCAACAGTCATCTGACAATGGAAAAAAATAAGTAGGAGGTGGGAATCAACTCCCTAAACCTGTACCCAAGTCTACAAAGGACAAAGTATTAGAAATACCAGAGTACTGATGTGTTACTGAACATGGTAGCACTGTGTCAAAAAAGACAATCCCTCAGATGTAATAAATTCTGTGTAGGCATAGTGTAGAGCCTACATGAAAGTTATCGTGTCCATGTACACTGTTCCCCCTCAGTAGCTCATCATGCATATTAATGATGGTGTATTGCTGAGGGAGAGCTGTGGAACATGTTTATTGAATCAATGTAGGGAGTGTCTGATTATGTGCACAGATGGGTAACACATCTCCTGCACTGTCCAAGTGCATGATATCAATGCATTTAATTTTAATTTTTTTTTTAAAGTTTGAGTGCCACGGTGAGCAGCAATTGACATGTGCCAGACATCTAAAAATAGAAACAGGATGCATTTAATTTATGATTCATATGTCAAGTTTAAGCATTGCTTAGTGAGTTTGTCCAGCATGGCACAGTGCTTAACAGTGCTTAAATGTGGCTCAGAGGTATATGTAAAAGTATATCAGTATTCCACATATCCATGTAGCCAAGTGGATGGAGTTACGGCCTTATGTGTAGTAGATGTGGGGTTTGAGTACATTGAAGGGAAATTAAGCAGTTATTTTTTAAATACAAATCATTTCAATTATTTTTAAATCATGATCTGCTGCACTCAGCTAAGCTCTGCTAAGCCATGAAAAGCACTGCTTAAACTACCTCTGTTTAGGCACTACTTGGCTGTTCTTGGCACCACTTGGCTGTGCTTAGCTGGTTTGCCCACTGCTAAGCAATGTAACTGCTGTTGCATAATCCCTGTCACAGATGTATCATCAACATGATTATATGTCAATAGCAAAGTAATAGTTCATCAGTCCACAGTACACCATGGTAGTTATACAGGTCCACCTGATGTGCAAGTCTTCTTTGTAGTCATCTACCTGCAGGTGATACTGCTTGGTCCATAGTGTCCCATGTGGATAGCTTGAGAGGTATTTACATGTTACAGCAGCTATAGGGCACATTTACACATAAGGAAAGGACAGACCTGTAGAGTATATAGCGTTACTGTTGTCAACTATATAGCCCATGATAGTATTAATGGACTGTATTTCTCTTGCTCTCTCCACACCCCTCTTTTTCATTATTTATTATTGTTATATATTGGTTATGGTTTATTATTAACATATGTTGTTTCATAAACTTTATTTTGCGGCATGTGTTTTATTAATGTTATGTATTGCTATGGTTGCATATTAACATATCTTGTTGAATTACCTATTCTGTTGGCCTTATGCTGTAACTGTTACTGGCATGCTGTTAATATACTGACTGTTCTGTTATTTATTGTTGTGTTTTACATAATATGCATTGAATTGTAATGAGGTTATTTCCAATGTTCTGGCATGCTGTTATTACTAACAATGGTTTTGTTCATAACTCACCTATCTGTATTGGTTTGCCTGCATAAACACAGCATGTCAGGGTAGGCCGGTTCCTGCTGATCTGCCTACCCTACCTCAGCAGGCCATAGCACCGGGTTCCAGCATGTCTGGGACCTAAGCTGATGGTGCTCCCTTCACTGTCCCTGCACCACCTTCGGGTGGAACTGCCTCAGGGGTTGGGTCCATCCCCCCGGGAGCAGGGGTGGAGGGGGGGTTATCACCCACGATCAACTACCGGCCATGGTGTGCAGGATCATTCATAGGAGCTATGAATGTTGCCTACACCAGATTGAGGGCAGATTCAGCAACCTGGTGGGGCTACTGGCCCCAGCACCCAGCCTCCAGCACAGCCACCTTTGGGGCAGAGAAGGATCAGTGCTGACTGTCCATGGGTGGGAATCTCAGTCATGCTGCTGCTGCTGCCTGGAGGCACATGCACCTCAGATTCCACAACACCTTCCCCATCCAAGGTGTTTACCCCCCATGTGTCACACACCACCCCTGTCAACTGTCTTGTCTGTCTTGTCTGTCTTGTCTGTCTGCAAATACAACCTCTCCTGCCCAACTTACCTCTCCACATGTACCTACATCCCTCCCCCAACATTCCACTCTCTCTTAAAAAAAAAAAAAAAAGTGGGCACTTGTCCCTCAAAAATAATATCGCCGATACATAGCTCTCCATTTTGCACATGCATCCACTGGACACAACTAATTATGAAATTAATTAATTGATGCATTTATGTTGTCCTCGCCCCTATCTCTGGGGTGTGAGTTTCCAAATTCATGTACAAATTCTATAAAACCTGCACAGCTGTTGCTGTACAAGAAATGGAAAGCTATGGTCCTTTCCTAAACCCTTCCTGCGCAACACTACCTGCCTTTCAGTATGTTTTTCCCCCTGCTTGCCCCCATTTCACCACTGTCCTATCACTGCCTTTTTCTTTTCTTTTATAACTTTTAGCATGCGTTTGCCTGGAGCTAAGTGGTGCGCCATGATTCTTAAAAGTATGGTTTTGTGTGTTTCTCACAGTGTTAGGCACATCAGAAAAATAATCACTACTATCACATCTCAAACCCAAGCCCTTGTCAACTACAGCATAGTGCATTATCCCACTAGACCACTCAGCTCTGAATTAAAACAGGTGTTTCCAGCAAAATGTACTGATTGCCACTGACAGAATGCAAGTACATATAATGGGAAAAATGGGTGCATACTTGGGACTGTGATGCAAACACTACACCAGTACACAGCCAAATCAATAATAATGGGTGTATGTGAGGCCTGGGATAGTAGGCATACCTTTCAACTGCACAGACTGTTTCAAAATCTCAAGAGTTTTGCCCCCTATTTTTGGCCCGGTTTTCAAAAAATCGTATTTTTCTGGCAAGGTACTGGCAAGTCATCAAAGATTGAGGTTAGAACATCATGACAGACATTTGTTTCACACTTTAAACCCTTCAGAAAACGCATGTTAATCCCAAATCTGTTATTCTATCAGTATTATAAGTTTGTAAGAGTAATATGTAAAGGAAGTCCCTATTTTCAGGCCTTTGTCCCACTTTTATTTATGGCTTTGTCCAGATTTCCTGCTCTAAGACGTTGAGAGGTATGATAACAGGCAGTTGTTCCCTTTTATCAGAAATATATTTAAACACATCTGCTAAGGCAGCAATGGCAAAGTACATATGTACAACTAGGACTGTGCTGCACAACTGCCTTTGAAAGCCATGCACATAATGATAGATGTAAATGTGTGTCACAGAATGTATGTATGCACATATACCTTGCAAATATACTTGCTACAGCAGTAGCTCAGTATATTACATGCAGTGCATGTAGTATATTTTGCCACCCACAGTCCTGGGTTCGAATCCAGTGTGTTGCACATCAATTACATTCTTGTGAACACAGCAAGTAATGACTGAGTCATGCAATTTTAACCCACACAGGTTGCTGCTACTGCATTAACTGCTACCCATGTTTGCAAGTCAAAGACCTGTAGGTAGGGACACTGCACATATTTGTATAGCCAAACTATATGCCGCCTACTGGTCTATGATTGGCACTGTTACATAACAGATGTACCTTATGCACATGCCTTAATTGGACTGTAAAGGGTAACCTTACACTGTCTCTGCTGTGATGACACAGCTGACACTGCTGCCTCAGTTACATGTACAGCTTGCTATCCTCCAAAGAGTTCACACTCTCCCCTATGTGTCCTGGGCTGGAACATACGCAGCTGTATGTTAAGCTAGCTACTACAGACCTACCATACCTCACAACTGCGTAGAACAAGAGATCCAGACACAACCATACATAAAGGTTGGGGGGGAGCAAAGGTCCAGCGACAAGGACATGTTTCACAGTTTGCCCCTACAAAGATACTGAGGTTTTAGAACAGCAGCTACTGCATCAGCATGCATAGTCTGAAGGGTATGACATCTCATTTTCACATCTCCCTCTCCTTACTGACCTCAACCCACAATGTTTACCACTGACCTGCCAGATAATCACAATGAAATGGGACAACAGCCAAACATATCATGCAAAACTGTGGACATACCTCAGAAATCTCAACAGTGAACAATATTTGTACATGTCTTCTGTGATGCTGTAGCCTCCACACCTCACTAATGTCCATCTCAAAGTCTAGAAAGGGGCCAAGCCCTACATGAAGGCCTTAAATATTGCACTATGGTGCCATGCCATTGGCTAATGAAAGTGCAACCCAGCTGTTTTGGATGAGATTGGCAAGTTTGAGGCACGGATTGGTGCACAGGCTATTACCTGGTAATGAGCATTACCTACAAAAGGCAATCAACTGCCTATGGGGAATAGGTCTGTATGTTCTTTTGCTTACATAGACAATGGTTTTGCAAGCTATTTTCTGAGGAACCCTTCAAAAAAGGAGTAATTCACTCTACCGGGTATGTAATAGATGTCCCCATATAATGGGATGCAGATAGCAGGATGGAGGTATGGGGAATAGGGATTACAACAGTAGGCCTGTCATACATCTATGGTATTGACATGTTGGTGATACTCTGCTGTCCAACAGCTATAGGCTTACCTCATTACTGTCCCTGCTTTGAGTCAAATCCCAGCTCTTCCCTTGTTACTCCCCCCTACAATGGTCGGCTGTTGTAGGAAAGCTAGTGGAATCTGTGTTAGACATAGTGACACTAAGTAAGGATGTACATTCCTGTAACATCAAACAATGTATTGACATTCACAACCTCTCAGTATGTCAATGCCACACATAAATAGTGCTGGCATTCTACAGGTGTCCTTGACTGTCCCTGATGTACCCTGGCTAGGTCACTGTTTTGTTTACATTCATCCCTCATTGGTTGACTGCTATGGCTAACATAGCACTCAACCAATGAGCGCTATGGCTAACATACCTGTCAACCCCCTACAGCAGGGATTCGGTCATAGCCATAAGTACTGGGGGTGGGACAGACCCAACCTCAGTCAGACCCAACCTCAGTCACAGGGGATACATATTGGCTATACAACATAAAACTATGAATACACTAACAGATATTACTGTAGCATACGTGTTTTCTGAGGGGTCGGGTGTGTGACAGCTAGATTCCCTATTGTCCGACGACAACCATCAATGAATGGTCAACCATTTGTCAGACATCCACATGTTTGTGCCAAAACCAACACATTCATAGGCACACGTTCACAGTCTGCAAGCATCTGTGCAGTGGGGTAGTGGCATGCCTACAGGGAACATATACTACAGCAGGTTTGCATTGCTCTCTGTCATTGTGGCATACTGCTGTTGCTGGACTGTCCCCATATAGTTGTTGTAATAGTACACAGCTATTTGTCTGACAGTGGCTGTATGACATATTAGTGGGAGCTTGCCTGTAGGGACACACCACAGTAGACTGAAATGGTGGGTGTAGAGACATTAAGCAGAATCTGTCATGGCACACATGGACATAACCAGTATTGCTACTATCTTGGTGATAGCCACACATGTAGTGTGTTGATAGACTGTGGGGTATGACGTGTGAGGGAGCAGTGGATAGTGCAGACTGTATTGGTTGTGCAGGGTCTGTACATAGTGGATGTCCATGTATCTGGTCCTGTAATGTGTCCCCCTCTATTTGTATTTCAGGAACAATGTATTGCAGGAGGCAACTCCCATTCACAGCTGCTGAAAATACTGTCATCCTAGATGGTCCCAGACTGCATCATCACATTCTGCTTTCATGGGGTCAACAACATCATGACCAGCATGAAGCATTATGGGGTGACCTTATCAGGGTGGTTAACCAAAGTGGACATCAGGACAGGACCTATGAACAGGTCCGACACAGGGCCACAGATATGCTCAAAGCCGCACATCAAATTGCAGCTGCTGTGGCCAGGGATTTTGCTGCTACTGGTGGAGGGCCTGCAACAGAACAACACTCACAGCCGCAGAGGAATTCCTGCCAAACTTTAGAATCAACCACCAGTTCCCAGGCATCCATCACCCTGTACATCCTTGAGGTGGGTGCCACAGTGCCCACATCAGAGGAGCATCCAGGTAGGCTTACTTTGTTCACCAGTATAATACTGTATCAATCATTGTAGCAGGCTTTGCATACTAGCACATTGGTGTCAGGTCTATCTGCATTGGGGGCTGTTTTAATGCAGTTGTGCACACATATTCAGAATATCACCAATGTAGGCAGTATCACATTAGCTACTGTACATGTGGCTATATGCACATATTACACTCTAAAAGTGCAACATTTGGTATTGATGACAATCCCTCTCATTTACATTTTCATATGTATGTCAGGGTGGCTGGAGTCTGTAGTCTGGTACATGGTAAGTGTGATGCCATTGTTTTTCTACTTATATATATATATATATATATATATATATATATATATATATATATATATATACCATATGAACATTAAGGTCTGCCATTTAGCCCAAAGCGTAACTGTTATGCTTAGCCAGAGTGGAATACTTATATGTTCCATATCAAGGCATACAATGGATAATCCCAACTGTGTATTTGTACAAGCACTAACATGTTTGCAGTTATAGTCATGAAAAAGTATGCAGCCTGCTATGCAGGAGGCAATGACTCCAGGATGCCTGTTCACTCACTTTAGGGAGATGGTACATACCTGCAGCAGTGATACTACAGCAAGCATATCATTCTCAGGATAGGTTTACTGGTATTATGTGCAGTTCTATCACATACACTGTCATATTGCATACCCCACAGGTGCAGTGTACTGGCAACATTCACTGGATATAGCTGAATTGCATCTTAGAAAGAGCCTGTCTTGTCTGTGTATGCTGCGTGCTTGTGTGTTGTGCGTGAAATCAGTGATGAGATGTGTGACTGGTAATGCAATTGCAGCTCCTCATCTGTATGAGACTGTGTGGATTACCATACATAATAGTGCAGATAATAATGTACTGATTTTGTCTTCCTCCTCACAGGTGAACTGGGAGTTTGAAGGCTGTCCCCCTCACAACCTGATGTCAGTGTCCCATTGGGCTCTGATGATGATGGTGGCCATAGTGAGGCACAGGTGGGGTTGTCAGGGGCTGAATCTTCCCAGAGGTTGACATGCCTCTTCTGCCCTCATTCTCCTCACACACAGTCAGTATGCCCACACATATCCAGTCCTCAGAGGCTACAGATATTGGACAGTCAAATGGTGTGAACTGTCATGCTGCCAGCCCAGCTATCTGTAATTGTGTAAATAATTCTATGTCATTTGTGAATACTGGTATGTTTATATAGAACTGTATATTATATACTGAGCTTCAAGAATGTAACCACAGCATACCCTGCAGGAACATAGAAGAGTAAAATGCAAAATTTAAGAATAGTTGAGGTTAAGTTGCTTTATAGCTGGGCCATAAACAAAATATGTTATCTCTCAGTTTCTATTCAATAGCAGACACAATGTCTAGAGCTAGAAGTTTCTCTATTGTCCTGCAAGAAGAGTAACTACTAGGTTTAAACTGTAAAGTGTTTTATTGTTTTATGACTTCCAAGATCTGGCAAACATCAGAGAGATATGTATTTTTAACACAGAGATGTTACATTCTATTAGTTTCTGTTTAGCCTGGGAACTGAAGTCAGGTGACAGAAAAGTGATGTCATCCAAACTAACCCAGCAGTAATATTTGATATTAATTGAAGAACTCTCTCAGAGAGAGACTGGGAATTTTATATTTTGCCTTAGACCTAGCAAGAATATCAACTTATCATCATCACCTGCACTTGCCTTGCTGTAAGTAAGATTTAGGTTGTAGTATCTCTCTTAGATATAGATAGAAATATAGTAAAATTAGATTAGATATTTTCTGTATTTATTTGAGACTGCAATGTTGTTTTAAAATATTTCCTGTGAGTTGGAACTTTGAGGTTACTGTGTTGATTGACTGAGTATTGTTTTGTTTTTTATTATTTATTATTAAGTATATTTAAACCTATCTTTGTGGCTGATATTTGTGAGATATTTAAGCTCTTAAAGTACTAACATATGTATTTAGTGACATGTATAGGCCACTCCTAAATAGCCTTGCAGGTCTTGGTCAGACTACTATTTGGATAATAGTAACATTACACAGTAGGATTGGACACCCTTTGTAAGGGCCTTATAGTAGCTAATAAGTAGGGTTGGTGGCAGTGGAAATTTCCTTATAGTTTGGGCAGAAGAGGGCATAGCTAATAAATCTGTGTCAGCCTTCCCCAGGTGTGTGTGTGTGTGTGTGTGTGTGTGTGTGTGTGTGTGTGTGTGTGTGTGTGTGTGTGTGTGTGTGTGTGTGTGTATATGTGTGTTTGTATATAAACCAAATCTCCAACTGTGTGTGTGTCAGCTACTTGAACAGGGGCATGAAGCACTGGTTGGACAGAAAAGGTGCTGGAGTTCTTGGCTTGGCCTCTCAGCTGAGATCTTAACCATTTAGCTGCACCAGTGGGGACTCCTACTGGGGATCTGGAGAAAGAGGGAGAAAGCAGCCCCAGACTGACTGTGATCTCTGTGTGCCCTAAAGGAAATTGCACCTTACTGTGCATGTACTTCTCATCCTCCCTGTGTGTACTTCCCTTAGCTGTTGCCAGTGGTGAAAATTGAGGCTCCTTGATTACTGGGCCAGTGCAGATGAATCACATATTAATTGGTTGGCAGTGGTGGGATATCCACATCACATATTTATTGGTTGCCAGTGGTCAGATAGCCACACCACATATTAATTGGCTTGTAGTAGGGTGGGTATTGAATTCATGTAGCCTGTGTACAGAGGTCAATCAGCCATGCAGTGAACATTTAGAGTTTCACATCACAATTGTTTTATTTTTTTTTGTTAGCTTAATTAGTCAGGGAGAGCAGGCAAGCATGTCAGCAGAGGAGTTTGACAAACCTGACAAAGAGCCAGTTGGCTGAGATGTGCCAAGCTAAAGGACTGGTGCATGCCAACCTGACTAAGGCAGGAATGATTGTAACTTTGGGCACAGCTGCATCACAGACCAGTGATCAGGAGGACAGCCAAGTTGGCCTTGGAGACGTACAACTTTCAGAAAATGGACAGCACAACCTGTCTAGAGAGGACTTAAAAATCTGTCTGGAGTTAAAGAGACTTGAGCTGGAGGCCAAGTGTTTGGAAATAGAAACAGCATAGAGACTGAGACATCTAGAGGCTGAGAAAAATGAGAAACTGAAATCTCTTGAGGCTGGCAAAAATGAGAAACTAAGATGTCTAGCAGGTGAGGAGAAGGAGAGGCAGTGGCAATGTGAAAAAGAGATGCTGACTCTTTGCCAGAGTCATGGAGGTAATGAGGAAGGGGATAACTGAACCCCAAGAGCAACAAAGGTCAGTAAATTTCTTCTACAATTTACAGAGAGGGATAATTTTGATAGTCTCATTCATATGTTTGAAAGGGTATGTAAACAGTATAATGTTGGCCAAGGGCTCTGGGTATGGTTCCTGACCCCCTTACTCCATGGTAAAGCTGTAACTGCTATTTCTAAATTGTCTTATACTGATTGCTTAAATAATAATATTGTAAAAAACTGTATTTTAGAATATTTTAACACCTGAAGCTTATAGAAAAAAGTTTTGTCAGCATAGACGCAAGGTAGATGAAAGTGTGTGTGAATATGTCACTGAACTAAGCACTTATTTTTATAGGGGGATGAGTGGATGTCAGGTCACCACTTTTGAAAGGTTGGCAGACCTTTTGGTGAGGGAACAAACCATTAGCACTTTGCCTGTGGACATGAGAATTTTGTTAGCTGATAGACAATGCAATACTGCAGATTAGATGGATAAGAAGGGAGACCTATACCTAGCAAGCAGGGCATCACTGCACAGGAAAGGGACACCCAGTGTTGTGTATGGGTCTAAGGCAACCCATGGTGGGCAGCACAGACTGCCTCAAAAAAGTCTGCCAGTAGCAAGGAAGCCACTAGTCCAGGTACACATCCAGGACCAAGGGTTAAATGTTTTAAATGCAACCAGTGGGGCCATGTAGCATATAGATGTCCATGGAGGCAAGGTGGGTAACAAAAGGTAGGAGAGAAACTAAGTGTGAATGACAAAATGCCAAGAGTAAGTTGTCTTGGGACAACAAGTGTACCAAACTACCACAAGATGTTATATCCTATCTTAGTGGATGGTGAAAGAGGCTATTGCTAAGAGAGACAAAGCCTCTGACCTAATCATTGTAAAGCCCGCAATGGTTACAGAGGAGAACTACTTGCTTGGGCAGTCTACTCCAGTCAGAGCTTTAGGAGGGACCCCATTCCAAATGCCTTTGGCTAGGGTTTACTTTGACTGGGGGGATTGAAAAAGGAAGCCAGCAAGTATGTGTGCTTGAGGATATCCCATAAGATGTCCTGATAGGGAATGATTTTGATAATGCAGTACCATGTGTGCATGCAGTTACATGCAGTTAGGCTTGGGGACAAACATGTGAGTCTGGGAGCCTAGGGGAGACCCAGATAGACCACACACTTGTAGCCAGGACTGGTGAGGTTGTTACTTATGGAAGGGAGCCATCCTGTAGCAGTGAGACTGAAGGTGTGCCGCAGCTGCTTGTGGGTACTGATGTTCCCTTGGACAGAGTGACTGCAAGGGCAGAGGTGAGTAGTAGTACCGAGGCTGACAGTGAGGCACCACTGTCAGAGGATACCAGACCTCCTGTGAAAGGAGAGCTGGGAAGGGTTACAAAGAGAGAGTTGAGACAGGCTCAGATCTCAGACCCTACATTACAAGGCCTGAGGAAGGTAGCTTTGAGGCACCTAAGTCTTAAGAGAAGGGGGAATCTTTATGCTGGGACAAATAGTTACTGTATAGAAAGTGGACATCTGAGTTAGGGCTAGAGGGTGAGAGAATACAGCAGTTGGTAGTGACCAGAGCCTACTATCTGGCACTTCTAGCCATATCCCATGATATTCCCTTTGCAGGTCATATTGGCATAAAACATACAAGGAGATGCATCATGCAGAACTTTTATTGGCCTTGGATTTCCAGAGATGTAACATTGTACTGCAGGACCTGTGAGCAGTGCCAAAAGGTAGGCAAGGCAGGAGACAAGGTGAACGCTCCTTTGATGCCTTTCCTCAGATTGAGGTACCATTTCAGAGGGTAGCTATCGATATTGTAGGGCCTCTGAGTACCCCAATTTCCACAGGGAAAAAGTATATCCTAGTGGTATTAGACTATGCTACCATATACCCTGAGGAGGTGGCTCTGTCCTCCATTGAGGCAGAAAAGGTGGCAAATTCTTTGTTACAATTTTTCAGCAGGGTAGGTTTTCCAAAAGAAAAACTGACTGACAGTGGTGTCAATTTCATGTCAGACCTGTTGGCTTGTCTGTGCAACCACTGTGAGGTGAAGCATGTAAAGATCACCCCCTACCATCCCCGGACTAATGGTGTTGTTGTGAGGTTAAACTCTACACTCAAGACATTTCTATGGGCATTTACAGACCAGTTCAAGAGGGAGTGGGACAAATATTTGCCTTATCTGTTGTTTGCTTACAGATAGGTGCCCCAGGAATCTACATGATTTTCACCCTTTGAGTTGCTGTATGGGCATAGGGTGAGGGGGACCTCTAGATATGATTTGAGATGAGTGGGAGGGTGAGTGTGATTCCCACAAGAGTCTGTTGTGGAAAATGTTCTAAACCTCAAGACAAGGCTTAGGGAACTCATGTGCGTGGCCCAGGAGAACTGGCAGAAGCCCAAACAGGAGAAAAAAGTATGGTATGACAAGAATGCTTAAGCTAGAGGGTATGCTGTAGGACAGCAGGTAATGGTTCTCATTCCTGTCAGACACAACAAGCTGCAGGCAGCTTGGGAGGGACCCTACAAGGTGGTAAGGAAGGTCAGCGATGTTATCTACATGGTAGAACTGCTAGACAACAGGAAGGGGCATAAATTGTACCATGTTAACATGATGAAGTCTTACCATTATAGGGAGGCCCTTGTCCTGAGTATTTGCAGTGGATGGCAGGAGCTGTCTGAGGGGGATCTGATGACTGAGCTCCTCAGTGAGACTTGAACTGACACATCAGTGGAAGGGGTAGCAATGTCCCTGCAGTTATCCCATACCCAGGTTCAAGAAATCCAAGCAGTGTTACAGAAGTTTGGGGACATGTTCACTGGGAAACCAGGGTACACCCACCTGGTGCAGCACCATGTCTATACAGGACCCCAAAGGCCTATTAAGCAGGCCCCTTATAGAATGCCTGAGAGAGGCAAACAGACTCTGAGGGAGGAAATACAGGAAATGTCGGAAATAGGGGTAATTCAGGAGTCCATCAGTCCCTGGGCCTCCACAATGATGCTGGTACCAAAGAAGGATGTCTGCACCAGGTTCTGTGTGGACTACAGGAAACTAAATAGTCACACAGATTCAGATGCTTACCCCATGCTTAGGACAGATGAAGCCCTAGAGCAGCTGGGTGGGGCTAAGTATCTTACCAATATTGATCTTACCAAGGGTTACTGGCAGGTGCCCTTGACTCCCAGTGCTAGATAGAGGTCAGCCTTTGTTAATCCTTTTGGCTTGTATGAGTTCACAAAGATACCCTTTGGGATGTAAAATGCCCCAGTGGCTTTCCAGAGGCTAGTGGATCATATCCTAGCAGGAGGAGGAGATCCCATTACTTACCTAGATGATATTGTGATCTACAGCCATTCCTGGCAAGAGGACCTTCACCATGTCTGGGAGGTGCTGGGCAGAATACAGAGGGCAGGGTTGACCATTACACCCAGGAAGTGTCAGGTGGGTATGGCAGAGGTCTCCTATCTGGGACATAGAGTGGGGAGTGGTAAGATCAGGCCAAGACTTGCCAAAGTGTAAGCCATTCAGGCATTGCCTGTCCTTGTTTCCAAAAATCAGGTAAAGGTATTCTTAGGGACAGCAGGTTTCTACAGAAATTGTATCCCCAATTGTAAAATAACTGCTCCCCTCACAGACCTGACAAGGAAAAACAGGCCAGATAAGGTAGTGTGGAACCTAGCATGTGAACAGGCATTCCAGAAGATTAAAGGAGCCGACCCCCTGTGTTAGCCAGTCCAGATTACAGCAAATAATTTGTTGTGCAGGTGGATGGTTCAAACCATGAGGTGGGGGCTGTACTTTGCCAGGCTTCCTCAGAGGGAGAAGAGCACCCAGTGTTATATCTCAGTCATAGGCTCCAACCCAAGACAGAATGATATACAACTGTAGAAAAGAAATGCCTAGCCACAGTGTGAGCACTGCAGGAACTTCAGCCTTATCTGTATGGAAGGAAATTCACTTTTGTTACAAACCACAATCCCTTAACATGGCTACATTGAGCCAGCCAGCAAAATGCCAAGTTACTAAGGTGGAGCCTAGGGTTTCAAGCATATGATATGATATTGTAGCACCACAGTGGGGTTAGCAATACCAATGCAGATGGGTTCTCAAAACAGGGAAAGGGGTAATTTATTCCAGAATAGGCTCAACCCTCTAAATCAACGTTTCTCAAGAGACACTTGAAAAACTAGCTTGAATTTTTTTTGGGGCGGGGGGGGGGGGGGGATGTCACACTGCCAGCCCAGCTATCTGGAATTTTCTAAATAATTATGTCATTTGTGAATATTGATATGATTTATACAGAACTGTATGTTATTTACTGAGCTTCAAGAATGTAACCACAGCATACCCTGCTGGAACATAGAAGATTAACTTACAAAACATAAGAACAGTTGTGGTTAAGTTACTTTATAGTTGGGCCATAAACAAAAGATGTTATCTCTCAGTTTCAGTTCAATAGCAGATGCTATGTCTAGAACTAAAAGTTCTTCTATTGTCTTGAAAGGAAAGTAAATACTAGGTTTAAAATGTAAAGTGTTTTATTGTTTTACGACTTCCAAGATGTGGCAAATATCTGACAGATATATATTCTTGACACAGAGATGTTAAATTCCATTAGTTTCTATTTAGCCTCGAAAGTGAAGTCAGGTGTCAAAAAAGCAATGTTATCCAAGCTAACCCAGCAGTAATATTTGATATTACTTTCGGAACTCTCTCAGAGAGAGAGAGAGAGAGACTGGGCATTTTGTATTTTGTTTTGGACCTAGCAAGAACATTCACTCATCATCATCATCATCATCATCTGCACTTGCCTTGCTGTAAGTAAGATTTAGGGCATAGTATCTCTCTTAGATATATATATAGAAATATAGCAAATATTACTTTAGATGTTTTCTGTGTTTATTTGAGACTGTTCTGCAATGTTGCTTTAAAATATTTCCTGTGATTTTGAACTCTGAATTTATTGTGTTGATTGACTGAGTATTGTCTTGTTCTTTTATTATTTATTATTAAATATATTTAAACCTATCTCTGTGGCTGATATTTGTGAGACATATTTAAGCTCTGAGAGTACTTGCATATGTATTTGGTGACAGTGTACAGGCCACCCCTAAATAGCCTTGCAAGTCTTGGTCAGACTACCATTTGGATAATAGTAACATTGCACAGTAGGATTGGACACCCTTTGCAAGGGCCTTATAGTGGCTGATAATTCGGGATTGGTGGCAATGGAAACCACCTTATTGTCTTGGCAGAAGGTGGCATAGCTAGTATACCTGTCACAGCCTTCTCCCAGTGTGTGTGTGTTTGGATATAAACCAAATATCCAAGTGTGTGCGTGTGTCAACTACTTGGGCAGGGACACGAATCACTGGTTGGACAGAGAGGGTGCTGGAGGTCTTGACTTGGCCCCTCAGCTGAGATCTTAACCCTATAGCTGCACCAGTGGGGAGTCTTATTTAGAATCTGGAGAAAGCAGCCTCAGACTGACTGTGATCTCTGTGTGCTCTTAAGGGAAATTGCACTTTACTGTGTGTATACTTGTCATCCTCCCAGTGTGTATGTCTACTAGCTTTTGCCAGTGGTGAGGATTGAGGCCCCTTGATTACTGGGCCAGTGCAGGGGCATCACATCAACATTAAACAGGACAGTGTGATAACTACAACTATGGAATACGTGAGTGTAGACAATGGCCATAGCCAGACAGCTGGCGAGGTCCCACACAGCCAGACTGACAGCAGTGCTTGAAGGGGGGCTGCTGACAATCCACCTCTAGTTACACGTGTCACATCACAGGTCAATCCCTGCATTTTTCAGGCTGTCATGGAGACGCAGCCACATACTGAACACAACACCAGATGGATGCTCACGATCATGGATGCAGCACAGTTTGACATCTGTGACTGCCTCCACTGCATGTGTGATGCCATGGATCATTTTACTGATGTAGGGGGCAGATGATGGGCTGAAACAGTCTCCAGGATTCAGCAAGCTCTGCACGGTGTGCAGGAATAGTGCAAGAGCTGCTGCAGGCAGTATGGCTGACATGCGATCCAGGAATGAGCTCCCAGGACGTGCATGAGCACTCCTGCACTATTCCTGCATGAACACAGCCCCTGTATGCTAACTACCTCATTTGCTGGTGAAAAGCATGCAACTGCAGTGAATTAGTGATCCAGGAAGCAGGCAGGCATCCGTGCAGGAATAGTGTAGACTGCAGAAATGTATTCAGCCAGTAGCTGAACACATTTCTGCAAACTACAAAACGGAGGCATGACAGCTCATAAAAATGTATTATAAGGGTTAGGCAGCCAATGGCCAAATATATGGCTATAGGCATGAAAACTAGTTTCAAAATTATAAAAAAATAACTTTTTTGGGGGCCATTTTTGGCCATTTAAGTGTGTGGCAGCAGTGTGCAAATGGGATCGGCCCGCAAATAATAAAAAAAGCTGGAAATAAGCTTTTAAACCAAACTCAGCATTTTGCCATAATAGTCAATTGCATGCATAACACAACAAGACCATGGAATAGTGGTTGCTAAGGGGGGACGGCTGAGTGTCGGTTTTGTAACCATGCATTAGCAGTCAATTCTAGGCAAATGATGGGAATGATATTGAATCACAGATTTCCCCTCAATGCTATCTTGCACCCAACCGTGTAGGTGCAGTAATACCATGGTGCAAGCCTAAGAGCTAGATGACTTCATAAGAGGGTGTGTCATGCATGCTGTAAGCTTATTGGAGCTCTGTGGCTCATGTTTGCTCTTAGCTAAGCACAACTAAGGAAAGGGGTGTGTCCGAACCTGCCTAGCAGTATTTACATTGCCTAAATGGGTGTGTGCATCGTACACCGGGTTGTAATCAAAACAAAAAAAAATAAACCAGGAAATAGCAGCTTGATTCACATCTGAGCACTGGGTTTGTGCAGAGAGCCTTGGGGCTTAAACAGGAAGGCAATGGGAAGGGAAAACAACAGTAGGAAGGTAATCAAGGAGCACTAGCATAGCTGGCAGGTGAAATGTGCCAGAATCAGCCAATTACACAGGCAGCAGCCTAGCTAGCACACTACTATAATCTATGCAAACACCTTTCACTCTGTTTTTTCCCACAAACTCTACACCCCCGGTGTATACAAATGAGGAAATTTTACCTAACAAAACCAATAAAATGATAGGGGCTGCTGTCACTCTCATATATCAATATGTGGAAAAGGCTGAGGGTGATGAGGATGAGAATGCTGATGGCCAACCCACAGTGAGGAGAAGGAGAAGAGTGTACAGACCCAGGGTAACCTACCAGGGGCTACATGAGCTGGAGATAGTGGAACGCTATAGGGAGGACAGGGATCTCCTACAGCAAATTGTTGAGCTGTGCCAGCCTTGCCTCACACACAGAACCAACAGAGGGGAACCCATCCTAGTGGATACCAAGGTATGTCTAGGCTTAAGAATACTAGCCAAAGGTACCTTCCAAAGACCAACTGGGGATATCATGGGGATCACACTGGCATCAGCATCCAGGATATTCCACCAGTTCCTGGATGCCAAGTCAGCACATGCTGGTGAGCACATATATTTCCACAACACCCGTGAGGCTTTGACCAGCAATATGTGTCTCTTCCACCATATAGCAGAATACCCTGAGGTAGTGGGTGCTATAGACTGCATGCACATACACATCAAAGCACCACCCAGTGAGCAGGGTAGGGTCTACATAAACCACAAGGGCTTCCCCTCCATCAACTGCCAGGTCATGTGTGATGCCCAGGGCATTATAATAAATGTGTGTGCTGGCAGCCCCGGAAGCTATCATGACTCCCACATCTGACATATGACGCAGCTGTACCAGAGATTTGCCAGTGGGGCCATCCCATATGGCCACCAAGTTGGGGATGCTGGTTACACACTGGAGCTGTGGCTGATGACACCCGTCAGAAATGCACAAACACCTGGACAAGAACTCCATAATGAAGCACATGCACAAACCAGAATCATAACAGAGCGTGTGTTTGGGATGCTCAAGTCATGGTTCCGGTGCCTGGACATATCCGGTGGAGCCTTGCAGTACTCTCCAGCTATATGTACCCAAATTTTCATTGTATGTGCCATGCTATATAATATGATCCTGCAGAAACAGCTGCAGGTGGAACAGCATGGGACAGGACCACACAGCCCCCACAATTACCGAGGCCAGCACAGGCACAGACTGACTCGGAGGAGGAACAACCTTAGCCTGCCTGTGTAGGCAGAAGGAGGTGTGCCCAGTATGCCCAGGCTTTGGCAAAGAGGCAACGCATACCACATACACTGACATGGTAGGAACCTAAGGAATGACACCTCTCTCTGACTCTCACATACAGTAAAAGGAATGCCAAACATGACACTACTTATGCTTAACCATGTATAGGGAGTGTACTATGTGCATCCAACATAGTCAGCCCTCCAGCACCATCCTCAGTACTGGCACAGCAACAAGGTAAGTCACGCTCCCTATCAATTGCTGAATGGAGTAGTATGTTCTGTTACTTGTATCTATGGTACGGATGTGAGCATGCAAGGAAATTGGGTGGCTGAATGGGATGGCAGCAGATAGTAGACACCTATATGGGCAGCATGAAATCCATAACAAATACTGATGTCAACATAGTAGCCAGTACTAGACAAGGAGACAAATCCCACTGCAGGACATGTGGTGGGATAAATGTGTGTCCATAGGACACACACATGCATGTCAGTGAGGCTCACATACCCAACAACAGTCTCAACCAGCAGGACAGGTATAGATGTACAAAAAGAAAGGCTGTGCTAAGGCCTCCAACTGATGGCAATGGAGAACAGCCCCCCCCCTCCAGACCTACACAGACAGACTACAACAGGTCAGGCAGTTGGATGTTAGTTCTGAAGGGTAAGAAGTCTGAAACTGAAATGTAAGTCAATAAAACCTAAGATGTGTACTACACTGATATGCCTGTAGTCTGCATGATAGGTCAGAATACAGAATGAAATGGAAGCCAACAGAGTACCTGAAATACCAGTACAGTCATAGCAAATGTTTACAGTTGTCAAGTGTGCCCCCCCCACAATTCTATGTAGAAATGTAGTAACATGTATGTGTGGGTATAATAACAGTGGAGCACAGATTACCTGAGCTGGCCAAATTAGCAGGATAGATTGTTGCACATGTAGAATATGTAGGGCTCTGTGTGTTAGGTTGTTGTGTGTTGTATATTGTGTGGAAGTGGTCAGAATGTAGGCATGGAGGGTTGTGTCCCAGTTGCCTATAGCTAGTACTGTTGATGACAGGGTCACATTCTGACAACTGCAGTGCCAAACACAATGCATCCCAGCAAGACCAAATCCAGCAGTAATCCATACAAATTGTTTGGATGTAATATCTGTCACCATCTGAAAGATGAACATGGCATGAATGTGGGCCCAGACATACACACAGTATACAGGTGGAAGTACCCTAGACAGAGAGTGTATAAAATGTTACTGTCAAATTGATACACCTTTGGTATTGTACATACAGGTTAGCAGCACATTAGTTGTCTGTGTAGTATGGAATACTGATGTAGTCTGGCCAAACACTGGCAGAAAAAAAGGCACAGTTATGAAGTACTGAGAAACTGCTGATGTCCCTGCACAAGCCAGCATAAGGGGAATGCCCCATGTATATCTGTGAGTCAGCTGCAAGAAGCTTCCATAGCACACATGTACGCAGCTCACCCCACCATCAGCCACAGGTACCTCACAGGTCATATCCCTGCTGTTGGGAATGAGTACAATATGCCCCCCACTTCTGTATGGGAATACCCACAGAATGCAGCATGCTGAAGAGGTGTCCCATGCAGGTGTGTCCCTAGCTGTAAGCAGTACCCTGCCAGCACCCAACCCAATGGATTAATAAGGACATAAACTATTGCCATTAACACCTTGCACACCTACCCTGTCACCCCAGTGGAATCCAGTGGTTTACAGCCTGGGACTGTAGGAGTGACAGAATGCACTGGCCTGCTACAGATGGCCTGCATCACTACCAAATGCCCTACAGTCCTTTGTCAAAGGCCTGTGTCTCACCCATATTGCCAATGTATGTTATCTTATGGAGTCCCAAATAATGACATAACACAGTCCACAGAACACAAATGCAAGGCCATGTCAACAAATCCCAGTAGCATGTAAATATTGTGGGAAGAAATAGCAGGGAATTGTTATGGCTAGGCTTGTATAGGCCCTAGGGCAGATAGCCTAGTACCAACCTATATACCTATGTCCATCATGTCCTACTACATGAACTGTGGACCAACCCCTAAATACTGCTGGGATGAAGTATTAACTATAGGGATACTTATCAGATATCACTTGCATAATGTTAGGAAGATGATAGAATAACAGAGGGGGGTAGAAGCATGGACGCCATGGAGTGTGTGAAGTCTGAAACTCTGATGTGTGCCCATACTATCCCTGCCTGAAAACCCAGGAATGGGTGGCTACAAACCTGTTCATAAACCACAATGTGAAGGGTAAATGACCAGATATATGAACCCTGCCTCTGGGTAACCTGTGTGAATTTGTAAAGCTCAGAGGTATGGCCACAGCAGGATATGGCCATTCTGTCACGTTGATAGATGTACAAGCAGGGGATCCTCAGCCATCACAGTACCAAGGTGCTTGACCATTAACACAGACCCATCAGCAAGTGTCTGCAGTTCCCCCTCCAGAATAGCATGAGTTTGCAAGAATATGTAGGCTGCAGACCACAATACTGCACACAACTTCATTCATCTTGTATTCTCCAGGAAATTACTGTGAGCAAATAAGTGTATCTGTCAGTAGCTGATGACATAATGCATCACAGTGTAAAACTGTACATATGTCTGGATATGTCTGCTAACACCAAAACCATGTAGCACAAGCAGCACAGACACAATTAGTTACAGTATCCCACTATCCTTTGCCCATTGTGACTCCATATTGTTAAGCTATCTACAGATATCCTGCAGAAACAGGTTGCTAGCTGTAGGTGTAGAACACAAATGGCTGCACTGGAGTACAACCTACCTGGAATGGATTCACACATTCAATACAGAAGATCATACCGGGGATGCTCCCACACTTAGAGAAACAAAACCCATGTCTAACAACAAAATACAGAAGGGTCATACTGGGCATGCTTCCACACTTACAGAAATGAAACCCATGTCTGACAACAACAATGGAGTACACATAGCTGTCAGTCGCAGATTTCTGTGCAAACACACCATACTGCACACCAGCCATTCTTTGCACACACATCGGATATGAATGCACACATATATCCAAAAACAACACTCTATAATAGGTCAAACATACACAAACAGAGATGTGGGGAATAGAGAGACAGACAGTGACAAAGAGATTCCCATCATAAGGCCTGTTCCACCCACCACACATCCAATTGGCCAATATCACATGATGTGCCGATGTCTATCACTGTAGACATTTGTTTCTGGTAGCCCTCAGCATTATAGTGTCTGTGGTGCTTGTGATAATTGTGTAACATGACAGTACAAGTCATTATTCATCTAGCAGTCATATAAACAGTCTTGTCAAATGTAAATTTGTATGTGACTGAGTGTTGTGTATGTGTTTCCAGAGGAATGGTTTATGGCCCATTCACACACACTGCACTCCCCATTGCCCTAGTTTAGCTAGCCTGCTGATGTCAGTCACCTTGAAATACCCCATTGGAGGAAGCTCATCCCTCTAAGCTCTGCGGTGCATGCAATAACTGCGTAATACTACAGTGTGATTTACTAGTTAGGTAGGAGCTTTAATCCCAGACATGGCAACTGTAAAACTTTGTGTGTGTAAGAATCAATGATTTTGAGGCCATTCATAGACACTGTGCCTCCCATTGCCCTACTTTAGCAAGCCTGCGGATGTTATTCACCTTGAAATACACCTTTGGATAAGGACTAGCCCTATAGGTTCTGTGGCACATGCGATAACTGTGTAATACTATAGTATAACATACTAGTTAAGTAGGTGTTCAAATCCCAGACATGGCATCTATGAAACCCCATGTATGTGTGTTAGGGCCAATTTTGAGGCCATTCACAGTCACTACACCTCCCATTGCCCTACTTTAACAAGCCTGCTGATGTCAGTCACCTTGAAATACCTCCTTGGACAAACTTCAGCCCTGTTAGCTTCATGGTTCACGCAACAACTGTGTAATATTGTAGTGTGACGTATTAGTTAGGTGGGCATTCTAATCCCAGACATAGCAACTGTGTGTGTGTACAGAGTAATGCTTTTGAGACCATAGTCACTACACCTCTCATTGCCCTACTTTAGCAAGTCTGCTGATGTCATCTATCCTTGAAATATACCTTTGGAGAAGGGATAGCCCTGTAAGCTTCATGATTTGCACCATAAATGCGGAACAAGGTAGTAGCAATAACTATACAGCAATGGGTTTGAATCTCATCTGTGGCAAGTGGTTGTGTGTGTACCTCAAAGATTTTGTCCCCATTTACAGCCAGTACACATCTCAGAGCCTGAGTTTAGCAGGCCTGCAGATATAATCCACCTTACAAGTATTTGTTGTGAAGCCTATGCCATGTTAAGTCAGTGGTGCATGTGGTAAATGTGTAACATAATGGTCTGTAAAGGTTGTTAGATAGAGATTTGAACCTCACCCCTGGCAAATGTAAATTTGTGATTAGGGTAAAAATATTTTTGGGATCTCTCACCCACTACATCACCCAATGCCAGTATTTACAGGGGCTGGTGATGTTCCTCACCTTAGAAGTACCTTGGGACAGCAAACATCCAATAAGCTCTGTGGTGCATGCAATAAATGCGATGCACTGTAATAGCAATACTTAGTTAGGTAAGGGTTTGAATTGCAGTACTGGCAAGTGTGTGTGCTTGTCATCAGTATGCTGTGTGGAAGTTGCTATGATCGTGTAATGACAGAATGCATTGTGGGGTAGATTTTGCTAAATTATTAGGGTTCCTATCAGTTTGTCGAAACTTCAGCAGTTCAAACACCATATGTTCGAACTGTGAAGTTCAAAAACTGATTATCGCGAAGCCGCAGAACACCAAATTCTTTCCCAGGGAAAGAATTCAGTGGGTCATTTCTGTGGCTTTGCAATTTTCAGCACTGTGGTGGAAAGTTACGGGTCGGGTTCAGGTAAGTGTGTGATTTTGTGGATGTTAGGGTTAGGGCACGGATTAGGTGAGTTAGGGTTAGGGCACAGGTGAGGTGGATGTGCAATAGTGACAGACTTTAGGGTTAGGGTGGGATAGGTGAGTTAGGATTAGGGCGCAGGTCAGGTGAGTGTGCGATAGTGACGGACCTTAGGGTTAGGGTTTGGGTTAAGGTAAGTGGATAGATAGTAGTGTGTGTACAGTTTAGTGTTGGGTTAGATGTAGGATTTTAAGTATATGTGTGTGGATTGTTGTTTTTTTGGTGTGCTTGTGTTGTGCGTGTGTGTTTCTTGGAACAGCGATGTCTTTCCCTGGGAAAAAAAAATGCTGCTCTAAGCCTTCAATGGTTTTGCACTTCGAGGTTAGAAGTTCGAACATATGGTATTTGAACTTCTGCTGTTTTGACGAAGTGATATAGACCCAAATTATTATATTGAGTACCTACTATATGTCACAATGTCCACCTTATAAGGACAACAGATGTCAAACAGCAGAGAGGCTGGTGTATACAATCCATAGCCTTGCATGTGACATTATGGATCGGTGAACAATATAGGCAACCCTTGTATTACTCAGAGAACACTCTCCACCCATGTCTCATACACAAACACATTTGGCTAGGCAACAACCATTATATTGGTAGTTCCCTGCATATTGCCCACAGATAGTAACTACGGTGTGAATGCAGTGGACTACATGCCTGTTGACCACAACACTGCCACTGACATCAGAATGTACTGTGGTGTGTAACATCTTCTGACTGAGTGTGTGTTATCCAGCAAGTAAAAGGACATGGCACCCTGTTCCAGCCCTACAATAGGCAAATAAATGCTTACAGTGGTCCTTTGCTATGTTCCTCACTGGATGCCTGCAACAACTGTAGAGTCTGCAAATGTAACCCACAAAGGGAATACCATGCCTTATACACATGTCATGTATGGACAGGTGCTACTAACTCCACTGAATACTTGTATCATGCTGTCAATGTAGGTGCAGACACGACCTCAGTTCCATAGCCAGGTCTCACCACATGAGGTCAGGAATGCCACATCAGATGATAACAATCTGTCCACACAACATGCCCCAGAGACCCTAAGTACACTTCCACATGTAACAGAACATGCATGTGGGACATGTGCACAACCAAGACACTGTTCATGCTATGGAGTATAGATCACATACATGGCAAGCATTGCACAGCACTGGCCACCCACAGTAGTAACCCAGATGAGTTGATGGTGAATACAATGCATTTGCCTAGCCTTGTACAGCCTTCTGGCACAGTCAACTACTACACACCTGTGAAGCAATGAACCCATGCATGTCAGCACTGGCAAGTGTGTGTGTGTGTGTGTGTGTGTGTGTGTGTGTGTGTGTGTGTGTGTGTGTGTGTGTGTGTGTGTGTGTATCTTGAGATTAATGATTTTGAAGCCATTCACACTCACTACACCTTCCATTGTCATACTGTAGTACACCTGCTGATGTCAGTCACCTCGAAATAACCCTTTGGCCATATATTAGCCTGATAAGCACTGTGGTGCATGTGATAACTGTGTAATACTGTAGTGTAGCAAACTAGTTAGTTAGGTGTTTTAATCCTGACCCTGCCAACTGTGGTAATGTGTGTGTTTCCTTGAGAGAGTGTGGTTGTGTCTTCCTTGACACCTGCTTTTGTGGACAGTTAAATGTACTACACTTCCCTTATGCCTCCTTTATCACTCACTTCAAAGAAACCTTTGGACAGCTCTCGGACATGCATGCTCCATGGTGCATGCAGTAACTGCATAACAATGTAATAGCAATACATAGTCTGGTAGAGGTTTGAAACTCAGTACTGGTGTGTGTTATTGGTGTTGGGGGTAATTGTGTAATGACAGGGTCCATTGCAGTGTTGGTTTTGCCACATTATTATACTGAGGAGCTACATATGCCATTGTTAACATTACAAGGCCAACATTTTCCAAATATTGTAGAGATTGTTGTCGACAATCCTCAGCCATAAATGTGTATAACCATGTGCAATTACCATGTGACAGTATGAATTATTACACAATATAGGCAACCATCATAATGCCCAGATACCACTCTCCACCCATGGATCATACTGAAACATACTTGGCTTTTACTCTCCTACTCCCTTCCTTTCTTACTTTGTCTCTGTCTGTCTCTCTCACTCCTTCTTTGGTAGATGTGGAAAAGTGGGTTCCTATGAATACGTCGACAGCCGAAACATCGACACCTACCTCATCGACACCAAAGCATCGACCGTTCAGAACATCGACAATCCAGGGAAGTGATTTTCCCCCTTACAGGACCCATGGTAGCACTTGTTTCGCTAGTACGACGCTATGGACAACGCAAATTCTCAACAGTCGCTACCATGGGTCCTAAGTGCTACCATGGGTCCTGTAAGGGGGAAAATCGCTTACCTGGATTGTCGATGTTCTGAACGGTCGATGCTTTGGTGTCGATGAGGTAGGTGTCGATGTTTCGGCTGTCGACGTATTCATAGGAACCCGTGGAAAAGTACACCTGCTTTTCTTAGGCAGCAGCTTGAGTTTTGTAAGTGATGCTCATGATCAGCTGATGGCATGTGCATGAATTGCAGTCCCCCACTAACAAATTGCATGTGGAACAGCTGTGGTATCATTCCTATAGCTAATTGCCTGGAAACACACTCCTATAACTAAGCACTTCATGTGGGTGTTGGCCCTTTTCCTTTTCT
>NC_056746.1:676187534-676192534 GCF_019279795.1 Protopterus annectens
ATACACACCTAGGAACACCTGTACCTATGGACCCCAGTACTAACAAATGTGTCAGTGTGCATTACTGAAAATAACAGTGTCTGTGTGTTTGTAAACCTGTAGTTGATAATATCCTGAGGGCCATCACACCCACTACACCTTCCCAGTACCATAGTTAGATATAGCTGCTGCTGTAATGGACATTACTTGTACATTGTTACACTCTTCACCCTATGGGCTACCTGGAGCTTGCAGTACCAGCAAAACACTGTTGTACAAATGGGTAGATTGGCATGGGCAACTCTCTGAGTCCTGGCAAGTGTGTGTATTTGTGCAAGTGTACAGCAGATGCACATCCCTGTAGTAGCACTCTTGAGATAGACAAGGGGTTGTATTTCAGTCCTGGTCAATGTGTGATTGTGGGTATCTCAGAGTATTATCATGAGTTTCAGTGAGTACAATATCCAATGTGGGGTGTGGGTGCTAGGTATAATGTCTTTACACCATGGTACCCTCAGTACATGTCCCAAGGTCCACTGTATCGGGACCACTGTCACCATCAACCATACCGGTAACTGATTACACTATCCAGCCCAATGATGCATGTGCTGTGTGCAACTTATCTGTATCAGAATGGAAACACTGACAAGGTAGTTAGCACTGATAAACCCAGAGCTTTCAGATGTGTGTATGACTGTTATGTATTTGTCAATGTGTATATGAAAGTATGTCACACTATGTATTGTTCATTAACAACCAGTACATCCCCCATTACCATACTGTACAAGGCTTAGTGATGGTCTTCACTTAACATGTAACCTTGGACACACCTCATCCTAAAAGCTGTGTGGTGTGTGCAAATAAAGCTAGACACATTAGTAGCAATAAGTATCTAGGTAGAGGTTCTACTCTCAGTGTTGCCAAGTAAGAGTGTGCGTGTATGTGAAGGGATCTACTTCAGTTTGCAAATAATATATGTCCCAGGAGGTCATCTGTCCGAGAACAGACTGGCAAATGCTAACATTTCACAAGTATCATCTTGTGGACAATCATTCCATCAAAACTAGTAGTAGATGTATAAATGCCCTCTTCCCCACTTTATAGCTCTACAGCAATACTGGGGTTGGTATATATATAGCAGGGTATGGATCTTGTGGACATAGCCACCATCATTGCGGTTATTGTTGAGTGTATCCCTCCCACTTAGTTGGTTGTAATACTGTATAGTTTATGTTAACAGGTTAAGTAGTTGTCAATCACACTATCTGTGGTTCTACATTACCGCACACCCTCCAAAGGGTAGGGCTGTGCCACCCACACCAGCACACCTATGTTTACCAAGTTGAGGATTGCATTACATTGGGGAAGGGGACATATACCCTGCCAGTACCATCTTCAATTACATTAAATTAGCAAACTGATAATATCCCAATGTGATGTTGTGCCTATTCAGTCTTGGTGGAATTGCATAGGCTAAAATGGGTTCCCTGCAAAAGTACATACATCCATGTGTACAGTATTCTTTGTGTAATGCATCAACACCAAAGCCTCTGTGTGTGTGTGTGTGTGTGTGTGTGTGTGTGTGTGTGTGTGTGTGTGTGTGTGTGTGTGTGTGTGTGTGTGTGTGTGTGTGTGTGTGTGTGTGTCATACACATACATGTGGTGTGTACCACCCAGTACACTTACCGTTGTCCACTGTAGAAGGGCTGCTGACATCAGCCACCATGCACTTACCTGTATAAACCCCTCAGACCTACCAGGCATGTGGTACATGCAGTAACTGTTATACAGTCCTATGACTTGTGTTCAGCTGTACCCAGGATATGACACAGTCAAGGTGTTACCCCAGTGCCATACCCCTTGTAGGAAACAACAGCAGACCAACATCCTGCTGACACATAGACACCTACAACAAAAACGGAATACATTATGAAGTCCACAATCAATCAGTGTTAATAACAGCTATAATGCATCATGGTTGGACAGCTACACTTTCTGACATGTAAGCATTAAACTTTAGTGCTGAAAACATGTTACGCATCATTACATTGGTACACCATAGTACAGTCACCCTGTGCATCAGAACCATGTTAGCCTGAACTTGCATTGATGTTATGGATGACAAGGATGTGACACAGGTATCATCATATGCACAGGGTGTGTTATGGGTTTGCCAGAGACCTAGGCTGAACCATTTGTTAGGGGATTTTATTATTAATTGGGCTGTGCAGATCTGGTATGTGTAGGTATGGGGTTGCCCTAGCTGGGTTGGTGATGTGTGTATACATGCACACAGTTCTGCCATGTGGCTGCCCTATACAGGGGTTTATTGGACAGCTGCAGATTATACCTGGCTGGGTGTGCAGTTCACCATTTTCAGCCACGGATATGAGAACTATGCCTGCCAGGGGTTCCACAGGCACTAGCTGGTTCAAGCCAAGATGTGGTACTCTTCTCTGATGATGACATATGTCCGCTGGATCCAGGTCCATCTTGGGACTGACCAGGGCAATGTGCACGTGGCCTGCTATGTTGTGGTGTGGACAGCACCCCCCTGCAGTGCTGGTGCTGGTACTGCCACTGCCTGAGTGGCTCTGACTTGTTGCATGTCCACATTGACCTCCACCTGTTGGTGTTGCTGGCCTACATCCATGTGGCTGCTGCACTACTCCAACCAAATGCTCAAACACAGACATTCCACGGTTGAGGATTCCCACCATCTCACCCAACTGTCTATCCAGGACCTCTGAAAAACAGTGGGCACCTGCAAGATCATAGATGTTGTCAATAACAGCAGAATGAGTAGCCTTCTGGAGCCTCAGACCCTGTCTGGTATAACATTCCATACATGCCTGCACCTCCATGATGGCCTGAAACATGTGTCTGGTGACACCAGCTGTGGCACTTCTGTCAGGTGGATGATGACCAGTAGCCCTCCTACGAGCACCCCTGTACATCTGCCTCTGTGGTACTTTGCTTGTCATCTGGCTATGGCTGCTGTGTCCAGACACACTTGCCATTGTCACCACACTGTTCTGTCCCATGCCACCACGCGCCAACTGTGCCTCATCTATGGCCACTGGTGATGGGGTATGTATAGGCAATGTGACTGATAACAATGGGATGTCAAACAATGGCACCCTGACAACCCTGCCTTTGCCTCACCACACCTATCATTATTGTCAGAGTATGTATGGACACTAACATCAGTTTGCCTGCTGGAGGGACCTTGACCCACCTCGTCATCTGTGAGGGGAAAAGAAGAAATGCATTTTAAAACCTGTACATCATTGCTTAACTGTACACACACACACACACACACACACACACACACACACACACACACACACACACACACACACACACACACACACTTGCAGGTGAGATTGCACAAAGATATTACACACAGACCTCTCATTACTCATCTGTCAACATGCATGACATATGGCACTCAACAGCATGCACTGCAGCTATAGTCAATCCTTGTTACCAACATTATACATCTCTGTGATGCATAAGTTGTGTTAGTAAGTGATGCCCCTTCCCCTGGAACACACTGCACCCATGCTGTGCACCTGTCCAGCATCCTGGCATGTACTGTGGACCATACCTCACAGATGTACACACCATTGCTGAATGTGTATATGTTTGTCAGTTATGTTTGCTCTGCTGCTCACAACCCCTATGTTTTTTTCTGACACATACCTGGGATGATATGTGGACAGGTATCAATAGTGAATGCCTGATGTCTGTTGTGTGAGAGATGTGATGTCAATAGCCACGCCTGAGGCATTGGTATAGGGAGGAGCAGCATTTCAGTACATCAGCAGTACAATCCTACAATACTACAGATTATGCACACCTGTTCATTACTACAATGCAGCAACAGCCTATATATATTTTATCTCACAAATGCATAATTAAACTCTACAGATGCAGATGGATAAGCAACAGTGGTCTACTGATGTGCCCTGTGGCCTTACCTGCACGCTCCTCATCCATTGTATGGGTGACATTCACGTCCACAATGCTATCAGCTGGGTTTTGGCTTTGCTGGCGGGCCGTTGCCTCGATGCTGGTGAGGAGCTCCTCAGCATGTGTCGAGGTGCTGGATGGCATGACTCCCCCCTGTGGCTAGCTGGTCCCTCCTAACTGCAGCAGCATGCTGACGGGTGTGTTGGATGAGGTTAGTGCACTGATGTCGGACCTGCTCATAACTGCGGTTATGCAGGCTAACATCATTTACCCTATGGACGAGCTTGATCCACAGGGTGGTCCTCTCCTGCAAATCATGGGCTGTACAGCCAAAGAGGGTGTGGTAGTGCTGCACCAGGTAGTTGATTATGATATCATTTCCCTGGGGGAATAAACTGGCAAATGCTCTCTAGACATGGTGTCTAAAAGACATAAAGAGGAAAAAAGGTCTGAGGACCTCATACTGCAAGGATATAATAGTTGTTAATTGACATCTCTGTCTCCCCCCCAACGGGTATGTTTACAGCAAACCTACTGTTGGGACATATATCGTATTGTATGTTCCATGTTGAAACACTATCATTGGTGGCCTGTTGCTAACAATGTCACCTGCATGTCATTGTAAGGGCCACTATGGTTCCATATATGCATGCTCTCTGTTTGCTATGCGACTGCTCCAAATCTGATGTTTTGTGTTAATGATGATATATATGCATGCTGTTAGAAGTAATCCTGGATTGTGCGGACTATTACTACCCACATATGTTCTATAACTTTGACACAATAGCATGATTGGGAAGCCTGTTCCCTGCAGAACAACCTCTCCCACGTCATCTGGCTATCTTACCAGGCCACAGCACATCTGGGACCCACCCTGGGACCTCAACATCTGCTGGTCCTGCACGAACTTCAGTTGGAATCACCTCAGGGTATGGTGTTCATTGCCCCCCCCCCAAGGAGCACACAAAGACAGGATCCTGTCACCTGAAGTCAGGTCCAGGGTCTGGTGTATAAGGAGATCCACAGAGACTTGGGGGATGTGCTAT